>NC_068418.1:13145049-13745882 GCF_023724105.1 Carassius gibelio
TCAGAAGTAATATTCTGGCTTCAGTACACATTAAGCTCACATTAGTTAATAACATTATAAAGTAACAATAAAAAAAAAGTTTAAAGCATTTATTAATCATTTGTTAATTCCAACATTTACTAATACATGATTAATATCTGAAGATATGTCTGTTAATATTATTGAATGGACCTGAGCATATCTTATCTCTAGACCACATATGATTCAACAATGATATTATACATTAATAGTTAGTTAACAAAAGGTTATAGGTTAACAACATTTTTTTTTTAAAATAGTATAACAAATGTATTGTTCATTGTTAGTTAATGTTAGTCAATACATAAATGTTACCTAAGAATGTACCTTATTGTAATAAGGTACAAAAATGTATTAGCACCTGATCCTTTTTTTCTTTAAAGATATGGGTTACAGTGAGGCACTTACAATGGAAGTGAATGGGGACATTCTTTAAATGATTTAAAAGCAGAAATGTATTCGTTTTATACAATTTAAATTAAGTTTTCTGTTAAATCTTGTGTATTATTAGAGCTGAATTAGAGCTGAATCCGTATTATATCTTGTGGAAATACTATTAAACACATACAGTATTGGCCCCAATAATTGCCTTAACTCCAACCCAAATGTTTTCCTTTTTTTGACAAGTGGTAATTAATTTTGTGATAACTGGAAATTGACAAAAATTTAGAGGACTTGTACCAAAGCCAAAATATTATTTTGTTTAATTTATTTATTTTACTTTTATATATATATTAGTGGTAATAAACATTATGCCCCAAATGCTGATCATGAATTGAACCTGGAATATTCGGTGCAATTAAATAGACACAAAACAAAAATGCTGATTCTTGATATCGCAACTGGGTCTGCTAGACCACACCAGCACATCTGTATGAAGCTGTAGCTTTTCTTCCATTGGACCATTAACCTTCTTTTCTTCTCCTCTGCGCTCCTCGTTCTCATCCAGCATAATTCTACAGTTTAAATGCATGGTGTCAGATGCCTTGTGGCGATGGGTGAAGGATCAGGCCTGCATGCCATGCTAAGAGCGTTAGCGGGCATATAGACGGGCAGTGCCGCCCTCCCGCATCCACGTCTGATTAGAGTAACGAACGGAGGGCTGGTCCTTCATGCCACATTGTCTCTCACGTCGGCCTGAATCACATGGCTCCTCGGAACCAAATGACTTAGCCGGTCATCGCATACGACAAACTGGGCCGCGAGCAGGGGGGCTGCGATGATGTCACAGACCCACCATAGGGGATCCCCTCTTAAAAATGCACATCTCCACCTGAATAAATGGAGAGACAGTACAAGACATAGAAGAAAACAAACAAAAAGCAGCACCAAAGGGACATAAAAAGAAACTAATTATCTCATACAGACCATCTGTAGCTACCCTCTAAATCAGCGTTTCAGCCCGCGCTCACGCACACGCAGGTCTATCAAGGGTCACCACATACAGACGTACTGCTTTATACACTTTTGTATTTCCTTCCAAACTACCTCTTCTGATTCCAGAGGCCTCTGACATTTTGCTTGTGTGCCTTCCAGTGTCTGCATGTCTGCTGTGCATAAACAAGCACCAACCTGAACGCCGTTTCCAGCAGTCCGCCCCCATCTCCCCTTTGTTGCTCTCGGCCTGTTTGCATTGCTGAAGCTCGCAGTCCCAAACATGTGTGTGCAGCTATATACGTATATACATGAGTGAGGGCAGAGCTGTGATGTGCTTCCTCAAGAGCTTAATGACTCTCAGCAGTGCTGTCAGAAACACTCGGCAGATTCCGGCACTTAAGGGCATATGTTTTTCCCTCTCCTCAACCGCCTGCGAAGAGCGACAAACACTCACAAACAGAAGCTCCCAGCTACGGTAATGAAATCATTCTGCAGTGAACCCACAGAAAAGAAGGGCAAATACTGTAAGACGTGAGAAATAGCTGCATCCCTATAATAAAGTACTTTTGTTTTGAAGCAAACAGAAGGTGCATTTATCAGCACTCATTATGCCATAAAACAGTTATTTGCAGTTAATAGGTATATATGCAAAGTTGTTTATCTGATTACATATCTAAACCAAATGTTTAAGCTAAATGTTAATTAGTATGGAATAAGGTTCTCTGATACACAAAATGCTCAAATTTCAAATAATAAGAGTTTCTCATAAGAAAAGCTCTCAAACAAATAAACCTTAAAAATATATTGTGCAGAAATAGTTACTGAGTAAAACATTTAGGAGCTGCATAACTTGTAGAGTTAATCAATTACAGATTCAATTGATAAATATAGTTGTTCAAAAATGCTTCAGCTTATTAAATGCATTGCTTATATATACGTTAACATATACATCACAGTTCTTGATTCATTTTGATTCGAACATCACCGAGTCAAGGCTGTGAACGATTCACTGAGTGAGTCCGAATCACATTGATACTCACAAGCAAATTCAGGGGCTTTCATAAATCTTTTGACGGATTCATTAAAAAGAAATGGTGTATTAGAGACATTTGTTTCACAAATCAGACATCATGACTGCTGGAAACACTGTAACGAATCTAATGACACAGTAATCTGACAAATATCTTTGAGAAGTGACAATACTTCCTGGACAGGCAGTGGAATTTTACACAACTAGAGTTTTTTTTTAATCCATTCACTGATCGTTTCTTTTTTTAATATTTGTAACATATTTATTGTTCTATTTATTTTATCTTTACGTCTAAATATCTCTTTATATATCGTAATTAACCCTCTGCATTAACTATTTTAAATACGCTATGTTTTTAAATTCCGTAAAAATCTGACAATCATTCCAGTAAAGATTTGACTTCGTAAATGTCTAAATGTAATTTTAGGTCAGTAGATGGCAGTAAACGAGCGTCTTTTATGAGCTATTATCGCGTCAACTGATTTTCTAAAAACACCAAATAATTTACCTGAACTAAAGAATTCGTTCACAAGCGATTCATTAGCGATCTACGTAGGTTCCACGTAAAAAAATCAATAATAAATAAATTTAAAAAAAAGAAAAAGAAAAAAGAAAAAAAAAATATTATATACTTTCTCTGCTGTAGGTCTATATCCTACGTCTTTGTGCAAAACTTTTAATTAGCAAATTATAAGATTCCTCTTTAAAACCAGAGGTCCTGCAAGAACCAGAACAACAACAATCATCAAAAACTCATCTTAAAACAAGTTCAGAAAAGCACTGAACAGGCTTAAAAAAAAAAAAAAAAGTAATTACAGCGGTCACATTTCTAATCCACACCAATTAGATGAAATCAAGAGTGATTATGGACACTGAAGCAGCAGCGCGCTTGTCACTCTACAGTAGATAGCAGCTCTCCTCCTTGTCAGAAGTGTTCAGCGGTAAGTCATGTGTCAGGAGAGCGGTGTAATGCTGTTACGACACGACACTGTAGTGACGTACCCACTGGGAGTGATGACTGTTCATTTAACGCAGCGTGAGTTCAAGATCACTTTCTCTCGAGCGCACACTTAGTGGACAGGTACAGAGAGTGAGAAGCTCATTAGAAGTGATGGCATAATGTGAGTGCAATCTCGTTTTTAAAGAACACATCTCACTGTGATGACTATAAAACACATTAAAAACTAAACGTTATGCATAATGTTTTGTTTCTTTGAAGTGTAAACAATATTTTAGGTAGCTCACTGTACGAATTAAAAAAATTACCCCAAAAATGTTTATTAGCCTACATTTCATTATGCAGTTTAACAAGTGTTAATAAACTGCATTGTGTCATAATAAGCTAAAGGCAAATATTTTAAATATTTTGGAATAGCAGTTCCTTTAAAAAGTAACGGTAACTTGTGCTAAGCCCAAAGTGTTTTCTGTGTAGGCTACATTTGATAATAGGCTACAAAAAGGAGAAGTTATATCCTAAAAATCTATCATGATGGTGAAATAAAATAAAATAAAATAAAATAAAGTTAAGTTAGACTGTTGATCTGTCATAAAAATGCCCATAATAACTGTTAACGTCTGTCTGTCTTAGTTAAAGGCACTGTTCATGTTTATTAGGGAAATAAAAGGCACCTTTAATCGTGCATTACTCAGGAATCGTTATTTATTTTTATTTTCAAAACAGAGGTCAAAATTACAATACAGGCCTAAATTAAATTAATAACTTAAAATATGTCATCTTAAATATATCAAGGAAAGAATTTAATTCTAACAATTATTTTAAACACTCTGTGGTGTTTATTTGCCTCCTCTGTTTGCGCAATACATGTTAAACGATTAAAAACTAAATTCTCCGAGGCTAAAGCATCAAGAAAAATAGACTGTGATGTATCGATTCAATGTTAGATCACTGACAAAAGGTTTAGTTAAAGAGCGGTGTGTATGAAGCTGCGCTCATGCATTAGCAGGCTGTGGACGACAGGCGCTGAAATCGTGTTAATAAGTGGAAGGGGTAGGTTACAGAACACTGCCGATTCACGATCACACAAATACTCAAGGACAGGTCCCCTCGGCCCCGGGGCGCTTCCGGCCCCTGCACAACAGCAGCAGGACGCATCTCACCAGTGAAGACCAGTCTCATTTAAGAGATTAGAAATCCAATACACGATTAGAATCGTGACACAAGCCTTCAATACACAGAAGTGTGGCAGAGACTCTCGTGTTGGCATGTACACGTGCTAGGCCCTGCTTACTGACAACAATAGCAACCACTGAAGCTTTTATTTTTGACCATCAATACTGCAGTTATTTTAAATCCTTTAATGGTTATTAAATTATCTGCAAAATGACACTGCATGTGATATGAAACGAAAGCAGTAAAAACTGACTTGTCTAAAGTACACATTAGTTCTAGGAGTGAACCAGAACCCAAAGTTTGCTCAAGGTCGCATTATTTGTAATATGAAATCTTCCTTGGTTTAAACCAGTTTTAAAAGAAATCGAATGAGTAATGTGAGCATATAATGTATGTTTTTGGACAAAACAACAGAGATGATCGTAGACATATGTTTTAATTATAAAGACATATAAACAATATACAGTATGAAACTCATGTCGCAACAAGATCAAATGCTTTGTAGGCTTCCTCAAGTATTCTTCACAGTTGTACAATACAATCAAGTGAATTGTGCTATAACAAAAACAAAATCGTTTCAGGCCAAACATTTGAGAATGTTACACCGTGTTTCCGAATACACCGACGGAGGTGAGACAGCTTTATTCATTTCTGACTCAGGTTTTTAAGAAATGACTGTTTTGGGGCAATTGCAGTAAATTGCATAGTTCACCAACAACGCTGAACCCAAAAGAGAAAATGTTTAAATTAAGTCCTCCGCAAGTTGTGAACATAGAATTTGTTGTTTGTTAATTTTTCACACAAATACTAATCGTTTTCAATCCATCACTTGGGATAAAAGGGAAAAGGCTTTTAAAAATGGAGGGGTTTAAAAGCTTGCTCCAGTAATACCGTGTCCTTCAGTTAACATTATTTATTGTGTTATCTAATAAATCATCGTAATTACACGCAGCAGGGGTTTTGAATCAGACCTAAGCCCGTTCCCAACAAAACAACGCGAATTCAGAGCAACATTAGGATGAAGCAGGAAGAGTTCAGCGCGTGGAAGTCAAGGCTTGTCGTTGCAGTGTTTGAACAGGTTGGACGGGGTCCCGTTGAACGAGCTGCATTTCTCCGCGCAGGTGGCCAGCGCAGTGCTTGAAAACGGATACACGGCCGCCTGTCCGAAAGGCGCGAGCGCGGTGGGAATCGGCGAAGTTATAGTCTGCCCTTGGTTCAGATAAGCCACCAGCCGGCGCATTTCCTCCAGTGCCTGTGCCTGCATTAGGATGTAGTTTTTTGCAAGAAGCAAAGTTGCGATTTTAGAGAGTTTTCTCACAGACGGACTGTGAGCGTAGGGGATCACAGACCTCAGGCCGTCCAGCGCGTCGTTCAGGTCGTGCATGCGTCTCCGCTCGCGCGCGTTGATGCTCAGCCGGAGAGATCTCTGCTCCTTCGGCTTTTTGGAGAGCGCACTCGGATGCTTCTCTTCGTCGAAGCCCGCGCTTCTCTTACGAGTCTCTAGGTGGTCGAAGCCGTCATCTTCATCGCTGGTCTGCTCTCCGCCGCTTTCGTTCGACTTTCCCGTTTGCCCGGAGAGGAAATCCGCGGCAGGTGTGAGGGTGAAGCGGCCAGGACTCCCAGCACCATGGCCAGCGCCGAAGCCGAAGGCGGACTGTCCGTAGCGCTGCGTCAGGTCCAGCAGGGTGTCGTTGCTGATCGATTTCAGCAAGTTTTCTTCGCTGGCATTCATTTTGGAGAAACGAAATAAAACTAAAAGAAAAAACAAAGCGGGTGGAAAACTTTGGTGCGCACTCTTGAAAGCTTCCTCGCTCTGTCTTCTTTCTTCTCTTTCGTTGGCGTTCTCCAAAGGGCTGCTGAAAATGAAGACACTTTTTGATAGAGATCTTTCTTCCCCTATCACGCTCTTCCGCGCAGACAGCGATGTTGCGTGCACTTTAGACGCGTCGTCTGAACTCGTGCGCGTTCTTGCAGTGCGTCTTGCCCTCGCCCTGGGCAGATTGAGACTCGCGCGCAGTCTTACTCGCTAGTGAGTAAGAGCGCGAGGCCCCACGGGATTATCACTCTGTCCAATCAGGAGGGCGTTTTAATTAAGAAGATTAGAAACTGGCATGCTCTAAATTCAACTATAGCAATGATAACTGCTGAACAGATGATGGCATAATACAATTCATGGCCGGCACATTGTAGTGAACTGCCATTGTACCAAACATTCTGTAATAATCCAATCCACCCATTAACACAGTATTGCTGTAACGAAATGTTTCTTTTTAGTTAGACTAATTAACGATCAAAATAACTTTATGCATAGCGTGCATTTATTCTGCCACTTGCAGCCGTGTGAAAAGGTAGAACATATAATAAGTGATATAATCAATGAAGAATTGATGAGCACTGAATTAATCTGTTATTATTAAACAGAGTAGCCTAAGTATAGGCAAATAAACTAAGATATGTGTTCAACAATAGGCTTCCAGAATAGACACAAATAACAAAGTCAAACCATGTACAGCTTTAAAGCTAAAGACTAGTTGCAGCAAATGACTAAAACAGCCATAAGGATCTGATTGAACGTGCCTGAGAATTCAGTTCTTCACTGTTACCCCTTAGTTTGTACTGTAGAACTGATCTTTAAGTATCTTTTTTATAAATCTTTTTTTTTCTCCACATTTTCTCTAAATTGACACTTTTCTTTTTACCATGCAGGCTTCCGTTTGTTGTTTATGTGACCTGACGCGTGTCTCTTGTTGGACACGGAGGAAGTGAATGGGGGAGAGAGCACGTGCTGTGAGGGATTAATCGCATGGTCTGGATGAGACCCAAAAGTGAGCTGCAACACCTCCAGCCAAAGTCCAAGGCCGCTTTACCTACAATACATGTGAAGGGGGGGGACATTTTCCTGAGTGTTCGCGGGTTGGTAAAAACGCAACGTTGGTTCTTTATGGAAAAAGTGCCATGGTATGTAATAAAACAGAACAATTTAGTCGTCCTGGAAAACAGTCCTCATTATGTTACAGTAACAAAAATATTTATTTAAAGATATTTAACAAGTTGCAACCATCAGTCAAGACTTGATAAACTCTTCTGAACAGTCAACAAACGAAGAGCTGGAGCGCTCTATAACACAGACCTAATGCAATGATGATGTACCGCCATCTAGTGCTCATTTAAGAGAAGTACAATGCCAAAACCAGACGAAATATTCGCATAGACAAACTAACGGATGATAGAAATAATATACGGATAACTAACACCAATAAAATAAATCAATCAACATTTTGCTAATAGGCTAATACTTAAATGTTATTATTAAAGCTTCAAATTTAAAATAATACACTTTGATATTTGTTAAAACGTGTGAATTCAGCTTATAGTAATGCTGAAGAATATACAGTAGCCTACAGACCAAAGGTTTGGACACGCCTTCTCATTCAAAGAATTTTCTTTAATTTCATGACTATGAAAATTGTAGATTCATACTGAAGGCATCAAAACTTAACACATGTGGAATTATATATGGAATTATATACATAACAAAAAAGTGTGAAACAACTGAAAATATGTCATAGGTTCTTCAAAGTAGCCACCTTTTGCTTTGATTACTGCTTTGCACACTCTTGGCATTCTCTTGATGAGCTTCAAGAGGTCGTCACCTGAAATGGTCTTCCAACAGTCTTGAAGGAGTTCCCCGAGAGATGCTTAGCACTTGTTGGCCCTTTTGCCTTCTGTCTGCGGTCCAGCTCACCCCTAAACCATCTCGAATGGGTTCAGGTCCGGTGACTGTGGAGGCTAGGTTATCATCACTCTCCTTCTTGGTCAAATAGCCCTTGATGCCTTCAGTGTGAATCTACAATTTTCATAGTCATGAAAATAAATAAAAACTGTTTGAATGAGAAGGTGTGTCCAAAACTTTGTATTATTGTATTATATATATATATATATATATATATATATATATATATATATATATATATATATATATATATATATATATATATATATATATATATATATACATATATACATATATACATATATATATGTATATATGTATATATACATATATACATATATACATATATATATATATTTATATATATATATAGTTTTCATTTATTTTTTGTTTCAGTTTTGCTATTTTAGTACATCTTAACAGTTAAACTATATAAATACGTTGCCTTGGTAATGAGTAGAAATAATATTTAATAATTATAAAATGCTAAGGTTTTGTCCCTGACTGAGGATCTAAAACACGAGGCTGATATATTTCAGGTTTGCTATAAAAGCATTTCCTTGCATGATAAACAAAACCAAACAACCATAGAGAATATCTATACAGGACAATCTGTGCTTTCTCATATGATACACAAGGGGGCGCTGCCGTAAAACAATTCTGGATTGTATTGTGGAAACACTAGAGCGATGCAGAATGCAAACACTGCATTCTCACACTACAAAGAATAGTGTCATTAAAATATAAATAATAGTAATTGCAACAAAATCCCTACTTGCACAGACCATCTACATGTGCATACTGAATTGAAGATGTGAAATATACAAAAATGCAAAAGTATGCCTATCTGGTTTAGGGGGGATGTGTGTAAATAAACATGATTTTATATATTGTTAAGATTGTTTGATGTTTCTGCATAACACACGCAGCAGTTGTGCATTGTGCTTAAAAAAGACAGATAAACAGACGGATGGATGGCTGGACAACCAAAGAGACTGACCTCTTTTATCTCTCTTGTTCCAGGCTATTCCCTTTGTGATCAGCGGGAGTTTTTTTCTTTTCTTTTTTTTTCTTTTTTTTTTTTTTGGAGCAGAGGCAAGCGGTTCTCTGAGAGTTATCATTCAGCGTGTGATATCAGGCTCTGAGGCCCTCCAGCCAAACACCCGCCAGAGACATCTCCTGCCTCTGTCCTAACACGCCATGAAATTATAGGGCTCCTTGGCTATTGTGAGAGAGGTGGCACATTTCTGAGTATTCCCATTTTTGTCTGTGTTTTCAAACCATTTTCCACATCAGAAAGTAGTCATCATGTGAAGTCATTTTGGGTATGCTGTTATATCTAAGTGTAATTCCAAAGGGCCAGAAGAGATAACAAAAGCTGCACAAACCCACTCGCTTTGAACATCATGACCACAGAGCATGATAAAGATTGTGTAGTAATGGCCTGAGAGTAGAAAATCAAATGGAATATAATCCCTCAGCAATAAAATAGCCACTGACCTTCCTTATACAGGTCTGTAATGATGGCAAACACATGCTTGTGTGTGTGAGAGAGGACGCTTCAGTTCACTAATGTGAGAAACCATGCATGGCACAGACAACAGAATGCTCACACTTTTATTTGGTTGTTGCTAGGTGACTACTGGTGCACAGACGAACAAGTCTGACAAAAGGATCTTACAATTTAGATCCGATTTGAACAGCTTTAATTCCATCATTCATTCATACATGACAAGTGCCAGCACAAAGACCAGAAGCAAAACAACCTTTGGCTATAATGGAGTATTAGACTCTTAAAAATAAAGGTTTCAGAAAGGTGGGTTTTACTGGGATGTCGTATAGAAAAACCATTTTGAGTTCATTATAAAACCTTTTAATGAACAGTACTTCAAATAAATAAATTCACTATAACGAGCACTTCAAACTAACTAAAATAAAAATGTGCTAAAAATGTCCTCACCCTCAGGCTATCCAAGAAGTAGACCTAGAAATTTAGCTTAACATCATTTCCTCACCAATGGATCCTCTGCAGTGAATGGGTGCTGTCAGAATTAGATTCTGAAACAGCTGATAAAAAACATCACAATAATCTATCAGTTATCCACATGACTCCAGTCCATCAGTTAACATCTTTTGAAGTGAAATGCGGTGTGTTTGTAACAAACAAGTCTATCATTAAGGTTTTTTTTGTTTACTTTAAACTGTCAATTTTGGCAAAAATAGAAGTCCACAATTCATAATAATACTTCTTTCAGTGAAAGGTCCATCCCCTGTTGTCCTCTCACATCAAAATCCACTGACATATCTGTTTAGAACAGTTTTGGACTGTTTTTGCTTGTAAACGGTGCTTGATCTGTGCATATTTCTCTCCCGATTCAGTCTTTTTCACAAGAGAAAGTGTAAAAATGGATTATAGCCATACATTTTAGCCAGAAGCAATGGTTTGAATTTAAAAATGTTTTATCTGTGTATTTGTTACAATCATGTGACTTTGTGCTTCACAAGACACTACCTGCAGAGGATCTCTGTATACAACATTAAGATAATAATTTAAAAAGGCCAAAGGTTAGACTGAATTTATTTTAAAATTTACTGAAGAAACATATTCAGGCTTGAAGGTGAGAACAATTTCAGTGAACCATCATTTCTTTATGGATCCATCAATGCCAAAAAAAAAGAACTTTAATTTTTAAACATGTTTGATGATAACATTTGTAGATTTTGTAGATAATATAATTCTTCTAAATGGACATTCTTAAAGTATAGATCACATGATCAAAGTGTTTTTTTGTTTTTTTTTACACAGGTTGTAAAGTCAACGCCCTCCATAGAGGGAAATAGCCTGTATTTAGCTGTACAAAACAAAGCAACACTCAGTTGTGTATTGGCATGCTTGCGGTGCAACTGATCGCTGCTCCCTGTTGTCACAGTAACCGCAGGCCAGACTACTCCAAGGTGACAAGCCACTTGAGGACTGAGTCCCTCTGAGATCCCACAGTGATGTCCAGAGACCTCCAGGGGGCAGCAGCTGCCAAGAGCTGCATTAACAAGCCTTACTCTCAGGAAATGAGTCAGTGGAGGCACTGTTAGATCTCAACTGATCTGTGTGCCACTATACCGAGACAGTTTAATTGGTTTCAGTACAAATAGTCTAGTTTTTAAAGATACGTGTATATGTAAAGGACTTGAGGTGCACTGCTGGATTGAGGTGCAGGTGACCAGAGGAGCGGGAGGGTAACAGAAGTTAGGATTAAATTAGTGACTAAATTACCAAACTGAGATAACCACCATCTGTTAAACAGATCGACGGGACAGGTGTAGACTAGAGGAGGTGAGAGATGCTTAAGAAAGTGTGGAAATGCTTCATGGAGATGTAAAACATCACATTCAATAAAATCGAACGGCTTGATGGTTGGTGTGAGCTTTTTACTCATTTCTCTTTGAACCTCTCAGATCATTATAAGGCCTCCATTAGCAGTACAATCTCCCTCGTGTGAAATTATAATTTCGGTCATTAGAACGAAGCTTCTCACTGCAGTTTGCAATTTCACATAAACACGAAAATACAATAAGCTGCTTAATGTGATTATGTCTCTAATGTGGAACTGCAAAAGGGAGCCAGGGTCAGAAATGAATCAGGGCTCAGGGCAAATACGGCAAAAAAAGGGAAAAAAACTTCAGATATTAAACATTGAGGGGGCCAATATGCCTTTATGGGTGAATATATATATTTCTTGGCTGTTTTTATGTTTAACAGTTGTCATGTTATTTTCACTGTATTTCATGGTATTCTAGGCCTTTCTTGTTATGAGGCTCTTTCTTTAGTGACCTAGATGTCAAATATCCATCTCCGAGGCAGGCAGAATATGAATGTGTAGCTCATATGAAGTTTTGTTTATTTTAAATTTTTGGATGAAAACATGGTGCGTGAAAAAAATCCAGACAACCGCAGAATCTGTCATAGTGATTACAGCAAAATGGTAGACCGTACAAACATTACCTAACATCGAGATCAGCCATTTATTAAAAAATATTATAACAAAACATCTATCTTGCCCATTATTTAGAGATTTTCTTTTTCTTAGTGATTGGATTTTATAATTAACAGTGTTCATTTTAACATTTTTTTTTTTTATTAATTGAATATGTTGAGTTTATTTTGATTTATTTTAGTGTACAGTGCGTTTATGACAATGTTTAAAAATCAATTAAAAATCAATTAAACAAAAACAATTATCAGTTATTTATTTCTCTATTTTTTATTTAAAAAATGGGGCCAAGACTAATTTAAAATTCTAATAAACAAGAATATATCAAAATATAATATATTTACTAATATAATTAACATTAATATAATAAATGCACATCCAACACTTAATAAATAATTCTAATATATCTAATTATAATGTAAACTGACATCTGAAAAAAAACATATAGTTACTGACACTTCTGTAATCACAAAATTAATGTTGTTAATTAATTTACCTATATCAACATTCCTAGATTATGTGAAAGTCCTGTCCAGCATAATATTCATAATCAAAATATTATAATATAATATGTTGTAAATGTAAATGCAAATAAAATATTTACGTTTATAAATTTATCTGAATTAAGCAATTTAAAATTGAGAGTACTATAAGTAAGATACTGTATTTTTGGGCAGATGTAGTGGACAATTTCTGATTACAACATTAGCTAATAAATTTAAATGCTGAAATCATAACAAAATAAACCAAGCAATGAATTAATTCCAAGGAATAAAATCTGTGCAAGAGAATGACAAGAATGCACAAGAACTCTCTCTCTTTCACACACACGCACACACACATACGATCAAAAAGAAACTCTCTCACCTCTCAGAAACACACTCATGAGAGTTCACTCATTTCCATACCAACACACCACCCTATCTCATCCCTTCTCTCTCACTCTCTTTCCCTCTCACACACACACACACTAACAGGAGAGGGAGGAGGAAGTTCAAAGCCTTCCTCTCGATGAGGATGGCGAGGGCTGCTTTGATCTCTCTCTGACTAATTTGAAGATGTTCAGTTTAAACCTACAGGGAGCAGAGAGACAGACTCCCATATGCTGCAGTGCTGTACCATTCACTCCTGCACTGATCACATGCTTAGCCGTTCTCGAAACAGACTGAGCATGCACCACGCCATCCACCTGAACGTGTCACAAACAAGGGACGCAACTGGCCGAGGGGCACATCGATCGTAGGATCTCCACGCTGGACAGAACACACTATTACCGTCTCAGCATCAAAACAGTCAATAATAAAAACAACAACTGCTAGCACAGAAGGTGGGACATGGGCAAGATGGTAATCACAGGCTGAGTGCAGACGTTTACTGCAAAAGAAACAATTTGTTACACCAACATTTCATCAGATCCGCCTGTGACAAAACAAAAGAGTCATCTCTCCTGCTCCTCAACTCCAGCACTGCAGCACCATGCAGATTTTAGAGAGGAGGTACAGAAAGAGAGGGAGGGCTGCATGAATAATTGTTGAAGATATTTTTACTGTGACCCACTTTAAAGTCAAATTCGAACCTCTTAAAGGAGCAGCGCTCTGCTCCTCTCCCATCCCGAGACTGCGGAAAACCGCAGCGGGTCGAGATCAACCCTGATCAAATTCACAATTCGTTCCAAACAAAAGGAATTAGTCACTTTTTTCAAATCGCTCCTCTTTTATTTCACGTTTTTAGATGACTGAAAGAATGGAAATAAACAAAGCTGAAGTAAAATGGCTTTGTGAGTGATGTCAGAGCTGTAATTGAAATATTTGTAAAATGTGAGGGTTTCATTCAAAGCAGGCGGCTCTGCAATTTCTGCCCATATAATTTATAGGTGTAGTTTTTCATCTTGCTAAACCATAATCAGTGAACCTGCTTGGCATTTGTGATTGAAATGCACAAACCTTTATTTTACAAACAATCTGAATATGGAAAACTTTAAGCATCATAATTTTGCTTGCATTGAACACCATTCCGACCGTGTCAGCTCCTATTCCTTACCAAACAGAGCGGCTCCATTGATCGGAGGAGCCGTTTCTCCTGTGGTGCAAACATCTGGCTGGAGGCCCTGGTGTGTGCAGTGCAGGGGACAGATGAGCTGTCGCTGTGTCTGATTGATGAGGCTGGTCGCTAGAGGACGGTCACCATGGAGATAATAGGTCAGAGAGGTCACACTGAATTCAGTCCAAAATCTACTGGAGCAAAAACAAACATATTCAGAGAGTGAACAAGCACTTCAGGTAATGATGAGGAAAGGGTAAACTTACATTCTGTAGACATGCATTACTATGCATAACATATCTAAAAAAAAATATATATATATATATATATATATATATATATATATATATATATATATATATATATATATATATATATATATATATATACATATATATATATATATATGTTATGCATATTAATAGACATACTATAGATTATATAACTTAAAGATAACTAGCAACATTTCTAATTCTCAAATGAATCAGATTATCACTAGAATATGTTTAACATTAATGTATCTTTCCATTTATTTTATTTGTTTTTAACCAAAATTATAACTTACTAAAAAACCATTACAAAACTGTTTTCAGGCCATAAAATGTCATACATTTTTCTACATAAAATTCAATTTTTGTGTATATATATATATATATATATATATATATATTTAATATCAATTCATATACATAAAGAAACATAACAAAAGTCACAGAAAAAAAAGAGGTCTTGATATCTTGCTAAGATTGTCTCACGTTTATTAAAATGAATGCAAAATGTAAAATGCACCCATTTAATTTCCCCCTCTTACCAAATTTCAATTTGTTAATAGCCAAAATATAGTAGAGAGTGGCAAGATTTATCAGGAATTATGGTTGACATTCAATAGATGATGCTGAAAATGATTTAAAACCATCTTATAATCTCAATTTATTCATTCACTAGTTTAAGTTAGATTAATTAACACGTGTCACTGTAAATGTGAAAATGTATATGAAGATTAAAAATCTCAGATTGATGATACTCATTCAAACAGTTTCAAAATACTACGACATTAGTGTATAAACTAAGGCTTAATTATAGAGTAATAATGAAACACATTTACATAGATCTTTTCATGTAAAGTTATTATTCTGCATAAGAATAATAATAAATAATATAAATAATAATATTATTATTACTACATTAAAAGTCTCTTATTGCATTATTATTATTATGGCAGTATTGATAACCTCCATTATCCTGCATGTGATTCTACCAGACACACACTGTATAGTGCGAGTGTGTGTCTGTCTCTCTATATAACTGAATATTTTTTTCATCCTGGCTATCATCTCTCTGTTTTTAACTTTAGCTTCTGTTCTGTACTCTCTTTACTTTCTATTTCTCTCCTCGTCTCTCTCTCTCCTCTAGTCATGGTGAGGCGTCGTAGTGTTCCTGCAGAGAGTTTTTAGACAGGAGGTCAATATTTAATGAAGTGACCCTCTTGTTAAAATGCTTTAAGTGCTCCTGTTCAGCACTAGAGGGTGGTTATGGCTTTTATTTATTCATTTAGGACCCTCACTCTCCTTCACTCACTCTATTCCTTCTCTTGGCTCCTTCTCTTTGGAAAGAAGGGCTGTGGTTGTTTTTCCCAAGAAATACCACTGTATCATTCCATCAAACACACTCTCCCACTTCTTAGAAAACTCACATCAAACAACACATAAACATACTTTTTGAACCTTCTTTTATTTGATCTGATGTATTAAAAAAAAATGTCAGTATACATGTATGTGCCACTGCAAACTAATCATCATCAAACCAGTGAGATGACTTCTCAAATGTTCTCTAGCAGATGAGAGATGAGGGATATTTTTGCGCTTGAAGTTGCACTAAAGCCTTGATTATTATTCTACGACAGACGAGTTGTGCATGAGCGCGTTCGTCTGTGAGATCGGACAGCATATTAAAAGAATTCCCGCTCATCAGCAAACACCCAGAACATCAATATTATCAGAAACTCAAAAGCTAAGGGCCAGCTCTAGATGTTCAGAAATCTCTGTTTTGCCAATAACTATTAATTAAACATCACTTACATCTAAAGGGTTTTCATCAAATATTTACAATGGGAATGTTGAAGCATGCAGAAAAGAATGTGTTAAATGCACCATAAACCCATGAGAAACTGGCGTGCAAGCACACACACACACACACACACACACACATATGAGAGTTAACATAAGAGCGTAATTTGGAAGGACAGTTTCTCTCCTGTGTGTGCATTTGTATCTGTGCCTGTGTGTGTATCTGATCTGAATATGTAGGTCAAACAACCATATATGGAAAGCCTGAAAATTGCCAACTAGCGTACGCTTGAGTACACACACTCATACACGGCGGCGCTAAACCCATTCAACGAACAGATCGGATCTTTAAGTGTGGAAGTGTACGGTTTTTGTCCTGCATTAAAACTTTGGCTGTTAGACTTCCACAATGTTTTGCACTTGAAGAAAGCTTTGAAACAATCTTTAAATCTTCAAGACAGTAAGAAGCAGGGCTGATGTTGTACTCCCCTCTCTCAGTTATCACTGAAATATTTAAATGATATTCCTTTTTTGCCTGCTGGTTTGTGGAACATCAAATGGAGTTTTAATTGGATTTTTTTTCTGCCATGGTTCATGTTTAGAGATTTTATTCATCAGCTTTTTTTTTTCCATTTGTTAAATCTCAACCTCTGCTGATGAACCGCACACATCCGTCCTCACAAGTCAGTGTTATCAGACGGAGGAAAAGAGGGAGGGATTTGGAGACAGAGGGGAAAAAAGAACCGGCTGAGGCAAAAACAGTCAAATAGAACATCTTGGAGTAGTGTATCCAAGACTAAATGTGTTTGAGCTGTTTGACACACACATAAACACTTGAGACGAGTCCTGCATGCTCCAATCTAACTGTAAAGAGGCATATAAAAAAAAGGCTCATTAGCATAGAGACAAGTTTAATCAAATCAGTTGTGGGTACAAATTAGTCAGTGAGAGCATAATGAGTTAGGAATTAATTAGGAACATGATGAGAATACCAAAATATGGGAATCCTGGCATCTGCATATTATCCTCTGGTCAGTAGACTCCCAAAAGACCCACTGCCTCTTTCTTTCTTTCTTTCTTTCTTTCTGTCATTTGCCAGTGAGAGCTGGAGTCGGGTCAAGGAGTATTGGAACAGAATGAAGTTGAATATTGTTAGAATGTGAAAATGTCTCACTACAGTATTCCAGCAAATGTCCCCTTTAAACCCCTACCAATGTTATAATTATATCTCAGTGAAGAAGTCATTAACATGACATAATACCTATTTTATAATGTTAGGTCATGACACAGCTGTTTGCTTTTTACACTGTGACAGAACACTCTTGCCAGAAACTCTGCTACAGTACATCTCCTATGCATCAGCAGAAACCTCTGCATGTGTCAAGACGGCTCTTTCTCTCACCCATCACTACACGCCTCATTTGAGGTGTAACCAGACTCTTCCTTCTACTGACAAATTCTTGCCAGGCTCTGCAAAAACTGAGGAAAAAAAGGGATTGAAAATAATGCAGCTGTAGTCTTTTTTATCTAATCACATTACTCTTCACATTTTATCACAGTTCTCATCACATCATCATATTAATCCTAACATTTTATCGCAGGACTCATTACATCATCATAATATTCTTCACATCTTTTTACAGTACTCATCACATTACTGCTTACATTATAATTACAGCACTCATCACATTGTCTTACATTATATTACAGTACCCATCACATCATCACACTACTCCCATTTAATCACAGTACTCAAAACATCATTATATTACTCTTCACATTGTATCACAGTACTCATTACATTGCTCCTACATTTTATTACAGTACCGATCACATCATCATTCTACTACTCACATTTTATCACAACGCTCCTCGTATCATCATAATTCTCACATTTTATCAGAGTTCTTATCACATTGCGCCTTATAGTCCAGGTGATATGTGACCCTGGACCACAGAACCAGTCATAAGAGTCAATTTCTCAAAACTGGGATTTATACAAATACTGAATGCTTTCCATTGAAGTATGGTTTGTTAGGACAGGACAATATTTGGCCAAAGATACAACCATTTCAAAATCTGGAATCTGAGGGTGCAAAAAAAAAAAAAAAAAAAATCACCTTTATTTTATCATATTTAGAAAATCACCTTTAAAGTTGTCCAAATGAAGTTCTTAGCAATGCATATTACCAATCAAAACTTAAGTTTTTATATATTTACAGGAGGAAATTTACAAAAAAATTTACTTGGAACATGATCTTTACTTAATATCCTAATGATTTTTGGCATAAAAGAAAAATTATTAATTTTGACCCATAAAATTTTTATTTTATTTATTTATTTATTTTATTTTTTAGGCTATTGCTAAAGAATAACCCCCAGCGACTTAAGACTGGTTTTGTGGTCCAGTATTTTTACACATATGTGACTGGTTTTGGGGTCACATATGTGTAAAAATATTCATTGTTCACTTTTTCATAAAAGCATGACACTTGGAACATTTGTATAGTTTGTGGCCCTGAACATTTTCAGAAATGGAGACATCACAAAAACACCTTGTGGTTGTCATAGCAACCGTTTTACTTTTTTACCAAATTATGTATTGTGTCATATCTGACACACATATATATCTCTTGAACCAACCTTAATAGTACAGAAAAAGTGATGTCTACCACTGTTTTGACTGTGAAGGATTACAATGAGAACACATAAAACAACATAAATTGTTCAGGTGAACAGTTAATGGTGAAATCAGCAATGTGAGAACAAAACAGTATCACAGCATTTATAATGGTCCATATTATGGCTATTCATTTTTTATTTCTTTGATAATTGACTTTATGAGAAGGATAACAATTAAATCATATTAGATGCAGATTGAAACTTCAAACATATTTCATGTATTAATTTAACTTAATTTACAATGACTCTCTCGGGTCAGTGTTGTCATTACATTAGTGTGCACAGTTGAGAAGCCAGAGTCCTGAGCACTGGCGGGTACAAGCAGGCGAACTGCTAATATTTGCTGTATTGGGTGGAATAATATTTATGAGTCGGGTGCAGTGCAGGTTCAGGCCGAACGGTGACAGGTAGCCAATCGCGCTGCCCCTGACTGACAGCTGTAGTGTCGGGTGTTCTGTTAATTACTGCGGTGTGGGGAGATCATTTCACTAGCCAGGAATGGGGAATATAAATGTTTTGGTAATTGTGTTTTTTGTCAGTGGCACACAGGTAGTAAGATGTAGGTTAAATATAATAAACAAATAATCAGAGATGTCTAGAGGTTTTTCCGAAATGTTGCGATAAAATTTTGTGATTGAGTGTAAGTCTGTCATCCCCAGAGAATTAGGACAGCAGTTCATCCAGCTCCTCTATAAAGGTGCCCAGTTCACCAGGAAGGGGATAAATAGAGAAAGGGAAGCTGTTAGAGAGAACAGAAGGGGTTGCTGGGTCTTCTGAACTAATCCAGGTCTCAGACAAGTCTGACTGACAATTCCAGAGACCCACAGAAAAAGAATTATTAATAAAATATATACTTTTATTGTTTAATTGATAAAATATTAGTTAGTTATCAGAGAAATAAAAAAAATGAATAGCCATAATATGGACCATTGTAAATGCTGTGATACTGTGATCCTCAGACACTGTTATTTTGTTCTCACATTGCTGATTTCCCCATTAACTGTTCAACTGAACAGTTTATGTTGTTGTATGTGGTCTCATTGTAATCCTTGACTGTCAAAACAGGGGTAGATATCACCTTTTCTGTGTTATGTTTGGCTCAGCAGATACATAATTTACAAAATACATAATTTGGTTTTGACGGAAAGTAAAATGGATGCCATTGCAAACACGAGGTGTTTTAGTGATGGCTCCGTTCCTGAAAATGTTCAGGGCCATAAACCATACAAATGTACCAAATGTAATGCTTTTATGAAAAAGTTCATATCACCTATCACATATCATATACACTGTACAACATACTGCTAACATTTTATCATATCATCAAATTGATCCTCACATTTTATCACAGTAATTACTACATTACTAATATTTTAATTACCCATCACATCATTACACTACTCCTCTTATTTTAATCAAAGTACTCATATCATCAAATCATTTCGCACATTTTATAACTGTACACATCAGTATTCCTCAGTATACCTCAGTATTCACCACATCAATAACATTTCAAAAAAAGTTTCAATCACAAAGTTTCAAAGTACTTGCACTTTGCACACTAGCCTGTGGGGAAAAAAAAAAATCTACAAATCACAGACTTTTACTGTACGTACTCATTCATTGATTATATTTACAAACTTATTTGGCATTCCCAGTTTAAAATTGTCCTGTTTTAGCTGAGTGGATATGACCTTTAAAAGGTAGGGTAACACTTTATAATAACTGCACACTATTAATCATTAATTAAGCATTAGTAAACAGATAAATCATAATTTATAAAGCATTAATAGACAGTAATAAGCAGATTATAAATACAGATATAAATGCTTTATTCTTGAAAGCATATCTATAATGTGTTTAATAATTGTATTTTCATACTTTATTCATGATCAATTTATCATTTCTCAATGAAGTATAGCATTATTTACAAACCAGTTATTTAGGAGTTGCCAGTGATTCATAAGATCACAAGAATTGTAGTAAATTCAGGTAGTTATAAAGCATTTAGTAGTGTTCAGTTAACTATTTATGTGAGCTCATCTAAAGTGAGGACTAGTTATGCCTTGTAAAGCATTTATAAAGGATATTTAAAGGCTCAGTTATCTTCTAAACAAAAAACTGAAACAAACACAACACAGTGATACAGAACATATAAATATTAACAGCCTTTAAATCTCATTTGTAAAAGCTTTACAAGGCATAAATAGTCCTCACTTTAGATGAGCTCACAAAAATAGTTAACTAACAACTACATATGCTTTATAACTACCTGAATTAACCCTGAATTACAGTAGAAATACATGTTAATAAACCATTTATTAACACTATAAGTAACTATTACTATATGTCTGAATAAAAAGATGTATGAATGCACATTTGAATAATTTATTAATCATTTACTCACAATTTCTAAGTGATAACCACTGACAACTCCTTAATAACTGGTGTGTAAATAATGCTATACTTAATTTAGAAATGATAAATTGATCATTAATAAAGTATGAAAAAACAATTATTAAACACATTATAGATATGCTTTTAAATCAGGTATAAAGCATTTATATCTGCATTTATAAACTGCTTATAAATGTTTATTAATGCTTTATAAATGATTAATTAACTGTTTCCTAATGCTTAACTAATGATTAATAGCATGCAGTTATTAAAAAGTGTTACCATCACAGTACTCACCACATCACCCCTCACATTTGATAACAGTACTCGCCACATCTCCCTTCACACTGTATCACACTACTCGCCACATCACCCCTCACATTTGATCACAGTACTCACCACATCACCCCTCACATTTGATCACAGTACTCACCACATCACCCCTCACATTGTATCACAGTACTCATCACATCACCCCTCACATTGTATCACAGTACTCGCCACATCACTCATCACATTTGATCACAGTACTCACCACATCACCCCTCACATTTGATCACAGTACTCACCACATCACCCCTCACATTTGATAACAGTACTCGCCACATCTCCCCTCACACTGTATCACAGTACTCGCCACATCACCCCTCACATTTGATCACAGTACTCACCACATCACCCCTCACATTTGATCACAGTACTCACCACATCACTCCTCACATTTGATCACAGTACTCGCCACATCACCCCTCACATTTGATCACAGTACTCACCACATCACCCCTCACATTTGATAACAGTACTCGCCACATTTCCCCTCATACTGTATCACGGTACTCGCCACATCACCCCTCACATTTGATCACAGTATTCACCACATCACCCCTCACATTTGATCACAATACTCACCACATCACTCTTCACATTTGATCACAGTACTCACCACATCACCCCTCACATTTGATCACAGTACTCACCACATCACTCCTCACATTTTATCACAGTACTCACCACATCACCCCTCACATTTCATCACAGTAATCACCACATCACTCCTCACACTGTATCACAGTACTCGCCACATCACCCCTCACATTTCATCACAGTACTCACCACATCACTCCTCACACTGTATCACAGTACTCGCCACATCACCCCTCACATTGTATCACAGTACTCGCCACATCACCCCTCACATTTGATCACAGTACTCACCACATCACCCCTCACATTTGATCACAGTACTTACCACATCACCCCTCACATTGTATCACAGTACTCATCACATCACCCCTCACATTGTATCACAGTACTCGCCACATCACTCATCACATTTGATCACAGTACTCACCACATCACCCCTCACATTTGATCACAGTACTCACCACATCACCCCTCACATTTGATAACAGTACTCGCCACATCTCCCCTCACACTGTATCACAGTACTCGCCACATCACCCCTCACATTTGATCACAGTACTCACCACATCACCCCTCACATTTGATCACAGTACTCACCACATCACTCCTCACATTTGATCACAGTACTCACCACATCACTCCTCACATTTGATAACAGTACTCGCCACATCTCCCCTCACACTGTATCACAGTACTCGCCACATCACCCCTCACATTTGATCACAGTACTCACCACATCACCCCTCACATTTGATAACAGTACTCGCCACATTTCCCCTCATACTGTATCACAGTACTCGCCACATCACCCCTCACATTTGATCACAGTATTCACCACATCACCCCTCACATTTGATCACAATACTCACCACATCACTCTTCACATTTGATCACAGTACTCACCACATCACCCCTCACATTTGATCACAGTACTCACCACATCACTCCTCACATTTTATCACAGTACTCACCACATCACCCCTCACATTTCATCACAGTAATCACCACATCACTCCTCACACTGTATCACAGTACTCCCCACATCACCCCTCACATTTCATCACAGTACTCTCCACATCACTCCTCACACTGTATCACAGTACTCGCCACATCACCCCTCACATTGTATCACAGTACTCACCACATCATCCCTCACATTTGATCACAGTACTCACCACATCACCCCTCACATTTCATTACAGTACTCGCCACATCACCCCTCACATTTGATCACAGTACTCGCCACATCACCCCTCACATTTGATCACAGTACTCGCCACATCACCCCTCACATTTCATCACAGTACTCACCACATCACCCCTCACATTTTATCACAGTACTCGCCACATCACCCCTCACATTTGATCACAGTACTCATCACATCACCCCTCACATTTGATCACAGTACTCACCACATCACCCCTCACATTTCATTACAGTACTCGCCACATCACCCCTCACATTGTATCACAGTACTCGCCACATCACCCCTCACATTTCATCACAGTACTCGCCACATCACCCCTCACATTGTATCACAGTACTCATCAAATCACCCCTCACATTTGATCACAGTACTCACCACATCACCCCTCACATTTGATCACAGTACTCACCACATCACCCCTCACATTTGATCACAGTACTCGCCACATCACCCCTCACATTTCATCACAGTACTCGCCACATCACCCCTCACATTTTATCACAGTACTCGCCACATCACCCCTCACATTGTATTACAGTACTCATCACATCACCCCTCACATTTTATCACAGTACTCACCACATCACTCCTCACATTTGATCACAGTACTCGCCACATCACCCCTCACATTTGATCACAGTACTCACCACATCACCCCTCACATTTGATAACAGTACTCGCCACATTTCCCCTCATACTGTATCACGGTACTCGCCACATCACCCCTCACATTTGATCACAGTATTCACCACATCACCCCTCACATTTGATCACAATACTCACCACATCACTCTTCACATTTGATCACAGTACTCACCACATCACCCCTCACATTTGATCACAGTACTCACCACATCACTCCTCACATTTTATCACAGTACTCACCACATCACCCCTCACATTTCATCACAGTAATCACCACATCACTCCTCACACTGTATCACAGTACTCGCCACATCACCCCTCACATTTCATCACAGTACTCACCACATCACTCCTCACACTGTATCACAGTACTCGCCACATCACCCCTCACATTGTATCACAGTACTCGCCACATCACCCCTCACATTTGATCACAGTACTCACCACATCACCCCTCACATTTGATCACAGTACTTACCACATCACCCCTCACATTGTATCACAGTACTCATCACATCACCCCTCACATTGTATCACAGTACTCGCCACATCACTCATCACATTTGATCACAGTACTCACCACATCACCCCTCACATTTGATCACAGTACTCACCACATCACCCCTCACATTTGATAACAGTACTCGCCACATCTCCCCTCACACTGTATCACAGTACTCGCCACATCACCCCTCACATTTGATCACAGTACTCACCACATCACCCCTCACATTTGATCACAGTACTCACCACATCACTCCTCACATTTGATCACAGTACTCACCACATCACTCCTCACATTTGATAACAGTACTCGCCACATCTCCCCTCACACTGTATCACAGTACTCGCCACATCACCCCTCACATTTGATCACAGTACTCACCACATCACCCCTCACATTTGATAACAGTACTCGCCACATTTCCCCTCATACTGTATCACAGTACTCGCCACATCACCCCTCACATTTGATCACAGTATTCACCACATCACCCCTCACATTTGATCACAATACTCACCACATCACTCTTCACATTTGATCACAGTACTCACCACATCACCCCTCACATTTGATCACAGTACTCACCACATCACTCCTCACATTTTATCACAGTACTCACCACATCACCCCTCACATTTCATCACAGTAATCACCACATCACTCCTCACACTGTATCACAGTACTCGCCACATCACCCCTCACATTTCATCACAGTACTCTCCACATCACTCCTCACACTGTATCACAGTACTCGCCACATCACCCCTCACATTGTATCACAGTACTCACCACATCATCCCTCACATTTGATCACAGTACTCACCACATCACCCCTCACATTTCATTACAGTACTCGCCACATCACCCCTCACATTTGATCACAGTACTCGCCACATCACCCCTCACATTTGATCACAGTACTCGCCACATCACCCCTCACATTTCATCACAGTACTCACCACATCACCCCTCACATTTTATCACAGTACTCGCCACATCACTCCTCACATTTGATCACAGTACTCATCACATCACCCCTCACATTTGATCACAGTACTCACCACATCACCCCTCACATTTCATTACAGTACTCGCCACATCACCCCTCACATTGTATCACAGTACTCGCCACATCACCCCTCACATTTCATCACAGTACTCGCCACATCACCCCTCACATTGTATCACAGTACTCATCAAATCACCCCTCACATTTGATCACAGTACTCACCACATCACCCCTCACATTTGATCACAGTACTCACCACATCACCCCTCACATTTGATCACAGTACTCGCCACATCACCCCTCACATTTCATCACAGTACTCGCCACATCACCCCTCACATTTTATCACAGTACTCGCCACATCACCCCTCACATTGTATTACAGTACTCATCACATCACCCCTCACATTTTATCACAGTACTCACCACATCACCCCTCACATTATATCAAACTCCTTCTCACATATTATCTCAGTACTAATATACTGACAAAACTGACTCACCTCATCACACCTAAGATCTACAGTTACTCTTTCCATATCATCACATTGTAATTTTACATTAATTATCACAGTAGTCTTCCATTCTATACTCATTTGATCTTGCTCCTCAAATCCAATTCCTTCTTATATCTCATATAGTAGGGATAAAACCAGACACCAAACGAGACTAATTAATTAAACCTCAATTGTAAATGCAAATGAGCTGTGCTGAAGAATAGGCCATGATTGTTACAGAGCTTTGGCTTTTCAAACAAGAGCATTGATCAAGCAGGTGGCTCAGCTGTGGCACTAACAAGCCACTAATGCTACAACAATGAGCTGCCCTCATTTGTTTATGCTAATGATATAAAATAATATTTGTTCTTTTCTCAGAATCTGAGAACAAATGCGCCAGTTCCCCTCCTTCCCCTTGTGTTTGGAATCATGGCACAACAAAGGACCAGGGGTTCAGAGGGGAGGCTTTTGTTTTCTAATTGAGCTAATTAGTTTAATAAGGTCTACTGGTTTGATATCAAGTTGTAGAGGAATCCGTAGCCTTTTGATATTTTTAGATTAGCAGCAATTGTTCTTGGATTGGTACTGAAAGAAAACCTCTGGCTGTGTGAGCTGCTAGACAAGGCACCTTCACAATAAGAATAGTATTGTAGAATTATTTAAAATTGGAATTCCAGCCCTTTATAAGATATAATCGCCCTTCTGTGTATAAATCAGAGTGTGAATGTGTGTGTGTGTGTGTGTGAGAGAGAGAGAGAGAGAGAGAGAGAGAGAGAGAGAGAGAGACTTTACAGTTTGCTCTTGTACAGGAGGTTATTTCTTTATTCAGACAGAGTGGTCCTGGCTATGCTGTATGTTCATCTTTGAGTGAGCATTCAGCGATGTGAAACCAGCTTGTGCCTGCTCTGCGCTGATAACTTCACAGCATAGAGATGGCAGCCGACTCAGACTACTTCTTTTCACAACTGCTATTATTAATGGGGTGGGTGGGGGGTGCTCTTTAATTGGACGCACTGTCCCTCAAAGAAAAATCCATAACAATAATTTCCTGCAATATTCCACTGCAGGCAGAATTAATAATAACACAATTATGCATAGAGACACAAGCCAGATTCAGTTGCACACATAAACGCAGAACTCAGTGATGTGCTACACTGGACTCTAAACACTGAGAGAAGCCATTTAATATGCCTCCGTTTTAACAGAGAGAACGTGACTCACTATCCAGAGGTTTTGGAAAGAGCTGGGTCCCCTGAGAGGGTGAGTTCAAGTCTCTGAAGTGTGTAAGGACTATTAAACTAAAAGGAACAAAATGAAGCTACCCATTTTTATCTTGACCATGCTGCACTGTGAAAAAAAAAAAAAATTACAAATGGCTTGATAGAATGAAAAATGTCAAAGTGGTGCCAAAACGGCAACCCAAAAACTGAATGGTTTGTTGCATTTTTCCAATACTTTAAATGAAAGAATTTGAGTTCTCACAACGTCTAGCAGAAATAACAGAAAGTATTGATTATGTTAAGTGGATAAAAAACTTTTTACAGTTGTTTTTATTTCTCAACCCCTTTCTTAAAGCAATGCAAAATTACCTCAACTTTCTTGCGCTGTTGTTAAACATATTTTCTTTCTATACAACTAGAGGTCCTGCCAACATATCCCTGTCTCAAACAAAAACCGAAAAATAAATAAATATAAATGAATCAAAATACAAAAATAAAGATGGAAAAAGATTTAAAGATTTAAAGATAAAAAACACTGTGAAAATGCAATATAATTATATATATATATATATATATATATATATATATATATATATATATATATATATATATATATATATATATATATATATATATATATATATATATATATATATATATATATATATATATATATATATATAATTTATATATATATAAATAGAATAAAAATTAAAAAGATTTTTTCCATAAAAATGTCAATTTCTTTCACAGTTGTTTTAAATTAAGCATTTATTCTTGTTTTAGGATTCAAGGAAATGTCCATAAATGAAACGGAAAATGTCCTGCATGATTATCTAAAGAATGACATTTACATATACACACATTTTTTTAGACAGTGTTCCAGTTCTGTACTTTACAGTCATTACTGCCTGCTTCTGGGCTGTATAGGTAATGTGTGCATGAGCTCGTTTATGATATTTGGGCAAGAATGTTAATAGATGGATGTGTGTGAGTGGTGGGTAATCTGCGGGGTGAAGTGGTGGGGGGTTGTTGTCACCCTTGTCCTGCGTGAAGAGTCACTGTAGCGTGCAGCACTGCAGCGATAGGCTGAGCTCATTAAAATACAGACAGTCAGAAACAAAAGCATGCATACACTCACCGTGGCGTGTTCTTGTGTGATAACCGGCACAGTCCCAAATCTGAATTAGCCAGCCTTTGTAGTCTCACACACACACACACGAATGTATACATATGCACACACTTCAGCAAAAGTACACACTCTCACACATGCACTTTAAGACACATTATAGACAGTAATATACTTTAGCAAGGAACGGGATGTAAAATGCAAAAATCGGTTTCAAATTAAGTTACAGAAAAAATAGACTGAACATTTACATGTTCATTAACATCACTTCCTTAATGTAAAAAATAAATTATATAGAAATATATGAATCAGTATTTTTGTCTGGTTTTCTAATAAAAATCTTTCAAACAAAAATACATTTTTAAGAAGCAAGCATGTTTTTTTAAAATAATAATAATTGGAGGATATATTTCATAGATTTATACTTAAAACTATTTCTAGTGTTACAGTATAGTGAAACTTGGCATCTGAAGGTAATTTAAATATTAAGATCATTAATAATAAATACTACAAATGGTTAACATAAACTTTAAGAAGAAAAAAATACATAACAAATTTAAAATGTAATGGTTTAACAATAATAAAAACATAACAATATTTTTATTATGAAATTAAAAATATTTTAAAATATTTTAAAAACTGTTCAACCTTTGGAAAATGAAAACACCAGCAAGTGTTTTTACACTCTAACAGAGCTTCAATGGATGTCAAGACCAACCAAGTACACAATCATTTGGAATATAAAGTAATATTATTAAGGTTTTTTTTTTTTTAGCAAAATAAATAAATCTAATCAACAACTTGGAGCCATTTCTCTAAATATTATATATAAAGTGTCTAGTCTAGAGTTTGGATCTACCCTACTGTAAGCTTTATCATTTGCACCCACATTCTGCAAGCTTCACCACTGTATGTGCTTTGTAGAATTTAACAGAATATAGCAAGCACCTTTGCCTCCTAAATGTGCCATCAAAATACAGTTAGTGTACATTTCTTCCGGTATTTTACCAGCAGGTTAACAGAGAAACCAATACAATCCTTAATTAATCTGCAAATGCAACTGCTTTACAACACCACAGCAAAAAAAAGCTGTCCTCTGTTCAAATACTACTGTGTGACCAGTATATCTTATAGGACCTCTGAGAGAGCGGGAAAGAGAGAGAAGGCTTGTCTTCAGCACAATAAATATAAGAGGATGAGGAGGTGGGGTGAAACGTGACCCCCCTCATCTGTCCCCTACCCAAGGCTGGCCCCCAAGGACACCGCTGTGAGATTGGCCACCATTGGGACAGGAAATCGAAGAAGAGCGGAGAGAAAGAAAAGGTGTGATTTCACTAGCTAAATTACCCACGGGACTGATGAGAGAAACAAATCAGCGAGTGAGAGTCCTGCATCAAGAAGCCAATATCACAGCACATCTCTTAGACTGAAATATGAGCCCATCATTGAACAAAATACAGCGTTTCTGTACAATGTCATAACTTACACCACCCCAAAAAACAAAGCATGATTGAAAAGGCATAAAATAACTATGCCCTGACACCATGAGCAAATGGTGAGTGCTCGTGCTATCAGAGATAAACACTGGTGTGCCCTGCAACATGCCCCAATGTCAAACATCCAACCGAGGTCTGAAGCAAGGTCACTTCATCTCTCCTTTCACCTCCCTCGCTCTCTTTCACACTCTCCTTCACTCTGTCACTCAAACGTTTTGCAGTAATTTCTCTGTATCAGAGCATCCGTCTGTAAACAGATAAACGATAGCCTATCTGGCTCTGTTCAGAGAGATAAGACTTTCATCTCTCTCCTGCTCTGTCTCTTTAATTCTCAGCCTCCTTGCCTTTTTTATTACTTACAGAGACAGATGTTAAAGGAAGTGTTTCCTCAAAAATGGAAATTCTGTCATCTCACCATCATGTTGTTTTAAACCCTGAAAGACTGAAAGCCATCGTCTAGTCGACTAAGAATGTCTACCGGTGAATACACATCACTGGAGAATTATGACACCTTTTTTTTCTGAAAGTCATACAAATTTCCAGCAGAGTGTTATTTCCAGTACATCTCAAGTTATGACACTCTGTGGTAGAAATGACAGGGAGTGAAATTACATTTATAACATTTGTGGAATTAGATGGCTGACTACTTTGTTTTGCTAGGCTAGTTTCATAGTATTTTTTTTTAATCTTAAATACACACAATTAAATACTATTGACACACCTTTTGCATAATTTGGCAACATTACAACTTGCATGAAAAAGATCCACTCTAAGAATAAATCATATTTATTTTTTCTATTATTTTCATACTTCACATTTCATTTAATCTCAAACTCAAGCTTTATTTAATAAAGTATTACCAAGTATTGTTTATTCTGTGTGCTGGATATAATGGCAAAACTGAATTTAATTAACTTTTTATTATTTATTTTTTTATTAAAGACGATATTTTAACACAATTAATTTGTTTAATTCAATGATTCCTTTGACTCACAATATTAACTTGGTTTTTATTTTATTTATTTTATTTTTAGTTTAAAATTATTAATGTTAATTTGACAACCCTCATTTATTGTTGCAATTAATCACATCCAAAATAAAAGTTTTTGTTTACATAATGTATGTGTACTGCATACACATTATATATTTAGAATATATTGACATTTATTTACATTATTTACAACTTTATGTTCATATAATTTATATTATATATAAATATATTTTATATATATATATAAACATAACATATTTTTCTTAAATATACATGTATGTGTGTTTATGTATATACACGTAATAAATAGAGAGAGTACACACACGAATATTATGTAAACAAAAACTTGTTTTGGATAATATTAATCACAATTAATTGTTTGACAGTACTAACATATACACTCGCAAATATAAATAATGATGGCATAACTGAAGTCTTAAAAAAATCAACCTGTGGGAAATAAAAGTCCCCAAAGCTGAAGAACCTCCCTTAGACAGGTCTCAGACAGTATGAGGCTGAGACAATGATGACAGAAATTCTATTTTTGGGTAAACTATCCTTGTAAGGGTGGCATTTGAACAAATATTTAGGCAATTGTGCTTTCTGCAAAGCTCCTTTTGTTAGAAAAGCAGTTGGTAGAGTTGTCGATGGAAGCAGTGTGCATCTGCAGTGCAACACAGTTAGAAACTGATGCTTCAAACCAGCAAAGGTCTCAGTATAGCTTGCAACGCTGAAACAAAACAGCTTGAAATTCCCTCAACCTCCCTCTGTTCTTCCCTATTGTTCTTAACAAATGCTCTCCAACTTGATCTCTGTTTCTCTGTGTTCACCCCACTCTCTCTATCACAGACACACATGCTTTTCATATGTAAATCTCCTCATGAAGCATCCAGTCTGGTGCTAGCGTGCTAAATCATTAACTCCACAGTGACAGAGAGTGCCTCGTATCATTACATCTAATTAGAGCCTTTCTGTTTTCTATCAATTAACAGAGCAATTAAAACCACTGTGGCATGATTACCAACTAACTGCTGACTCAGGGGCAGATATAGAAAACAATGGAGTCTGAGGATACGCTTGCAAAACAAACACACACACACACACACACACACACACACATTGATGTTAGCGTGATTAACTGCTCAGTGTACCTACTCGAATGCAGCAGCACAAGAAAGCCATTTGTATTATTAATAAACTCTTATTCCACAGTCTATGTGGATGATGTGCAGGGCAAGCGTGTGCATAAGAGCTCAGTCTGACTGTGGAGGGAATAATAAAGATGGGAAAGTAGAGTTAACACATGTGAAGAGAATCCTTTTCGCTCGTTCACACCAATAACAAGAACGAGAACAAATTTATGTGTGTGAGTGTGCGAGAGAGAGAGTGGGTTTTGTGTGCGTGGGGGTAGAAACTGGTTTATGAGGTTGGTTTTAGCAAAATAATCTATGGAGCTCAAGATTGATTCTCCATTTCTGAAAGCTGGATCATGGGGACTAATTAAAGAGATTATTGACTAAAATTATTGCAATAAATGACAACAAAACACAATATTAAAAAACAATATATTTAAATATCATTTAAATATTTATAAAAAAAATATTATGTGTAGCATTATGTAAATTTAAATGTGTAAAAACCATCTAATAAATTCTCTATACAAAAATACCAAATATAATAATAATAATAATAATAATAAAAAGATTTTACAGAGTATTTGCAAATGGGCAAATTCCAAATATCAAATTTAAATATCCTCAATTATGTAAACAAATTATTTATATAAATATGTGTAACTATAAATTTGTACAGACAGACAGACAGAGAGATGTGTATTTATACACATATATTTGTTTAATTATTTCTGTCTCTCTCTATGCATGTAATACACACACACACACACACATACACACACACACACACACACACACATATATATATATATATGGCATTGGTGTATTATATTGATGCGTAGCTAAATAATATTCCTATTATGTGTATTTTAATTTACTTTTAATATTACGTAATATTTATGACTTTTGAGAATTAAAATGCTAAACCCACATATATCTTCTTGTTTCCATGGCTACTGGCTATACTTCTTGTGGACCATGAGGCTGTGCAACACTATATCGACAGGAGTTTTTTTTTTTTTTCAATTTATTTATTATTGCAAGAATGTCAACAAATCCAGGCCTGTGTGCGTTCATACACGTGTGTTGTGTGTAAATTCAATGTGGCCTTGAGGTTTGGGGGAAGCGGGGGGTATGATTCAGCACCAGACACTTGGCACGTGCCTTTCTCCCTCACACACACACACACACACACACACATACACTCACACGTGCACAATAAATCCTCTTCCCCCCGAGGAGGAGTCCGAGGGAGTGATGTGGAGGAGGGTTGAGTCAGATGGGGACCATCCCTCCCCCACTTCTCCCCTCCATCACCACATTACCCACAAAATGAGACAAATAGAGCCGCTCCACTGGCTCATTCTCTCTAATTATGTTGGGGAGGTCACAGTTCATGTGTGTGGGGGTCCAAATCTGAATTTTGGGGTGGTATTACATTTGATATGCAGATCAACATAAGCGTGGCAGTTCTCTGTGCATCTGCGTGTGTTTTCCGTGGGGGTCACCGGCTGTAACGTCTACGTGCACCAGCCGGCCCGGGGAGGGATGAAAGGTTAAAGAGGTCAAGCTCCTCATGGGACTCAGACGGCACCTCATCATGCAAACATGTATATATATACAAACGATTGTCACTGCTATTGACATTGCCCCTTAACTGACCTTGACCTCAACAGAAGGAAGACAATTGTCCTAAAAATAGAACGAGTCTTCAGGGTGGACGGTTTGGACTCCATATGGTCTGTTCAGATTTGGGAATGAATGTTAGGAGGTGTTTTCGATCTCGTTGTGGATGCGGTGCTCTGCACTGTCACCAGGAATAACACTCTCAGTGGTGCTGCGGTAGAGCTTCACAGGTTCGTCTGCTCGTGACACACTTCCACAGAGGCACTGCAGAGAGGAGGCGCTGACGAGCCTCGTTCAGGACAGACCCAGAATCAGATCATCCCAAATCTGCAGAATATAGATCAGCGTTCCTCAAGTTTTGCAGTGGAGGGCCGATGCACTGCAGAGTTTAACTCTAACCCTGATCAAACTCAATGATCCTGAAGACATTGATTAGTATGCTCAGGCGTGTTTGACTAGGGTTAGATCTAAACTCTGCAGGAAAGTGGATCTCGTGGGCCAGATTTGATCCCTGATCTAGATGTTATGAGGATCACATGAACCGGATCAGGATGTGAAGCCCTAATTCTATGTAGATCCATGAAGAATTCTTTGATCTGAGGGGCCATTTGGATATGCTTATGGTTGTGGCATATCAGCTGATTATAGTATGAATTGAAAATGCACTTTCTTAGCCCATCCCTTGAGTCTTAGATATTACTTCAGTTGCAAAACCATAAATCTGATTAATTAGAATAATATTGCTCGATATTATATATGGTTCAATGGTATAATGCAGACATAACAGAATAAATATTAGAATACATTTCAGAGAGGTCATGTGACACTGAAAACTGGAGTAATGGCTGATGCAAATTCAGCATGGCAGTCACAGGAATAAATTAGATTTTGAAATATATTCTAAACAGTTATTTTTAATTTTGATAATGTTTCACAATGTTACTGTTTTTACCGTATTTTTAACGTAAAAAAACTTTTCATGACATCTCATAACCTTGGCTTGTCTTCCTCTCACAGCGATTGGCTGCCATTGACATTTCATTTCTTAAATTTCTTTTTTATTTTTAAAAAGTTATGAAATTTCTTTATACATTTCTATTTATAGTTTTCATTTTTTACAAAACACAAAAACAAAAAAACACAAAAGCAACGGAATAAAACAGTAAAAAAAAAAAAAAAGTTATGCATTTCTTATCTTTTTAATGCTTTCACCACTTACTCCACACTGCTGTGTCACCAAGATCAGACAGATAATAACAGAAAATGTCCAACTCCACTCAGCCTACACCAGTGGACATGTACAGTATGGTTAGGGCTGGGGTTTGATCAAATTCCTTAATTCAGAGTATGAGCAATAGTGATAGTGATGCTTAACTCATCAAGGAATACTAATTAAAGTACAACCAATCAGTGGAGAACTAAATTAAACTCAGGTCATCGAATTGGCATGCCTGTGCTAATTTAACATAATCAAGAGATTTGTGCAGCTCAAGCTGGAAGGAGTCCAGGGAGTCAGCAAGAATATAACTGATGACATACATCACGTCTGGCTCTACAGCAAGCTGTGGATATCCTTGATTTGGTGTTTAAGGGAGTGTAGTATACACACAGTGAGGGAAGATGAGTGTGTGACAGATGGCCACAGATTTTGGTGAGTGTGTGAGCGTGTACCAGCACAGCAGCCACCAAAAGTCTCTGTTTTGATGAAATTGCCCTTATCTGCTCATAATCATATTATGTTCATCACTGCTTGTTGCTCTTTATTTATTGTAGAAATGATTTATATGCAGTTAGTTCCAGTCCTTTAATTTGTGGTATATAACACAGTATTACAGCACTGGCATGAGTTAAAAGAGCTTAAACTTTACAAAAACAAACATCTATACACCAGTTCTGCTCCATTCTGTTGTGCCGCAAAACACATCTGGTGACAACAGACCCGTCCTTAATGAATGGATGCTGGAAATTAATTAATAGCATGCAATAACTATAACCAGTCTCTAAAACTGCACTAGACTGCATGAAGTGAAAAAGACATTGTAAACGCACTGTTTGGAATTCATGAGCTTTCTATGGAGAACCTCACAGATAATTTGCACCATGAAAAGAAACATAGAAATCCATCCCAATCTTCTACAAAGGGGCTTGACATGCTGCAGAATTCTATTGGCAATGCACTGCTACAATTACAACTGGACCAAAAACCCAAGAAACTCTCATTAGACAGGTGCATACCACAGCTGATACTCGGGGAAGAATTTCAATACAACATCAATGTACGAGCACATTTCTGTGCATCTCCATCTCTGCAGACACAATTCCTCCCCAGCATTTCTGGGATATTTCTCAAATGCACACAAAGTCTATTTAGAACCTTTTATATTACATATTTTGGAAGGTTGGTTGACCACGGTTTCCTTGAGATTCCATTTAGTTACATTAGTGATTTATAGACTAATGTAAAAATTATTTTAAGAAATTAATACTTCTATTCAACAAAAATGGATTACAGTACATGTTGCAAAAGGCTTCTATTTCAAATAAAAAGGGTTATTTTACACATTTAATCATGAAAAGAGTATAATGGTTTACACAAATATATTAAGCAGCAAAACTGTTTGCAACATTGATAATAATAATAAATATTTCTTGAGCAGCAAATTAGCATATAAGGATGACTTCTGAAGGATCATGTGCCGCTGAAGACTGGAGTAATGACTGCTGAAAACAAAAAAAAATTACATTAAAATATTTAAAGACAAAAAAATTACTTTTAAATTGTAATAGTATATTGCAATATACATGTTCTATTGTATTTGTGATCAATAAAAGCAGCCTTAGTGAGCATAGATAGACAGACAAACCAAAAATACAGACTGAAAAATACTAAGTATAGTAAAACAGACATGTGCTGTGTCCTTTAAGTACTATAGTACGTTACAATTGTGCTCTAAGCTCTCGTCTAAGAGAGACCAGTCAAAATTGGATTCATAGTTATTCAATAAACAATAACACATGCGCACATTACAGTCCTCTGCTTCAGTCGATCCTGTTCTGACGGGTAAACCTGAACTGAAAATGCCCATCTGCATGTGATCTATTAGGAGTCACAGATCTCCACGCAAACATTGAAGCAAATTGGAAGCTTTTCAGGTCGTGCTGGCAGTCGTATATTAAGAGGGGAACATGGGGCGGGGTGTGCGGCCCTGGGTTCTCCCTAACAACATTACAATGAAAAGAACAGGCGGCGAGGAACGACATTGTCATTAACCTCTGCCGCGAATGTAAATCAACGCCCGTTCACGCAAATTACCCCAATTCCACACAGCCCTTCTCCAAAGACCCAGCCAGGAGATGACGAGGGGTCCGCGCATGAAGTGAATGCACTGGCCTGTAATGCCTTCATTGCTAATAGGTGTTTATTATTCTCTTGCTCCATTTTAGATTTCTCCTCCAGTTTTTGCGCTTTTGATGTAACCGGTTTAGTCACGATCGATATGCATCACTAATGCAGGACGCCTTATCAAAAAATAGGCTAAAACAATCGCATAAGGCAATTTTATATCATTATCCTCAACCTCATCATCATCATCCGGAACACAAACATTATATCATCAGATTCATTATGCTCAGAGTGTCTCAAGCCACATTAGTGCGCCGAGAGACGTGTTTATTCTGCATTGACATTCGTGATGGATGGACAGCTGCTGTCTCTGCGCGCACACGGTCGGGACGTCGACATATTGCACGTCATACGGAAAGGTAACAAATTCACCAGGATGGCTCGAACCATCTGTCTGTGTGTCCTCGCTTGAACAAAGGGGGTCACCATGAGTCAGGGCGCTCTGCTCCCTCCTATTGTCCTGTCTTCGCAGCGTAACGGGCAGTCCGGGCAATAACAACAACTGAAAATGATATTAAAGCATCATGGTTGTACTTCAGTTGTGACTACGCAAATAAATAAAGTTTGCAATTTCTGGATGAAAACTGTCTTTTGGCAATGTAGGCATACTTTGAAACTCTGTGAGCTATATAATTGGACAACATGCGTAGAAAATGGAGGCAGTTGTGTGAGCCCGCGCTCACAAAGCAAATCTAAATTTTCCAGCGAGCACGATAATCCCTGCGCTGTCCTGGGGGAAAATGTCTCTCTCTCTCTCCTTCTCTGTCTTTTGAATTCATGTGAGACTCATAACCATCTGGCTGCCGAACAGATTAATTTTTGTTTGAATTAAATATGATCGTTTTCGAATCATTTTGTAGCACGAAAAAGGCTACCTCCTGAGAACGAAAGAGCACGGAGTTAAAATGATGACCAGATTTAACTCTTTTATCTCTTGTAGTGGATAAATGTGTCCCTGAATTGGAGCTCTGGACAAGTCCTCAATAGAAAGGACATAAATTGAAATGGTTTATATAAATACAAGACCCCCCAAAAAATTCTGATGCTTTTTAAATTACAGTCAAATATTTTGAATATGACACTTGACACAGGAACACCCAAAACAAATTTAGGCTCAGTGTAAAACAAATGAAAAAAAGATGCTCAAACGTTTTTTTACTGACAATATTTTGGAAGCACGCCTCCAAATCTAAAATACTGGAGCCAGGGGTCGATTTTCAATTATGGTTTTCGATAATAAAGATAAACCAACAGTCAAAGCTCGGTTTAAAGCAGCCAAACTCGCCCTCCCGCCACCCCTAAGCTTTAAAACAGCTCTCCTGCAGTTAAGCTTTCCATCTCTCTATTCATTTCTTTTGCAGTGAAAACCAAAGAAAAGAAGAGGAAGGTCAAATACCTGTCAGAGAGGCACAGAAAGAGAAGGACGATCAATAGTGAATTTGGTGATGCTTTTAGGAACGGTTGGCTGCGAGAAAGCTGTTATTCTTAACAGCATGTTGTGTGTGAATTAGTTTGTGTAGGATATCTCACAGACGTGTGTATGATTGTATGTGCTGGTCGTATTTGTGTAGATTGTGAGATGGATTCGCTTCTTTTTCTCTCTCGGTCTCTTGGTTCTTCCACCATTTTAGAGCTGAGCGCTGCTCTCTGCATACAGTATCACTGCTTCCTTATTCAGGACCAATCAGAGTGTGTGTCAGATTAGGGTGTTTAATCCTGGTGTAATCCCTCGTCTGGTCCACCGGGTGCAGATAGCAGTGACTGTACAGACACACAGATGATCACAGAAAAATGACTGAATCATTCAGTCCACTCAAATGAACGTGTAAGTGTATTTTAACAACGTACAACATTCAATAACATTACAATGCAACAAATAAAGTACTTCAGGGTAAGTAAAATACAGAATATTGGCAATGTTGCACTGTGTTGCAGTGGCAGCTGGAGGGTTTCTGAGTTTAACTTCTAATTGGTTGCTTTAAATTGGCACTAACCAGATAAATATGACAGCTAGAGGTTTTTCGAAAGCTTTTCAAAACACAAGACAGGACAGATATTTTATATTTTAGTTATACAGTCAAACTGTGTGTTGTCATCAGACTAGTGCACCACAATATAATATTTTTATTATATTACATTTAAATATTTAACTATTGAGATATACATAAGAAGTATATTTACGGGGGAAAAAGGGAAAAAAAATAGGGATTTGCACTAAAGTTCACATGGTTCGGGACGGTCAAATTTTCTTTCATTTTTTTTACTTATATATTTTTTTCTGCTATCATGCATCAGAGATTTTATAATCTTACAAAAGCTTTCTATTTAAAATAAATGATGCTATTTTAAAGTGCATTTCATCAAAACGTTCTCAAAAAAATTATAAAAAATAAAATTGTGACACTAAAGTCTGGATTCAATAAAACATTTAAAATATCTTATAAAACATTTTAAAATGCCAATATATGTATAGGCAATTCTGGTAAGTAAATAAATGTAGCAAACAAATTACAAAATAATAATATTTACAAACAAATATACAAAAACAAAAACACATGAAGTGTGCATGGACAATCAAATGGCAAAGATGCTAAATATGTTTGGGGAAAAAAAAAATACCCCAACTGTAAACATGAAATATAACTAATATATACGCGTGTGTGTGTGTGTGTGTGTGTGTACTTCTATATAATTTTTTGTTTGTTTGTTTTTTGGAAAAAACTTTATTGCTTAAATTTCCTTTTCTTTTAAAGGTTCAGGAACACAAATATATGGATTTTTACTCATTTATCCATACAAACAAAGAGACTCAATGACCGTCTGTACCGCAGAAAAGGCCCTCTGCAGGAGGGGCAGGTGTCTCATCGCTGGGGTGAAATGTGACATTTGGAAACTTAAGGGGGGAGGTGAGAAAGGGACACACAGATGGTCGTTGTGCACTGACCTTTAACCTCTTTCTCCAGCCGAGGCTTCAACAAGCACATGTGTGTGTGTGTGTGTGTGTGCGAGTGTGAGAGAGAGCGGATAATTAAGTCTGAGTTTTCCGATCAGCAAGATTACGTCTCGGCAGTGAGGAGGCAGAGAGTGGATCATGAGGAGACGTCACCTCAGTGCCTTCACTATTTATGTACATCACTATAGCGTTAATTAATACTTTTTGTGTATTACACATAGAAGCTACTGCTATATATGAAACACGAAGAGTCTTTTGTTCACAAATGAATTTTCTTTCTTGTGTTTCATGGCCTTGTGAGTGTGTTTTTCAGCCCCACAGTGACGCAGTAGTGTCATATTCCAACCCGTTATGCTAGTGTATAAATACACATGAAGCAATCAATGAATAACTGCTCTGTGACCTGCTCACTCTCAGAGACATCATGAGAGGAATTTGGAGAAAAAAAGAGCAAATGCAAGGGGAGAGACGGAGAGAACGATGAAATGTAAAATGAAGGCATAATAAAGAGATGGAGAACAATCTAAGCAGGATGTGGGAGAGTGTGAAAAAGAAGCAAATATTAGAAAAGCAGTCAGAATCACTGCTCACAGCAACAGCATATTCTGGATTTATAATTCAATTATTTTTACATTTAACTGATAAATGTGCACTAAATTTGAACCAGTAAAGGAAAAAAATAAGTTACAAAAGTGTCTGGAAATCGACTTAGCTGTGTTTGACAAAGCAGTATGTTTGCTATTGCCTACAATTAGGATTTGAACAAATGAGAAATGACCTAGCAACACCCCAGTAACCACCCAAAGCTGCCTAGCAACCTCTCAGAACACAGCAGCTAGAGGTGTGCCATATTTATCAGCTACCATAATTTCGTAATTGTTGTTTTGGCAATGTCACTTACTTTGAAAAAAACTAACAAAAACCATGTCTTGAGAGTCCAAAAGCCTATCAGAATGCAGTTAAAATACCTCTATAATTCAATATATATATATATATATATATATATATATATATATACATAGGATATGATATAGTTAAATAATATGAATCAAGCAAGAGTGTCGTTTTCCTGAATAACAGCATTTCAGTGTGATCACAAGTGAGATATTACTTTTATAAAACAGTAAAAAAAAAAAAAAAACAAGGAATTTATATTAAGTAATTAACCCTACATTGTAGACTTAATATTGTTTTGATAAGATTCCTGAATTAATGTAGTTCCACAGAAAGCCAGAGCCGGACATTTGCACAAAACTGCGATGTTTCGTTCCTCATTTAATCTGTTTTTGAATTAATCATTTAAGTCAATGATGCAATACTCCAGACAGCCACTTGCTTGGGTTCTAAATGAATCAGACAACAAATCGTCTGAATGAATGATTCAATGAATCATTTTGATGTCGAGACTTGATGGCACCTAATGGTGTTTTTACTTGATTTATCCTTGACAGGTGTAAACCAGGCCAAGGTACTAGCACAAAAACATGCTGAGCAAAGCATTGTTTAATAATTGTTATCCAAAATAATAATAATAATAATAATAATATCATCTCAAAAATAGAGATATCATCTTTTGTCAGTATTGCTCATTAGACTGCAAAGGTGTTCTGAGTGGTTGCTTTATTGTTGTGTGATTTAGATAGCAACACCAAAACAATACCCTAGCAACCACCCTAAGATCTGCACAGAAAGCCCTAGCAACCACTTTAAATGCTCTAGCTCTCAACACACCTAACAAACACAAAATAATATTACACTAACTACATAGCAATGTGCTAACTACTAAGAACACTTCAGCAACCACCTAGAATGCTCTAGTGAGCACACAGCAACAGGCTAAAAGATGCCCAGAAAAAATGAATCCAGAATAGTATAATAGTATACGACCACCCTAGGGAGTGTTTCCTAAAAGTCTCGATAGCTAACTATGGTCATTCGTTCCATTGAACATATTGGTATGACAGAACTTGCAACGATAGTTGCTTTTGAGAATCAGTGACCACTAGCTGCCACTCAGAATACCTTAACAACGCCAAGGAAAGCACCCAAAACACACAAGCATCACCATAGCAAGTTTTACAGGGGCCAGCAACACTTCAGCAAACGTGAAACGTTTACTCTATTTTTGGCGGCCATGTTGAGGAGGGACACGTGACTCACTCACTCCCCCACAGGTGGATGTATTCATATCACAACGGTGCAGAGAGCACAAAAAAACATCAGAACGAGCGGATGCCCGCTTTGATCGGCAGAGGCCAAACCCTGTACTGTCATCCTGTCCTGACAAGAGTGTGTGCTCTACCTGATTTAAACATGCCTCTGCACCAAACCAGATGGGCCGGAGCAAAGACAAGACAGGGAATGAGAGGGAGCCGGTGGAGAACGGATCCTATTACAGAAAGGCCAGGAGGATTTCCCTCCTTCTGCTGAGAGAAGTGAGGATGAGCTCAGGAGATTAGCCTAACATTGACCTAAACACACACACACACACACACACACACACACACACACGCTTGCACATACATTTACATCAGGGCAGCATGTTTCAACCTTTCTGTGTGTCGCCTCTGTGACTTCTGCAGAATGGTTTCATAGTGAAGTGAGGAGAGAGAGGAGGGTTCTATTATTTGCAGACTGGCAATAAAATAAGCATAAAGTTTTCCAGCGAGACTGACCTCTATGCTTAAAGAGAGACACACTGAACAGGTAAGTAGGCAGTCATTTCCATATGAATGTGTTTCTAAAGTAAAGAAGAGTGAGAGAGAGAAAAAACAGGAAAACTGGCCCGTTCCGCTAAATCAAATAGGAGTGCTCTTAAAGACATGAATAAACATGAGCTCTTCAGCCCAACAGAGTGAGCCCAAAGCACATCGCACCTTTAAGTGAAAAGCTGCCTGGTATTAGGACTTAATGTGCCAAAGTGAGTGGCCATTTCAGACACACCACTACACACACACACACACACACACACACACCAATACAGACAGTCGCCAAAGGAAACTAATAACTGTTGCTCAGTTATAACAATAATACATTAAAAATAAAATCAATTATTACAAAAATATTTCCTGATAATAATAATAAAATAATAAAAAATTAACAATATTTCAGCATATATTATATAACATATAATATTTTATCATTTATTCTTTAAATGTATTACTACTATATGCCAATAATAATAATAATACGAGCAATAATTGTCTTTTACTATTATGTACAAGAAACAGAAAGAATATAATATTGGATGTTTTTTTCAGTCTGGTGATTTCATAGTATCTTCACTGTAAAATATATATATTTTTAATTATTTTTTTTTTTACAGATAGGACTTTAGAGAGATGGCACGAAAGAACTGGGAGAAGAGAGAGAGCAGGATTGGCAAAGGACCTCAAGACAGGAATTGAACTGCAGCTGCACTATATTTTGACACACTATTGAGGCTATTGGCACCCACATAAAATATATAATTTGACACTAGTTTATACAAGCTGGTACAAAATAATAAATAAATTATAGCCTGGATGCAATGTAAGTCGCTTTGGATTAAAGCAACATTTCTTGATTTTTGACTTCTGACACAGTTACCTGCATACAAAACAAATCAGATGTCACTGACTTTAACACTTAAGCATACATTTATGAACATATAGTGAGTTACATAAACCCACAGACATTCTGGGTGGAATCAATCAAAATAACTCTTGAGGGGAAGCTCCTGGAGAGACAATATTCAGCTCACACACATACACACAACATAGAGACAAATGCAATGAAAATGTGGGAATTAACTCTCAGCACCTAGGAGTGTGTTGTCAGGCACCTGTCAGGATACGGTGGGCTGGATCAGGTGAGAGAGGTGAGACTAAGGTGAGATCTGAAGGCCGTTGGGCAGCAGGAAAGACCATTAGCACTAAGCAGCTTGTAAGCCGCTTCACTTTAACATGATAGATAATACTCAGCTCAAGAGGATACTCAGCTCAGAATAGTGCTGAGAGAACGGGATGACACAAACTTATACTTATATATATATATGCATACATACACATGCGCACACACACACACAAATGTATATGTTATTTATTCTATGTTTTAAATAAGATTAAATAATTCAAAAAATAAAAATGATTTACAAATAAAAAACAAGAATTGTTGAGCTTAATCTATAGCCACCATTTTTTACATTTAAATATTGGATTACAATCCTATAAATCTTCCAGCTTATTCAGGAATGTTGTTATAAACAAACCTACAGACATTAAATATCTGCTGGTGGACCAATTGAATTTGCCCCACACACACACAAAAAATGGAATCCAAAGGAATTTTCACATTGCCCCCCCCCCCCTCTCTCTCTCTCTCTCACACACACACACACACACTCTCTATCTCTCTCTCTCTCTGCCTGTGGAGAGCTCAGAGAGATGGGCATGGTTGCTAGGTGACCGGTTGTGGTTGCCATGGCAACTTTAAGTGGAACAGCTGGTCCAATCAGCATAAATTGCGAGCAAGCAAAGGCAGAGCCAGAGAAAGAAAGAGAGAGAGAGAGAGAGAGAGAGAGAGAGAGAGAGAGAGAGAGAGAGTGAGGCTGCTGAAGCATGCAGGATAGAGCGAAAGAGAGAAGAGAAATAAGGATGAGTGAGAGGAATGAGAGAGGAGAAGAGTAGAAAAGGAGAGGCGGGAAGAGGATGTGAGATAGAGAAAAGAAGCAGGAGACGATTAAAGAGTCAGCTTGGAGAAACGGATGAGCAAGTGGAGAGCCAGAAGAGGGAATGATATGAGGAGCCCAGCATCAAATTCAGGAAAATATAGAGAAGGAGGTCAAACTCTGAGCAACCATCTTCATACTAAAGAATTAAGATGTTTGTTTTTTTTTTATTAGCAAATGCATCTGAGTTTTAATAACTTCATGACAGAGACCATTTTACTTCTAAGATGCCCTTGTTAAAGAGAGAGTTGACCTAAAAAAAAGCATACTGTGTTTTCATTTACTCTCATGTCCAAACCTGTATGACTTCCTTCCTTTGTCTTTGTCTGTACAATAGAAGTCAATGGAGTACAGAACAACACTGGACCCCACTGACATTTAATTGTTTGTATATATATATATATATATATATATATATATATATATATATATATATATATATATATATATATATATATATATATATATATATATATATATATATATATATATATATATATATATATATATATATATATATATATATATATATATATATATATATATATATAAAGAATATATTTTATGATGTAATTGTTAAGGTCATCTTAAATATTAAAACATATGATAACAGGTGTTTTATCAAAAAGCTCTTTACAAAATCTACTCCAAGAACATTCTGTATTATTTGCGCATCTATTTTTGCAAGTGTGTGTGATCACACACCATGGAGAGCCACTGGAGTGTGTCCTTTTCCTCTCTTTGGCTACTTGTGATTCTAAGAAGTGATGTATGATTCATATTTTACAAAGCAAAAACATGAACATACCTTCATGACAGAAGAGGATAAATTTAGGTTTAGAACGTAATAATAACTGACCCTCAGCAAAGAGTTTGTCTGACAAGCGATATGGCCAATCAGAACACCAAATCCGTCTGTGCCAATAGCCTTGTGGGCAGTGCGTGGACAGATAGTGCCACTGCACTACGGGCGTCCCAAGTTTGAATCCTTGTGGACCTTTCCTGATCCCACTCTCCTCTCTCTCTCCCACTTTGCTTTCTGTCATTACACTGTCCTATCTAAATAAAGTGGTGGCCTAAGAGAGTTTGACTCCTAACCCTAATGTTGTGAATTTACATGCATATATTTATATTAAAATAATGAAATTTATATATAAATACACACATAACATATTTTTCTTAGATATGTAAATAAAAAACGTGCAAATTTTCATGCATGTGTGTCTATTTATATATACGTAACACAGTACACACACATATATTATGTAAACCAAAACTTTAATTTGGATGCGATTAATCATGATTAATCATTTGAAAGCACTAGTCTTAAGTGACAGCAGCGTAATATACAGTACCTACTTGCTGTCTACATTGTTAAAATGACCCAAACGATAAAATAAAAGCAGAAAATTACTTCTCTGGACTGAATAGCATCTATAGCTTTAATAAGAAAACATTTCTTTCTTGAATGCTGCTTTTTAATGCTATCATTAATATAAACACGATAGATTGTGTGCAGCTCACTCAGGGTGGGGTCTCTGAATTATTTATGGCTATTTTATCCAATTAAAGCCTGTTGTGCTGTTTTACTTTGCTATAAACTGCTACTGCATGTGCTTCAGTAGCCAAACACAATGAGCTCCAATACATGCCGTCTTAAGCCCGGGACACACCGATTGGCGAGCGATGGTCGGGCTAGTTTGTTTGGTGTGTTCCACTCATCGGCTCTCGTTCAAAATGTTTATCTCGTATATCTTTGTTTCAGTTTCTCCTTTTGAATGACGAATATATTCCTTTAGTAGCTGCTGATATGAACAGCTCGTTCCTCTCAGGCACGCGCAGAACACATGTGTTAGTTTGCCATCGGCTGTAGTCTGTGCGTGGTGTTCCAGTGCAGCTTTCTGGTCCGATGTGAGGTGACAACACTGTCAGCTTTCATTGCCACTAGTTCTCTGAAGTCGGATTGGTGTGTCCCAGCCTTTAATGGCAAGATCCCGGTCAGAAGGTTCTCTGCTAATACAGCAGTGTCCGTCAACAGGCTAGTAAAATGTGATGTCACATTTTACAGATTCTGTAAACGGCTTGATCTGAGACACTGCTTATGATTAACAGAGTTTAAAAAAGGAGTGGGTGAATTCTAATAATTTTAATGGAAGTGACGTGACATTCAGCCAAGTATGGTGACCCCATATTCAGAATTCATGCTCTGCATTTAACCCATCCAAAGTGTGACACACATACACACACACACACACACACACACAAATTCAGAACAATTAGAAAGCTAAGACTTTGTTTCATACTAGAATTGAGCTGCTCTGTCTTGTCTGTCGGCGTGTTTACAGTTTTCTCTTTCACATATTTTTCATTGCGTGAGAACATGAGATTTGTGTAGCTTGTCGGACATAGCAACGGTAACCAAGGAGAGTGGGTTTTTGCGAAGGGTCAGTTGCATTATCGTCATCAATGTATATGAAAAACGCTCTTTTACGAACAATTACAAGTATCTAGTCATTAGATAAACAATAAATCAACGCACACATCGGACTGAAAGATATTACTCCTGAGCTGACCATATCAGCACATCTTGGGCAATCAAGGTTTCCACGGAGACAAACGAGCAGCTCTCCATGACAACAGAGTTGGGTAATGGGTTGAGCCGTTTGGATAACAGGGAATAGGAGGCTATATGAACTGTTTCAAGTTTACATTACTCTCCAGCCAGGACAGGCCTGAAGTGGAAGAATGGAGCATTTAAACTCTACGACTAGGATTCGCTCCAAAACTAACAAATCTGACTGATTCATAGAGACCCCAGTGCCAGAGGGCCACAGCCAAAACCAGCCCCTGACATCTTCCTCTAATTCTTTTCCTCTTCGCACCCCTCCCACCAACCCTCTGACCAGGATCCTGCCAGTAAGACGGCCTTATTGGAGCTCATTGTGTTTGGCTACTGAAGCACATGCGGTAGCAGTTTATAGCACAATAAAACAGCACAACAGCACTCACAGGCTTTAATTGGATATAATACCCGTAAATAATTCTGATCACTTCACACCTACTCCCAGATAAACAGTGGAAATTATTTATCAGCCTATTTTGCCAACTATCACGAATCCCATCCACATGAACATGTAGATGTTATTTCTATACCCATTTGCCTTATTTCGCTCCTTGCCTGAACGGTGAAAGAGCGAGGGAGAGAACGGAGGTGTCTATCACTTCAGGCTCTCGGCACAATGAGAGCCGTGTTTTACAGAAGCATGCGAGGCCTGCTGTCACCACTACAACATTTCATGCACCGAGTCCTGCAGTGCAGACCAGAGAGCGCCATCCTCTCAAAAGCTTGTTTAATGCCGGTCAGCTGACACAACGCTGATTTATTTTCTGAGAGGCATGTATGGCAAAGCGAGAGACTATGAACACTCACCTCTTCATATTTTATTCTTTGTGAAACAAAAAACAAGGACATGCTCTTCGAGATGGGAAATGCGGTTCAAAAGTTTGGGGCTGGTAAGATTTTGAAAGATATTGCACCAGGGCTGCATTTATTATTTAGAAAATACAGTAAAAACAGTAATATTCTGAAATATTATTACAATTTAATATAAGAGTTTTCTATTAGATTTTTTATTCCTGTGATGCCAAAGCTCTAGTCTTTAGTGGCACATGATAATTCAGAAATAACTGAAAGCTGTTGTGCTGCTAAATAATTTTATGGATTTTTTTTTTTTTCAGGATTCTATAGAAAATTAAAAAACAAATGGCAATTATTTATTTAATTCCAATTTCACTTTCAATTCAATTCCAAATTTTTTTTGATTGATTTCTCAACAAAAAAACACTGATACAATTACATTAAAGTACAGTTTATCATAAATGGCTTATTTTGCCAAGTTTTGTTCATTTGTTTGAGAATAAAAAAAATATTTTTGGATCTCACTGGTTGATAAATTGAAATGAAGGGGATAGTTCACCCAAAAATGAAATTGGTGACAATTTATTTATGTCGTCCCAAACCTAAAAATGTCCTATTTTCTTCTTTTAAACATAAAAGAAGATATTTTGAGAAATGGGTAACACTTTAGAATAAGTTTCTATTAGTTTATGTTAGTTTATTACTTTAGGTAACATGACCTAAGCAAGAACAATCCTTCTACAGCATTTATTAATCTTAATTCATGTTCATTTCAACATTTACTAATGCATTATTCAAATCAAAAGTTGTGCTTGTTAACATTAGTTAATGCACTGTCAATTTGCATGAACTAACAATGAATAACTGTATTTTCATTAACTAACATTAACAAAGATTAATAAATACATGCATTGTTCAATGTTTGTTGATGTTAATTAATAGCATTAAATAATGAGACCTTATTCTAAAGTGTTAATGATCAATTAAGGTGATGTGTTGAATGACATGCTTTTGCAAATGTTAAATTGCAAATTAAAAGAGTAAAAAGAAAAATCTTAATTCCTAATTCCTCCATAAATGGCAGCAGGGGAACGTCAAAGCAGTTTATACATTGTGTTGTCAGGTGACCTGTTAAAGAGGCATTCAGAAGTCATTCATATACATCACAAAGAGGATGCTGTATTAACATATATACGTTCATTGTGTTTGGGAGCACCATGTTTAACAATGACGGCGCTCTGAATGGGAAGAAGAAAATCATTCTCTTTATCTCACCCTTCCCTTCTTCCTCTCCCAGGTGAAAGGAAGCAGATATTCTACTCGCTGTACATAATTGCCCTTTTATTGTCACATCAGATTCATATCAGCCCTCCGTTACACTGTCTAGAGTGCATGGAGAGGGCCGATAAATACTGGAGAGACAGTCAATGAAACCAATAAAATCACTAAGACCAATCACATCCAATAAAGCCAGCCACTCTTAATGTGCTCGGAGTGTCCAACTGTGCCCTCAGACCCCCTCCCAAGACCTGTGCTATAATAGTGTGGGGTGACCTCCAAAGCACTGCAGAGCTATAGGCTTTGAGATGTTAAACACGAAACTAATCATGAGAGCTTTTACTTTAGGAATCCAAGTATGATTTTACAATCATATCAAACTATGATACTTTGGATCCAAGTGAAGAATTTTGGTGGTCAGAATTCAGTTTTTTATTTTATTTATTTATTTGTATGATTGGTGATTTAGGTTCTCAGCTCCTAGTCGTATTTAATTCATATATTTATTTGAGCATGGAACATTAAAAGAAAGACATAAATTAAATTACAGTTAAATAAAAAATTCAGAGGTCCATCAAATATATCGATTTCTCTGGTGATAGCAAAATCTATAAATATATTAGAAAAAAATAATATAATAATAACTTCAAAAGAACAGCATTTATTTTGTTTATTTTATAACATTCTAAATGTCTTTAATGTCACTTTTGATCATTTTGATATAGTGCTGTGAAAAGGTTTTTGCCCTCTTCCTGTTTTGTTTATTTTTTGCATATTTGTCACACTTCAGATCATCAGACACATTTTAATATTACACAAAGATAATGCAAGTAAATACAAAATGTTTTTTTTTAATGATGATTTCATTTATTAAGGGGAAACAGCTGTCCAAATATACCTGGCCCTATGTGAATAATGAATTGCTCCCTCCTGTTAAATCATGAAAGAACTGTGTTAACCACATTATTTTAGAAAGAGTTAAATTTCACTAGCCACACCCAGAACTGATTACCACCAGAGCTGTTGAATCAAGAAATCACTTAAATAGAAGCTGTCTGACAAAGTCAAGCATGCTTAAAGAGCAACACATCGTGCTTCGATCTAAACAAATTCATGAACAGATTAGAAAAACATGTATCAGTCTGGAAAGTGTTATAAAGCCATTTCTAAGGTCACAGTCACAGTCATTATCCACAAATAATAAGAAAAGAGAATACCTGGAACAGTGGTGATCCTTCCCAGGAGTGGCTGGCCTACCAAAATTACTCCACGAGCACAACGACGACTCTTCCAGGAGGTCGTAAAACAACCCAGAACAGCATCTGAAGAACTGCAGGCCTCACTTGCCTCAGTTAAGGCCAGTGTTCATGATTCAACAATAAGAAAGAGACTGGGCAAAATCCGCATCTATGGGAGAGTTCCAAGGCAAAATCCATTGCTGATCAAAAAGAATGCAAAGGCTCGTCAAAAAATATCTTGAATATCCTTGACTTTTGGGCAAATATTCTGTGGACTGATGCGAAAAAAGTGTGTCCCTTTACATTTGGCATAAAACCAACACCGCATTTCATAAAAAGAACATCATACCAACAGTCAAACATGGTGGTGGTAGTGTGATGGTCTGGGGCTGCTTTGCAGCTTCTAAACCTGGACGACTTGCCATAAATGATGGAACCATGAAATCTCCAATCTATCAGAAAATCCTGAAGGAGAATGCCTGGCTGTAAGTCTGTGACCTCAAGCTCAAGCACACTTGGGTAATGCAGCAGGACGATGATCCATATTCACCAGCAAGTCCAACTCTGAATGGCTCAAGAAACACTAAATTAAGGTTTTGGAGGGGCCAAGTTAATGTCTGGACTTAAATCAGATTGAGATGCTGTGGCATGACATTAAACAGTCCTTTCATGCTCAAACCCTCCAATGTGGCAGAATTAACACAATTCTACAAAGAAGAGTGGGCCAAAATTCCTCCACAGTGATGTGAAAGACTTATTGTCTTTTATCTCAAACACTTAACTGAAGTTGTTGCTGCAAAGGGTGGCACAACCAGTAATTCGATTTAGGGGGCAATTACTTTTTCACGTAGTGCCAGGCAGGTTTGGACAGCTTTTTCCCTTAATGAATGAAATAATTATTTCAAAACTGCATTCAGGTTGTCTTTGTGTAATATTAAAATTTGTTTGATCTGAATCATTCAAGAGTGATAAATATGCAAAAAAATTAAGAACAGGATGGAGGCAAAAATAAAAAATAAACACCACTATATATATATATATATATATATATATATATATATATATATATATATATATATATAGGCTATAGAATAATTAAGGAATTACATAAAGTAAGAAACTACATATGCATTTTTTCATTCTTAAAAATAAATGTATATGTTGCCTGTGGAAGAGAACTTTCTTAAACACTTTGGTTTTTGTTGTGCACATAGGAAGTGTTGCTTAGTGTTTATATGCAAATACATCAAAGCACGATGCATATATGTTATTTTTAAGAATTGAATCGTGTTGCTGTGACTGCAGAGACATAGAGACATCAAATTACATGCATTTGAAATTATTCTGATGTACATCAGCAGTTTCTCTATAAATGTAAAAGGCTGATGACCGCTATTTTTTCCTCAATCAGTCATCTCTGTGATGGTGGAGATGTTTGAATACGTCTGTCACACAGTGCAGGCCTAAAGGAGCTGACCTGGAAAAAACGAACACGATAGAACCTGACCTTTCAGAAGATGTCTGTTTTCATCTCCTCATTCCTTCCCTTCCCCCCTTTAGGTCTTCATCCTTTCTCTCAGAGACCTTGGGAATAAAACAGACAGAGAGAGATGACAACACTGCTACCCAAAAACCTGCAACATTTTAGCTTCGGAGAGATGGGGAGCTTACGCTGGGATTTCTATCTGTCAGATAATGAGTGTGAGGAGAAAGGTTAGGAATTTAAAAAGTGAGATAATCCTTCAGATCTTCAATTTCATTATGTGGGACTACCTGGAATGATTAAATGATATGAAATAATACTTATATAAAAAATGATCACGCTTAGGTGACCGAACTACAGTATAGCGAAACGTATGCATTTTTAAGAAAAGTGGTACAAGAACACTTCCTTTCTCCTTGTCTTACAGACTTTTTATCATATTCATAATTCATACCTCCTTAAACAGAAAGGTGACCTTTCTTAACAAATTCAAATAAGTGTAACACCCTTTGGCATTTGGAACCACACACATGATAAAACATAATAAACACTACACGTCTGAAATGCATGTGATCAGCCGGCAAACAGCGTGCCGTTAATGAGCCCGTAGGGTGGATGTGGGATGGATTCCGTACAGCATGATTCAAAACGACAGACCTTAAAGCACCGAGAAGAGGCGAAGCTCAAACAGCTGCATGCTAAACCTTCCTAAACAGCCTCACTTATACACACACACACACACACAGCAAAGACAAGCAATGATGGAGGCAGCGGAAAATTAATCCGTTTTGGGATCATTTGTGGCTCATTTTATTTCATGTAGGCTATGAATAAAAACTAAAATATTTTACAAAATAGCACAGCATTACCACATTTAAGAAAAAGGCAATAAATACAAATTTAATAAAATGTCTTAGACTTAGCGAAGATTCTAACTCCTTCAAGACTGTTGGAAGACCATTTCAGGTGATACCTCTTGAAGCTCATCAAGAGAATCCCAAGAGTGTGCAAAGCAGTAATCAAAGCAAAAGGTGGCTACTTTGAAGAACCTAGAATATGACATATTTTCAGTTGTCTCACACTTTTTTTGTTATGTATATAATTTCATATATAATTCCACATGTGTTAATTCATAGTTTTGATGCCTTCAGTATGAATCTACAATTTTCATAGTCATGAAAATAAAGAAAACTCTTTGAATGAGAAGGCGTGTCCAAACTTCTGGTCTGTATATATATATATATATATATATATATATATATATATATATATATATGCAAAATGTTTAAAAGTTTTTAAATAAAGACTACATAATAATATATAGCAAATATAATTTAAGTAATATTACAAACAGCAAAATAAATGGTTGAAAATATTATTTACAATATTAGAATATTTATAATATATAATGCTAAGCAATATTTCTGCATATGCCATTTATAATATATAACGCTAAGCAATATTTATGTATTTTCCATATATATGCTATTGCTATAAGAGGTGAGTCAATATAGGGTTAAACTGTTGGATTGTTGCATTTTAGGCAGAAATACTGTTTCTGTTAGAAAAAAGTTCTTAGGTCATACAACATGTTTTCTTGCAAAGTTTTCAAATCTAGTTGTGCGCTGGTGTTCATTTTCCCTCTATACTGCAGGCTTTTATGAGTGGATTCAAAGGGAACATGAAAGAAGAGTCAAGAGCGCTAGAAATGTATTTCAGTCATCTCTGGACACTGCTGTACAGGATGTGGTGGGAAATGCATCGGTAAATGCAAAATTATTGTGCTTCTTTATCTTGTTGAAGATGCAGAAAGACTTGAACAAGGCAGCTTACATTATTCAGCCTGATTTGCCCAATAAATCACACAGCTTCCTGGTGGGCATGAGGGCTTTTAAAAATGTGTGTAGTTGGTATCAATTCATTGTGACATAGCAGAGTTACATGATAGTGGGATGTGCAAAAATAATAAATAAACAGCGGGCACTGGCAACATTATTAGAATAGAAATTTTCATGTGAATGTGAAAATGATCAGATACAATTATATAGCACAGCATCCTCAGCCTCAACACCAACACTTGCTTGTTAAAATATCCCACAAGAGAGTTTGGTGCGCTTCAGGTGCTGCAAATACCAGATCAGACTGCAAAGACTGCCATACCGTCCCAACCGTGGTGCAGATGGATCAATGGCTGCTGATGCTGACATTTATTAGGCTGTACTGAAGTTCCTGCATTGATATCGACACTCAGATGCATCAGCCAAGTACCTCAAGAGGCAAGGTGTCAATAATTCTGAAGAGCATCATGACTGAATGCATGCAGCACACAACCTTTTTTTTTTTTTTTTTTTTGGTTTATTTTCTTTGCACACTTATTAAGTCACTTGAATTCTGTTTAATCAAGAAAAACATGAGCAGAGTTCCAAACATCCAGCTTTTGGCTCCAGCCAGTGCTGAATGCTGTAAAAGGTCTTTGGTTTCTTTGAGACATGGTTATGGCGCCTCTCTCATGTCATATTCTATGTCATGGAGTCTGATCTGGTCAGAGGCATGATACAACAAAGAGCCAGAGGGGAAGGAGGGAAGGGAAGTGGCTGGAATATGTTTTGTGTTTTCATGGCGATGATAAAATGGCTGTAGAACAGTATTTGGGCTCTAAGGTCACAAATATTTGTACTGTACTGAAATAGCATCTTATTCTTTGGATTTTCCAGTTCAGCACCTGTGTTTAAAACTCACCAATTGTTAATAAATACAGATGTTTGTGTGTGTGTGTGTGTTTATTCTCTCCTATTTGAGACCATTAGCTACTAAGCTGTGAAAGAAAATAGCTTACCATGGCATGAAACCTTACATAAAACAATATGCAGCACATAAACATCCCCATTGAGCTTTCTAAATGGCAAGGGGAGGATTCCGTTTCAGAAAGTGAATCCAAAGGAACTTTAAATTGTTTATTGGTTGACGGTTTGGAATTTCAAATAATTCTTAAATATTTAATACTGAAGAGATTCATCCTGTCATTTGTATTTGGGATATTATTGTGGGATTTTTTGCTGTCTATTAATTCGCTGCTCTGACGTTACCTGACCCCGTCTTCGGCAGCAATCGGCAACCAAACTAATTTCAGACAAAATCGTCCAAACTCTTCTTGAGGGATATTTTTGTGCAAACGAATTTTGTTACATTTAGTATAGTATAGCCTATATTTAGGGCTAAAAGATATACCGCACCCTCTGACATTTCCTCCTTACCTGTAAATAAACGAACTTTCCTCATTGCCGCTCAGGACAAATAATGCGAGTGTAAAAATATAGCCTTGGCGCTTATTCTTTGCTCCAGAAGCAATACATTTCCCTTTTGACTTTATAGAACCGACTTTTTCGCCCGATGTAACTTCAAGCATCTTCTGAATTTGACCAGAGCGCGTTGGACACGTGTGTGTGCCGGGTTTGACTGGATGGTTATCCTCTGAGTGATTCCCATTCGGTACACAGGAAAGTGCAGGCCCCTCTCGCATTCAAATCATTGCCTACCATCTTGATTGTGGAGGACAGCTTATGAGGCCCCGCAGATTGTTCGGGCTTGACAATGGATTCTTTTATGAGGGTGTTTCTCTTTATTTCCTCAGACAATACTTGAGGGTCCTTCTGGTTCTGCTCTCAGGAAATGTTTGCAAAGTTACACCTTACTATACCTCTCTAAACAAGTAGGCAGTATTAAACTTCTTTTCCACTCGCAAGTGGCCACTAAATGGGAGAATTTTATATATGACGGTAGAGGCGCACTGAATATTTTAATTGTATAACCAGGATCTTCACATAGGCTATGCAACTTGTCTACCCAACACCGAGAAAATGCGCACAAAATGACACATACTCACAGCGGTCTTTCTCTTTATATAAACGTGCGCATTACACGTAGCCTACTCCAGAAGCAGAGGGCAGCGCATATGAGCGAGTGTGTGTGTGTGTGTGTGTGTGTGTTTACGTTAGAATTGAGCGGCCATACAGGCGCCATGTTTAGCGAGTTTCCCAGGCGCACCGGCCGAAGAGATGACCTTTCCGTCCTCTGCTTGAATAGGCGCATAAGTAAAGCGCCCAGCTGGGTCTGTCTAAGCCTTCAACGTCAACCTCGATTCGAAAATCGGTAGCTATGATTTCCCTGGGAAAAAAAAAATCCTTTAAAATCTGGAAATGTTCATGAGCGTTTCTGTGTCATACAAAGGAACGGCACAAATAATGCAACGGACAAAGTTTATAATAATAATAAAATATAATTATACTAATAATTTATAGGGTAGTTGCTGTTATTGGTGAAAATAGTATTAATAAAATAATAGGCTAATAGTATCTTATAGTTATACAATAGGAGCTTGTTGTTACACATAACGATTTCTTGTGCGGTACCCCCCCCCCCCCCAGATAAAACAGTCCCATCAGTTCTAGCTACAATTCTTCTCTTTTTTTATTGTTGCAGAAAATAAATAATATAATATAAGAGTAGTATTTATTTTTATTACACTTACAACAATGTAGCTATTTTAAATAATTTTAGCAGCCAGCATTTTCAGTCAGATGCCTTGGTTGGCAGTGCTAACGTGGTTCAAAAATGACAGATTTTTTTACTTGTAGAAGAGATTTCATATTCGGTTATTATATTATGATTTTAATAAATATCTATAGGCTACTATACTATACTGTGCGTGTGTTAGTTTGTCGAAGGCTAAATCACATATGTATTATGATTTATTTGAAGGCATCTTTATGAGTTATAATTAAATTGATTTAAAAAAAGATTTAGTTGATCTGTATTTTTATAGGGTTTCAGGGAAAGTGAAACGTGCATTCAACTCGAAAATAGCCGTCCCCTGTCCTTGACAACCATACCAGCCAGCCCAATCAGTCATAGCCTATCGCCAATTCCTCCACTGTACGCGCAATGATGGATGCTTTAATCCGTCCATACAGCACATGCAAGCATTCGTGAATGTGTGCAGAAACACAACGGCCAAGGGCTGCCAGCGCAGTCATAACGGTGTTCACCTTTAATGCCCTTTATTAAATTAACGCGTGTGACGTCTCTTTTTTTCTTCAATCGTTTGAGAACGGGTCCTCCTAAATAACAAAACACTTTAACACGTTGTTCGTAACACCAACACTGAAGAGCATTTTTCTCACTGGAGCCCAGAGTTCAGCGGCCGGGCCGCGCAGCGCTGAGGCCCACTCCCCTCGCTCTTTGTTGGGTCTATTGTAGTGAGTGTGTGTTGGGATTGGGGGCGTAATGAGAGGGCTGTGACCCCCCGATGGGGTGGATTTGCTATCCAAAGACCGTTAGACAGCGCCTGAATGAATTGGGACTGAATGTCATTGTAATGCAACTGAACAGCTCCTCCTTCATGCAGTTTAAGACGAGAAGGCCGCTCAACCGAGCCGGGAGAAATAGCCAACTGACGGCGCTCAGCGCACCATTCCTGTCCTTTTCTCTTCCGTACTGTTCTCATCTTCTACAGCTATGGACGGATTCAGGAAGGTGTTTTCGCCACAGATAAAATCCTCTAAGGCCCTTCTGTTAGAGCCGGGATTTGTGTGGCAAGAGATCTAAAACCACTGAACAAGAAACGAGGAGAATATGCGTTCAAATCATCCCAAAAACCTCGATTGGAGAAAATGCGTATTGCTTTTGACGCAGGTATCATCCTGACCGGAGCGCATTTCTGTGATGGAATCTCAGTTTTCGTTTCGATGTAATAATATAGGTTAGGCCTATGCATAGAAGCGTTTGTGATCCAAAAGAAACGTAGCAAAACATATCGTAGCTTTACTAAATAAATGTGGACGACAACAACAGAAACCGAGGTAGGTTTAACACAAATAAACAACCCATTGTCTAAGGCTAAAATGCATCTTTGGGAAGCAATAATATTACCCGAATATACCTTGAAATGTGGGACCCTTTGTTCCATCCGCAGGGGAGGCATGGAGAAAAGCCTCTTGATAATTCAGTCATGTCAGCAATGGTCAAGATGCTTTAAATTCTACCACAACCGTGCTATAGTCTATCAACAAATATTTAAGAATTTTATTTCTATATGCAATCTGAAAAATAACACTACAAATAATCATTTAGCGTCAATGTCACTGAGGTCAAAGATGCTTGTCAAAAAAGACAGCGAGCATCTATTAAAGGTGTCATTAATCGTATGTTGCTTATGAAACAATATTAGAATTGAGAAAAAATGGACATTCCTTATCTCATACATTTCGATATAAAAATGATACCGTGAAAAAAACTGGGCTAAATTTGAACTCGCACCTAACACGAACGGAACATGTTAAGCGTCATCGTTTAATGCAGTGTTCAATGGCTTGATCAGATAAGAAAAGAAAATGAATAGAACAGTGATCAAAAGCCACATACACGTGACATTATTAAAAAACGAGTGGTGTGTCTATCAAATTCAGTAATGCAATAGGTACTAACCACGTGTAATTTAATATTACGCCCTTCATTTTAGAACTACGGAAACTATTTTATCTTATTACGCTTAAAATTAAAAAATACAACAAGCATTTAAACTGACGTCAATAAAATAATATGAAAAAATAAGAAAGAAAAAAGAAAGAAAATAATTGGGACAATACCACAAATGTTAAATATTAAAAGTTAATTATTAGCACACTTTAAAGTTTATAAGAATGAAAGAAAGAAAAAAAGCATATATATATATATATATATATATATATATATATATATATATATATATATATATATATATATATATATATATATATATATTGGCCTGTTTTTCTCAGATAAACTCTCAATCCACAATTGTGCAGGTCAAAAAACATTTTGAAATGCAACGCTAATAGCATTGCGCAGCTTATTAAGAAATTGAAAAACAAACCAATTTAGTCAATAAATATGCAAAAATAACGAAAACATTTGCATTGACTTGGTACTCTCAGAATAGTGTATCTAATTGAAAAAAAAAAATCCCCCTTGAGAGATTATGGATTGGCCTGTTTCCCATTGCATAACAGGTAGACCTATTTGCTTTATACGTTACAATCCGTAGGAATTTTTCATTTGCTTTTTTGACAAACATTACGTTATACATATCGACAGGACTGAGATACTGAGGTTTTATCTAAAATATGTTTCAATGTAAACCACTTTTGCAAGTGTGCTTCACTCGAATACTTCATACAGTTTAGGACAGTCCATAAAGGGGTCTGTATATGCTCTGTAAGACCAGTACAAACATGGATGCAAACACATATACGCGTCAAAGCAATAAAACTATTTCCGTCCATAATGCACGTCTGGATGTCCGCTTCTCTTTGCAGAATGTCAGGCGCGCGCTATTTCAAGGACATCTCGCTGATGAGGCTTTGGCTAATGGGGGAGTACTTGGGCCCGGGCCATGACGTCATTATGTCCCAATGTAATCCGCTTGCATTGAGCCCAATCAGCAGAAGGCTGCGCGTGTCTGGGACGGGAAGAGAGGACCTCTAATCCGCGAGACTGGATCAGAGAGGCTGAAAAACCACTCAGGGCAGGACCAAAAAACCGCTGCCCGAGGACGATCGAGATTAAAAGGGATAGATCGGGAAGAACTGGCCCCAGTGCTTGCTCGTCTGAGGATGAATTTATACCGACGGATGCTGCGGAGATTGGTTTAAATGGAGGGGAAAAGCAAGTCATCCTCAAGAACAGACTTCGAGCTCCATTAGCTTCCGCAAAGTCACTGGACAGAAACGAAAACAGAACAGAGCGCTCGAAAATAGGGATACCGCTGTAAAATACGCGTCGTTCTGATGCCTTTCTGCGCTGTTAACGTGTCTTCGCGATCCAGAAGAGGAACGCTATTGTGTAGCGGCGTTAAGCCGCGAAGGAGGGCGTATTTGCATAGACAAGAGGAGTCGCAGAATCTGAGCTGTGGAAACATCCCTGTTCGTACACCAGGATAGTCAGTTTTTAAGGACTGCGAGGGTTTTGTCCTCAATTTTCGATATGTGACCCAGTAAGCATTTCTCACGTGACGCTTCCATTGCTCATTTCTTCAAATACATCAAGGACAAAGGAACCAGAGCTCCGATTTAAAGATTGCATGAAGAAACCCGGGGACGCAAAGCAAGATTTTATTTTTACATATATATATATATATATATTTTGCTTCGATTTCTCTTTTACACCGAAGGAAAATGTTATTGAGCATTATCGATTGACTTATTTTTCCACTGTGTAAGCTTAGACAAGGTGCACGTCATTAATCTGTCTTTGCATTAACAACCGTGCCAGATATGGACAACACCACAGAACACTAAAGTGGTGGATGAAAGGGTGTTATGTAGGTCGTCTCGTATGTTTAGCTCGCATGCAGTTCAGTTGCTAAAGCAGTGTTGTAGTGAAAGTGTTCAAATGTTATATCTCTCTCTCGGAAGCTCGTGGGTAGGTTGCATATGCAAGTCAGGGCGCGAAATTTGAGTGTCAGATGATCCTCGAGGGGTTTTTGCTCATGACCACTTGGCTCGTTCGTTCTCAGAGTTCTCGCTCTGCGTGTTCACAGCGGACCTTGATTTAATGTTCATACAATTAAGGCACGCGGTGAATGCCAAGAGAAGAATCTCTCCAGCAGCTGGGTTTCGCAAGTAGCCTACAGTTAGACAACTGCTCAGTTCAGAAATCAGGGCACTAAAGAGGTGAAAGCGTTCAGAATATCGCTCAGTGGGACCAATAAATAAAGTTTGTTATTATAACCAATTATAATAGATTTAGAATGATCACCTCTAGCACGGTATTTTAAAGTGAATTAAGTAGACTAATATACGTGCTAGGCCTGATTGACTGCGTAGATTAATTGGAAAATGGATCCTAGTGCACAGAGGTTTTAAAAGGGCGGAGGAGGGAGGCTGCAATGAGCAGAAAAAATGTTGGATTGTTCTGGACTTCACGTTTGGAGCACTTTATTTGAGGACGCTGTTACTCTGTGTGGATAGTTTAACCCTAAGGACGACAATATTGAAAAAACGCACTGTACAAAAACAACAACAACAAAAACGCACATTGTTTCACATCCATAGATAGTCTGAACCATTTATATAGCCTACTCTTATCCAAACGGATTTGCTTTAACTGCAAAGTGACTTGAATTTAGCTTGATGTTTCTGTTCGAGGGCGCCATCTATTGGGCACAATATCAGTGTTGTCTTGCCAATCAACAACATTTGAAGAATAGTGATGATTACATAATGTCACAATTTCCAAACACTGTAGACTATTTTGATCTGCCTAAAACTACTTAAAAGAATCCTGTTCTTATTCATGAGAAAAGAAGAATCCGTTGAAACTAAACTGTAGAAGTAGGCTACGTATATAGGCTATACGGTAGCTATATAAAAATCTCGAACAGGCCATCTACACACATCTTTTTCACGGTCTTTAAGATGCTTTGGAGATGGTCCCTTTGCCTCAACATAATTTAAACCTCGCCTGAATTCATAATATTTTCTAATATAATAATGTGCGAATGGTAAAATGTAAGAACAAAAATGGCGCTGCATCTCCCTTCAACAAATCCTGTGCAAGGAGGAAGAAAACGCACACCTGTCTATGCAACATCCAGAATGATCAGCTAAAATGCACCTTTAAATTCAGATATGAAGCTATATACATTATCGGAGTTATAAATATGTCAGAAATAGATTAAATCTTTTCATATCTTAAACCAATCAAAAAATCAAATATGTCATCACATAATTGTTAATATTTAACTACGAAATCCTGTTTTGTTTTGTTTTTTATTCCTATATCATGCATCACCACTGAACTTCACCATTAAAAAAATAAAATAATAAATAAATAAATAAAAAACACGTAGTCAAATTACATGTATTTTAAATAGGGCGATGTTGTACTCTTCACAACTGCTGGACAAATGATGTGTAAAATGCAACACTAATTGCAATTCCTAACTATTTAACGTTTTGGCGAAATTCGTACAAATTCTTTTGTAGGGTTAACCATTAAGGATGGGGGTAAGGGCTGTACCGTCATGCTTAGTAAAATCGTACGAATTAATACGAAATCGCCAACTCCTAAAATAGTTCCTTTTTCTCCTGAGATGGGGTAAAAAATGTAATCGGATGATTAATTAACCCAGTTTCCAATGACTTTACTCAGTCACAGGGCTAGGCCTAACACTTATTCGAGGATCAGGAAGATTACATAATTTAGTTTCGCAAAGTTCAAGATATGCCAGAAATATATGTCAGAAATATTACACACACACAGATTATAGAGCTCTACAAAAGTAAGAATCGACTTTCAGCTAAACATTTACTATTGATATTCCTAGCTTGTGGTGTAACCTCTATAAATAAACATGTATAATCACATTTTTTTTGTTTGTCTGTTTTTTTTCTTCTTCTTCTCAAAACTCATCTAAATGACTGAATTGTTGTGCTCTGATTATGGTGGTGCATAAAGGCCTACACAGTTTAACAATAAACAACTATATAAATGAAAAAGTGATATGACACGTAATTACTAGAATTTGATTTTTAAAGCAAAATGGCTCATTAAAGCAGATTGCATCCAAATTGAGGAAAAAATAAATAAAAATAAAAAATACAAAGTGTCATGCAACTGAACCTGGTATTGAGTAAATTTATTTTTATGGTCTTTTGTGTGTGTGTGTGTGTGTGTTGGTTTTGGTCTAATTTGACTGATATTATCCATAAAAGCTGAAGTGCGTAAAAGTGCGCCACTAACTTCACTTAAAGGAATTGCAAAAATAATGACCGTTTCAAACTGGTGTCTTAAACACTCCCATCTGCCATCGTTAGTCCTGGCCAAAACTTACACCATTATTTGAGCCTTGTCAAGACTGGGCAGTGTTTCAGTGTATAAACTCTAGAGCGAAGCATCTTACAGGCTATAGTGTAAAGTGTGGTTTTCATTTTGACTTATAATTTATATGGTATTTAATTTTATTGTCATGAGCAATTTACTATTTGTAAATACATAAAATACAAATGAACGAACAAACATTTATTCTTGTCATTGGCAAAATCAGTCAAAAATCCTCGGGTCTCAAGCATTCAGTTTATCAATTAATACATAATCAAGTTGAATAATTAATAAGAAAATGCATTAAACATTTGCCAGTCATGCACATTAAAACTATTTAAAACGTCAGGCAAAGATAAAAGAGAGAACGCTAAACTGATCCGTACACTGGTAAAATAAAGAAATAAATCATTTAAGTCAGTTTTACACTATTGAGGGAATCAGCCTATTGGTTTATACATACTTAGCTACTGTGTAAGAAAATAATTTAATATAAAAACACACATCACCTTTAAGGAAATGTGACAAGCTGCAAAACGCCGAGGAAATATTTGGGGCATAAATCAGGACCATGGAGAGCTCCCGCTCCGAGTGCGCGCTCAACACTTGCTCTGCTCTCTTTCATTCGAACAGGTGCAATGACAGACAGTGACAACATACATGCATTACTGTTAGAAAATGTTGCCGTTTTACAGTTGCACACTAACACAAATTCATTCACTGGTGAAAGAAACAATGGCACACTGGAGCGATAGCAAATAACATTGCCGCCTAGCGGGGTAGAGCTCTACTTTAACTGTACGATAGGCCTCTATATCGAGGCCAAATACGATCCCGCTGATCAAAGGAGACACACAACAAATTTCTTTCAAATACAAGTTACAAGTTCGCAGCCCTTGAGCTTTACAGCTGGCACATATATCTAAGTACTTTCTTAGAAGCTAACCTATCAGTTCAAATAATCACCTTTGGATAAAAAGCAACTGTTTCTAGCAATTCACGGATGTTCTCTCATCCTGTACTGAAAGTGCACTCGCTGTGCATCTAGCTGACAAACACTCTTCATGTCTAGGAAATTTGAAATGGCCTATGCAAAACTGAAAGGAAAACTATTTTATACAAAGGTGTGCATGTTCTTGCTTATTTAAAAAATGAAATGAAATAAAAAATGAAATGAAAAATAAAATAAAATAAATGCCTTCACTTTATAAACAAATCGAACAACACAAAACAACCCTAAAGTACAACATAATATAAAACATAAACAAGTTATTTCAAATGTTCATTGTATTTCAGTGTCCATTGTACTTCCTTTAAAAATCGAAATACTTTATCAAACAAACCCTATCTGAAAATATGTATTTTTAACTAATGTTTGCTTCAGCATTCTATATACCTAATGTTTAATTTTGTTCATGATATTTTGGCCTACATGTCAGAATGCTGTAATTTGGTGTAATTAATTTCATGTATGAATTGATTGATTGTTATGTCCCATACAGTCGTACAGTATAAGATTATTGGAGTATGTTTTATAATTGGAGTATGTACTAAATATAATTTTTTTTTAACTTTAATTAAAGGTGTGTGCCATAAACTATTTCTACACCTTTTTTTTCAGATAGAAAAACTGTTACCAACATCAACCACCTGAGGTCAGCATTACCCTCAAAACACACGCCATGCATGTGTCTTCAGTGCGACAGATGAAGTTAATAAATATTAAATATAATATAAATATTATGTTACTATTTCGCCAGCCCTCTTGTGTCTCTATTTTGTTTTATATCTATATTACTTACATTATATTAAGGGGTGAATATCAAACCAGAATGTAGCAGAAAACCACAATAAGCCAAGGCAACACTCCATAAATGAGCATCATTTTACTATAATGATACCTCTACAAGATGTCACTAATCAATCTGGGCGCAAATGTTTGTATCACATGCTTGTCAAACAACTTGTTCTATATTCTGTTCTCTCCCATTTTTAATCTATAGTCCTGGTGGTTCAGTGAGCTGAAGTAAAATACAATTTTCAGTTTGAAATGACAGTATTTTTTTCTGTTACAATGTACCTCTCCCCGGAGTGAGAGAATGTGCGCACATGTAGTCAAGGACCTAGGAATATTATTCAGCACATTACAATTCAACCTGACTGCCAGAGAAAGAGTAAGAGAGAGGGAGAGAAACTAAGAGAGAAACAGATAGGGCATAATGTGAGATGAATGACAATCAAGTGAAATGGGTGACCATATATTTTTGCACAAATTGATTCAATATCATACAAATACCAAAGTCAAATTCACTCTCATATTGATGGAATCATCAAAGCAACCATTAATCCCATTAACCCCAAAAAATGTACTCACCCTCAGGAAGTCCTAGATGCAGATTAGTTTGTTTCTTCATCGAAACAGATTTGGAGAAATTTAGCATTACATTACTTGCTGCAGTGAATGGGTGCCATCAGAATGAGAGTCCAAACAGCTGATAAAAACATCACAATAAAACACAAGTAGCCTAATCCAAATAGCAAAAATTCCATGTTTCTAATAAACAAATCAAGATAAGATGCTTTTAATTTTAAACCATTGCATCTGTCAAAACTAAAAAAAAGTCCATCATCCATAATATTGCTTTTTTCGGGGAAAAAGCTCTCTCCTCTGAATCAGGAGAGAAATATGCATAGATCAAGCACAGTTTACAAGCAAAAACAGTCCAACTCTACATAGTTCTAAACAAATATGTCAGTGAATTTAATAGGTGCCTGGTCTTTTTCACAAGATGAACAGTTATTATGGATTATGGATTTGTATTTAGGCCAGAAGTGATGGTTTAAAGTAAAACACTTTAATGATGGGTTTGTTTCTTACAGACACACAACATTACGTTTACATTTATTCATTTAGCAGACGCTTTTATCCAAAGTGACTTACAACAGAAGCAATCAAAACCAATACAAGAGAAACATAATGTAAGTGCTATGACAAGTCTCAGTTATAGCCTAAGACAGGCCACATAGCAAGGTTTTTTTTATATAATAAAGTAGATATAGAAAAAAAACAGAGAATGCTACTGTTAAAGGGTATTTTTTTTAATAAAAAATAAAACAAGTTAAAATAATAGAAAGAATAGAGAATGCTAGTATTAGAGTGTTGTTTTTATGATAAATAAAAGAAAAGAATTAGATAGAAAAGGAAAAGAATAAGGAATGCTAGTGTTAGAGGCTCTTTTTTTTAAGAAAACAAGTTAGAATAGAAATAGAACATGGACTGGAGTGGATTATTGTGATGTTTTAATCAGCTGTTTGGACTTCTGGCGGCACCCATTCACTTCAAAGGATCCATCAGAGAAGCAAGTGATGTAACTCTAAACTTCTCCAAATCTCTTCCAATGAACAAACAAACTCATCTATATGGCCTGAGGGTGAGTCCATTTTCATTTCTGGGTAAACTATTATTACTACTTAATAGACTTGTCTGTGGATATGAGACTGTCTAAGTACAGTCATTTTCCTCCAGCTTGCAGGATATGCTTGATGCTTCTCCCCAGCTGAGATGTCATTGCTGTGTTTCCTGTCTCAGTTTGGGGAAGACCAGACCATCTGTCTCTGTCTAGCCTGGGCCACCACTAGAACTCTCTTGTAAACATACACATGCTGCCACACTGTGCTTTTGCAGTGTGGAATACATTCAGTAATCACATTTACAGAAAAAAAAATGCTGTAATATATAGCTATACTATTAAACTAGAACACTATACTATTTCTATAGTTGTTCTAAAAAGGGTCAAATCATAGTCGACACATAATAATTCCCCTCAGTTCTTTTCCTGTTTTAGCTCTTATGACTGTTTGTACCCCTGTCTGCTAGTCTAAATATATGTAAATGTTTTATAAGCAGAGAGAGCCAGGCCGAGAGAGAGAGAGGATGAGCTAACAAAGGAACCAGAGATAGTTACATAATCATTTCACTCCTAAAGGCTTTAGCACAAAGGGTCTCAAAATAAATGGCACAGTCTGTGTGAACACATTCTCTGAAACGCTGCCCTGTGTGAACCAAATTTAACATTATAGCCGGTTACAATCTTTGTATCATGTAATTAGCATCTATGAGCAGAGAACCGGCTTTAATTACAGTCAGATGCGTCCACAACACACAAACAATGTGATCAGTTTATGGATTTATTGGGTGTGCAGCTTTGGGTTCGTTCAATTACGCTCTCATTTGTCAGGGCCAAAACAAATGAGGAAATACCAGGAAAAAGAGTCACACTGTTACTCAACAAGCAGTCAATAGTTTGTCAGAGGTTATCAGTCTTTTACACAACTCACGCTCAATAAAGCTCAACAGAAGTATGGCCGTATATCCACCTGTTTCGGTCATTGAGTCAGGAGAATGTGAATATGGGCTCTTTATGTCACATACTTTTGAAGTCTTTCTCTGTGCCACAGCTATGAATTTGAATCTTTCAAATTTATGGAAATATATATATTTTTTAAAAGTGGTCAGTCACTTTAATATAATCTTTAATTAAATACAATTAGGAACAAGATAAATGTTATGTTTCCTAAATATTTCATAACGTGTGTGACTAAGCCATTTGTCAGGGGATGTCTGTGCATTACTGTATATTATTAAAATGTCATTCAGAAAAGAAAGTGGTTCTTTTTTGGGGGGGGCATTAGGACTGCCTATGTATAGGGCCCGGGATCTTGTGCAGTGCTCCTGCCTAAGAGAATGAATTGGTCAATATGAACACTTTTTTAATGGCATATTTTTTCTCGAGATTTACAACAGAATGTAAAAAAGAAAAACATATATTCAAAGATCTGCTTATGATTAATTTTTTCCACTAAACCAAAAAGTGTAAAGACATCCTCCCTCAACTTTTATTAAACTCACGTCTATGATGTAATTTTCACACCTTGCCTGGAAACTTTTTTTTTAAACTCTCCATAAGATTCGTTTACCATCTCTACCATTTATATCGGTTAAATCAATGAGCAGACTCCAGCTGGGTTGGGCGCATTTCGGGGGCAGTGGAACTCGAGCGCGAGCACGAGAGCGCGGCGCTGATTGGACAGCAGAGCTGTATAAATTACCGCAGTGCCGTATTTCTCTCTTTCGTGGAGATTTAGTCCAAACCCCAATGCGGTCTGAACAAACTGCCCTGGGCCGTCATAGGAGAAAGCCGTCGCGCACAGGACCGTCTTATTTACAATGAAGGAGAGAAGAATCAGCCAGCCTTTGGTCATGCGTTGTAAACTGGTTTTAGTAGGAGATGTGCAGTGCGGGAAAACCGCAATGTTGCAAGTGTTGGCCAAAGACTGTTATCCTGAGGTATGTTCTGCTCTCTCACTTATTCACTGAGCGGATATTGATTTGTGTGTTTGCTAGTAAGGCACTTGGATGCTTGCTTATGTCATTGTGCAACCATATACTGTGACTATTACACACTGCGTTTGATTTATGCACATTCATGCACCATACATCAAGGTGATACTTTATGCATCTTTCTCATGTGAGTTGTTGTGCACGTGTTGACCCTGGGGGATAAAAAACACATAACGTTTTAAACGAAATTAAGTGTTTTTATGGGAATGTTAAGTCACTAAATAACGGCTTTTATTTCGTTTCCCCTCACACGCAGACATACGTCCCAACAGTGTTTGAGAACTACACAGCTGGACTGGAATTAGAGGAGCAGCGCGTGGAGCTCAGTTTATGGGACACGTCAGGTGAGAGAGAGACTGAACTACAGCTGTACAGCGGTGGTAAAGCAAGCTTTACGTAACAGAGCATTCAAACCGATGAACACATTTGCACACAGTCGTTTTTGCAAATGAATACAGTTTCACACACTTTAAATATCATTAAATGGACTCAGAAATTAAAATGCTGTCGTCATACTCGTTCCTGTAGGAACACAAAAGAAAGTGTTTTGAAAAATGTGTTTGTTTTCCATATAATATGAATTACTTTATTTATTTTTACCTCAGCGGTACAATTGCTCTGACCAATATTTAGTAGTTTTAGTCACCTATATTGGCCTGCATACATGTGATTTGTTCAACTATGTGCTTCCACTTCATAGTGAAGCTGTTTATGTTTGTTTCATTAATTTTCATGCATACAGTGAAAGCAAATTAAGTGTTCGTCAAATAGGCTCTTATTCTTTCCAATTGTACTAGTAGTTTAAGTCATCTATATTGGCCTGAGATGGGTCCTATGTCATCTTGCACCATGTTTACTTTCACTGTATAACTCATATAACTCAAATCAATATATATATCAAATATATACTCATTATAGTAACCAATGTACCTGATCAAATATCTATTGCCTTTGTGATATTGTGATAACTGAATTGTGTCTTCAGTGCATCATATGTTGCATTACGATTTATAGATATACAAAACTATTGCTTATCATTTAAAGTAGATTAAGAATAGATTTCGATTTATCTTTACAATGTTTTGTTAGATTTACTTACAAAATCACTTTCTGCAAATCGTCTACATGCATTAGCTTCTGTCCATCCTCAGCTGTTGTGTTGACTTATTGGGCTAGTAGGTCAGTCAGACGTTACAGGAAAGACCCACCATCAGCACCTGAGCCCTGAGTCGGGGAACACAAGCTGATGTGTGAGGAGTCTGGCAGCTCCAACACCTGAGACCAGTCCCCAAACGCCAGACGCTGGCAGCGTGCCGTCTTTACCTTCTGTCTGCCTCTGGATCAGACGAGATAGACAACTGGTTATTAAAATATTCAGGGCAGTGCAGGACAGTACAAGGTTTTGGCATGTTTTGGAATGTCTCATTGTGGCACGCAAAGCCTTTTCAATGACGTAGGTGGCTTTTTAGAGATAATGTTTCTCTCTTTTTTTTTGGAAAAGATCACACAGATCTGTTCCAGTGCCTGTGGTTTTGTCTATGAGACTGATTTGGTTAGGGAATGTTTGCATGTGTATCTGATTGAGAGTCTCATTAAGATAAGGCTAGTAGTAGAAAGCCGTGGTTCAATGACTGATTACTGAAGCTCTTACTTTTCTTATCTAGTAAAAAGACGCATGGAATGATCCACTGATAGTCTCATTTATTAAATCTATGTTTAGATTCATGGAGTTTTAAGAGTAAGAAGACATCTCCTAAAGGGACAGTTCACCCCAAAAATGTATAGACAAAAACAGATTTCTCTCCTGAAAATTATTATTAATGTTCTCATACCAATTATGTACCAATCATTATCTTTGTAAACTCTGTATGTTTCACTTGTTTTGGAAGGATATTTATTTTTTTAAGTACATCATGTCCTTTCCAGATGCCCTTATTTTATAGGCCCAACTGATATTTCAACCTAGATTAATCTTTGCAATAGCGTATAAGTTTAATATTTTTAAATCCCCGCTGCTGTCATATTGCATGCCGAGTGAAAGCTGGGTTCTTCAGGGTCATGTTGCGTAGCACGTTGTGTAACACATCAGTCACTGATGCTGCTTTGTTTCAAAGTTGAACTTACAAATTTGTTCATATTAATGATTTACTGACTTTTTTTGCAGCTCATATAACACATTTTTATATGCACAGTTGATTATTAATTATTGTTCTGGTTCTGATTTTGAACCAGTACTACTACCACTACTACTACTACTACAACTAATAATAAAATGATTTGTATTTTAAAATGAATTATTATAATAATATTGATATTAATATATAGTATTATAAATTATATTATAATATTATATTATAAAAAACAACAGCAATTAATATCAAACAAGCAACGATAACATCCAACTAAATGCTTAGAACATCATCTGTACGTGTGATAACTAGTGAATGAACTCTTATGCAAGAAGGACTTCCTGTCTATGCTCAGTTTAGCTCGAGGTGTTTCCTGCGTTGCATTTTATCTAAACACACTGCCTTATTGTGAAACGTTAAAAACACTTAAAAGGAAAAACAACAGCGAAACAACAGTAGAAAAACTTAAATTAACCCTGGACACGCAACCCAGATCAGAAGTTAAAACTGTAAATGTGAGAGAAAATACGTTTTATCATGTACAACAGCTTACTCAGAATCTTGCATGGAAGATCAGTGCTTGAGAAGCCAATCAAACAGCTCCCCCATCTATTCCCTCATTAAGCCAGTTAGGCTTTGTTAAATGTGCACAGTCTCGTTATATGGCAACGCACAGGAGGAACACTGGCAGAGCGCTAGATGCTCGTGCACCCACACGCAAACACTCATCAGCATACGTGAACAAACATACTCTAATCACGACTAATTACAGAAGCTTTAATTGAATTTGCTCATCTGGCTCTCGCCGCTTCGGGCATCTCTTCACACACTCTCCAGATCAAAGAGGAGACGGGCATGAGAGGCTGCTACTGAGCCTTTGACAGGGCCCGGTGTTGCCCACTCCTGTAGCTCTTATCATTAGAAATTTGATTCAAGAGGAATATACAGTTTTTATAATTTGTTTTTCAAACAGTAGCTACGGTCAGGTGTGAAGAGCAATTGCTACCTATATAACAAATACAGGGAGATGTCTTACCATTGAGTTTTACATCTGAAGATTCATGACCCCCCACACAGTAGATCTACAACTCAAATATGTTTGTCAGAAATAAATGCATGTAATTTATAAACTAAAACATTCTTTACAAACAATATAAAAATGTATACATTATTGAATACATTAATAAAGATATTTAATTATCAGAGCTGGGTACATTACTTAAAAATTGTAGTCCATTATATATAACATGATGAAAACTGTATGTAGTAATGCAATATAGATTACTTTAAGATTACATTTTGATCAAACTTGTTTTAAATGTACCATAACGTGTACCATAGTCAAGTGATAAAGTGAATAGTGAATTGATAAAAACATAATAATTCAATTAAACTCATAAAAATGTAAAATAAAAGCAATTTAAAACATTTGAATACTAAGCATATTAATACTTTATTTGTTTACCTGTATGTCAGTGTGACAATTAACCAGCATCAGAGAACTATAAACGTGCAAATGTGTTGTTAAATTATTGAAATATTGACAACTTCTGTGATATTTCAACAAATATATTTTTTAAGGGGTGACAAAAATGGGAATACCTGCATTAAACACATATTAATAAACATGAATACAATGACACGCCCGAAGTCTTCCAGATTTGAAATATTTTTGTCCAGACTTTCAGAATCAATAAACTATGAATAATTTACTGCCACTGTTTTAATATGCAATCAAAGTAACTATAATCTGATGACAAAATTTTTTACATTTTCTATTACAAGTACTACATTTTTTTAATCGAATTATGTAATCCAGATTACATGTAATCAGTTTGTACCCAGGACTGTTAATAATATAATATAATATAATATTCATAGTGACAGCCATACATTCATCAATAGTCATTTGCTGGAAAACATTGGTGGTATATGGTTATTGGTTTATGATATTCATTCAATTTTTACTGATGCTTCAGTTGAACTAAACCTCATCTCATTTGCAAACGAATTTATATGACAATGGTGGCACATTTAAAGCAGTTAAATCAGAATTAATGAGCTACAGTGTCCTCACTGTTGAGACCTGTACTGTCTAGTGTATAGTGGTGTCAGGGTTGCCTGTAGATTCATTGCTGTGTCTCATCACATCTCCCCTCTCTTTCTACTGATAAGCCATATATTCTCTGTCTAAACGTAGTGAGCTGAGTCACTGTCTACATATACAGCAGTAGTACGTGACTCAGGGATGCTCGCACAACACCCAGCATCTGAGCTGAAAGTCGATACTAATAAGCACAAATACCTGAATATTGGGTGAAATGCATCTTTAATGGACTTGCTTTATTTTTTTATTGACATAGACCCATAGTATGAGAGTGTTTATGTGCACATCCTTCAATGCTGTTGCCGTAGTTACGGAATGAGATGAGGTTCGGTGTGTGCAGGGGACAAGACCTCCTCGGCAACTCGTTCCGTCAATAAAGGAATCTCAGAGAGGCGCCCACACACATGCACACACACCTATTACGAGAACTGCCACACGAACGCTATTTACATTACTCCGCTATTGTCAGTTCCCCCTCATTGCATCTGATCTTCCATATTCAGCTGCATTCACTCCTCTATCACAAGCATCTTACTTGATGCCAAGTTTCCATTATTAATGTTCGTCATGTGTTTGCTCCTGCAGGTTCACCGTATTATGATAACGTCAGACCTCTCTGCTACAGTGATGCAGATGCTGTTCTGCTCTGCTTTGATATAAGTCGCCCTGAGACCGTCGAAAGCTCTCTGAAAAAGGCAAGACATTTCATGACTTCTTCAGTTCTATTAATCATTTTTTTTCTTTTTCTTACTTGTGTTCCAGTTAAAATATTCTTAAAATAGACTGTTTTACTTAAGAAACAATACTAAGACTTTTCAGAAAATGCATCTTTAATTAGTTTATTTTGTCTCATTGCACAGGCAATTTCCCCCCACTTGTTTTAAGTATAAACAAGTTAAAAACAAATAAAAAAAGTGAATTTAAGTGAAATAAGACAAAATACACTCATAATAAATATGCCATCAAAAAAACCATTGTCAATATTTACTCACCCTCATGTCATTCTAAACCTGAATGACTCGATGCCGTATTGTTGCTTCTAATGTAAAAATACTCATTAAGAATGTGTTTTCTTCAGTATATTAACAGCTCTCTCCCTGCAGTGGAAAGCCGAAATCATGGATTTCTGCCCCAGTACTCGAATAATCCTAGTCGGCTGCAAGACAGACCTGCGAACAGATGTTTGCACACTGATGGAGCTGTCCAATCAGAGACTGACGCCCATCTCCCATGAGCAGGTCAGTCAATCGTATTATGCAATCTATGTAAGCTCCACGAGAGTCTCCACGTCTCTCTTTTTCCATCTCTGACTGCATTCGGTCTATCTTTCTGTATGTAGGGCACCTTGTTGGCGAAGCAGGTAGGAGCAGAGGTGTACCTGGAGAGCTCTGCATTCACATCAGAGAAGAGCATCCACAGCGTTTTCCGCTCAGCAGCACTAACATGCCTTAACAAACTGCAGCCCCCCATAAAGCAAAGCCCCAGTCGCCGGCTGTCCAAACGCCTCCTTCACCTGCCCAGCAAAGCGGAGCTCCTGACCTCCTCCTTCAGCAAGGAGAGAACCAAGAGCTGTTCCATCATGTGAGCTCCATGTGTGCCACTCCAATTTCCCCCAAAAATGTATTTTTCGCTCTTTGAACCGGTCTTTTGGGGTGGGGGTCAGAGGGGGGGGGCATGACCTTTAATGACCCCTCCTCCCTCTCTCTATACTTATGTTGTTCTTCTCCAATTCTGACACCCCACCTACAAACACGCTCATCAAAACGACAAAGAGCTGCTGCCATTGTTTAAGGTTTTCGGCTGTTACACATCCTCTTCACCAGCCTTTACATGAACTGCATTTTATATCAATGATCAATCAGTCAGACGAAGAAGGAAATGTCCTGAATACTAGACACTGGACACTGTCAGATATTTTTATGGGTAGTTAGCGTGGGAATGTGAGTTGAGCTGTGAACGTAATTTAATATTTAAAGGAAGAGGATGTGTTACACAGTACGCACTTTACTTAACATGGATGTGATTGTTGAAAGTGAGAGGATGATTGAATACGGGTTGGCATTAGTTAATTTTTCAATACAGAACTATACTCTGCTTGTATTAGCTGGCACCAATCTATGATGTGAGATCTCATGCAAGCACGAGGGGAGGAGCCAAACAAGATTTGATGTCCTCCTGACAAGGTGAACAGTGTTATAAATCTGCTAGATGAAGCATCCAATCACATTTGTACATCCAGATGTATTGGACATGCTGACACACTCTTTCACTCTCTCTCTCTCTCCATCTCTACTGTAGTCCTTAATGCACTTTCTGCCCCTAGAGAACAGTTCATAAATCTAAGCCAATGAGGAGTAGCCCAGTATCGCCCGGGCCATTTCTCAATACAGACCAGGAGTTATTGCAAAAAAAAAAAAAAAAAAAAAACCTTTCCAGATGTTCCAACCGTTCTTTTTTAGAAAATGAGATCTTTCACTGAAGTAATTTTAGAGATGGCCTGGAAAGGTTATGGGGGATTACTGAGGGTCACCGCAGTCCACCAAAACTGATCAAAGTTGCATAAGCGCGAAAGATAATTTGAATGTTCCAGTTGACTGTTCTTTTACAGTAATCTGCCACAACACTTAATTCTCAAAAACAGGCCTGTAAAAAAAATGATTCTCTTATGTGGTAAAGTTGCTGGTTATAATTCGAGGCTGGACATTAGATTGCATTGTAATTTCAGTGATTCTCATGCATTTGGTCGGATCACTGTCACAGAGGACTCTCCTCTCATCCCAAACCTCATTCTGGTAATCTCGATCTTTAATCCCACAACCCCTGGTTGTGTAATGCTTAATCAGAAAACAACTAAATCCTCACTTTGGGCTTATAAATGGCCAAGTAGAAATGAACTGAGAAGTCAGACGAGACAGCATTATGAAGAATCTGACCTCAGAATAACTCCCAGCTCAAGTAGTTCGTCAGATTTAGTTCAATCAAAGAAATGGTTGGGGAACTATTTGAAACAACAATTCAAAAGTGTGTGGTCAGTACAAGCTACAGCTGAAAATTCAGCTTTGCCAGCAGAGAATATTTAAATTTGCATAGTCACAGTCTAGAAATTATGAGGATGAAAACACTGTCTATAAACTGGTCTTGCCTTAATCACACATTTGTACAACTTTGTTATTATTATATCATTGACTTTGTAAATTCTCACTCTAATTCATCTGAAAGAAACTTTATGAGGTTGTTCATCACTTCATGCAATTCTACACCGTTGCTTAGCAACAGACAAGTCAGTTAAGCTGGACTAAATGTCTGAAAAAGAGAAGTGGACAGAGAGAAACAGAGTGTAAAAAAAGTGAAGTTTTCTCACTGTAGCATAACAAATGGCTTTTTCATGGCTATAGTTTATAGTTCGAAACATGAATCATCTTACTGGCCATCATCTTAATATGAATCTGTTACTGTTGTCTGGTTTAGTCGCACTCTTATTTGTTATATGTTTGATGTGGTGGATCTCCGCAATCTTCCTTTTGTTACTGCGGTCTGGACGTACATATGTTTTGCATAATCAGTTTTGTACAGCCCTTTAAATGAAGTCTGTGAAGCAAACACATTCAGAACAGACTGTATGATTGTGTGTGCAATGTAACTGTATCTTATTAATAGTTGATTAATGCTGGTTCTGTTTTATTATTTCGTTTCAGACTATCTGTTTTATATTGAATATTGTTCATTGATTATTTTCCCTTGTCTCTGATGTCATGTGTCACTCTTAAATAACTTAAAACTTGGATTTGGTCAATACAATTTTGTGTGAAGGTTTTCTTTTTTAGTGCCAGCACTCATTAAAGAAAATCCTTAATCTAAAAATATTTTGCATTTTGGGATTTTTATAACCCTTTTACGTGTGAATACTTGCAGATCCAGTGGCAGTCCAACATATGAGAAAACTAAAGAATAAAACTTTAGACTAAATGTCTAACATAAAATTGAGTTTCCCAGCAATCTCTATAAAATAAACTGCATAACACCTGGAAAAGTCATGGGAACTCATTAGCCTGAATCTTATATCAGGAGAGATTTCATATCAGATAAACATCCTTATATGACTGACTCTCAAAATACCTGTTAATTCACATGCCACTCAAATCTAGGCCAACATGTCTAAGAAAAACCAGGAATACATAATGTGATTCTGCAGGAATGGTATGCAATGAAACCGCATTATACTGAATAATAAAGATGCAGAAACAATAAAAAGATTTCCTGTATGCATTTGCACCTATAACAGAACCTTAGTAAGTGCAATACACAAAGCCAACACCCAAACAAGACTTTGGAATATATGGTGAAATTGTTAGGCAAAAAGAGCTTTAACTAACTGAATAAATAAATATACCTTGAACAATTTAGATCCATCTATTTTCTTTATGAATCTATCTACAGGTTCTAAAGCTTGCACATCAAACACGCTTTCTCAAGTTACTGATTTTTGCAAGTTCCTAAACTATCCATCTTTTCACAAACCTCCATATAATTCTACATCTGGGATATAGGTCTACTCTGAAAAAAAAAAAAAACTTTTGCAAGTAACCATTTAGGCAATCAGCTACAAACAATCATTAAAATAATAGTACACCCAAAAATGAAAATTAGCCCATGATTTACTCACCCTCAAGCGATTCTATGTATATCTCTTTGTATATGACTTAATTCTTTCTGATGAATACATTTGGAGTTACATTATAAATGTCCTCCTGGCTCCTCTAAGCTTTATAATGGCAGTAAATGGAGATCGAGATTTTAAAGTGCATCCATCTATCATAGAAAGTGATAGATCCACATGGCTCTGGGGGTTAATAAAGGCCCTCTGAAGTGAAACGGTCTGTTTGTGTAAGAAAAATATCCATATTACAAACTTTAAAAACTGTAATCTCAATCTTCCGCTAATTGAGGTACACACGTTCAGGAGAGAATGGTTCCAGCGGATGACGTAGGACGCAGTTGTAACATAAGCTCTGGTAAGAATATGCTAGTCTTGCAAGAACCACGTTTTGTTTACAGCAAAGGAAAACCAGTCTCCTCTTGACTTACATCGACATTTATTTTGTTCTTTTAATTTATGACAGATTTTGTTTTGCTCTCCTCTGCACCTCCACTTCACTTCAGAAGACCTTTATTAACACCCAACCAGAGTCGTGTGGAGCAATGAGGGAGAGTAATTTACATTTTTCAGTGATTTTCACTTTTAACGTTATATGATATTTTGGCACGAAACCTCTCAATTGCTAGAAGAAGTGAAAATATGAAGAATTAAGTCATTTTGCATAGTTTCTTAATTCTATGAATTTCTACACAAAACCAGTTCAAAAGCCCTTACCTACTGTACATCATGTTCCTCAGTCAACTCTTCAGTCTAGTACCTTTAAATGGTAGTGTACATATTCACAGAACAGTACAGCATATAAATAGACAAAGAGTGCCTGTATACCACACCAGGCTACACTTTATATTAAGGTGTTGTTACAGTTTAATTATACATTTAAGTACTGACTAATATTAATTAATTGATTACATGTACTTACTATATGGTTAGGGTTATGATTAGGATCATGGTTACTTGCATGTAACTATGCTTATTTGAAGTTATCATGCTTATTTTAATTATGTTATTATAATAGTAAATTGCATGTAAAGTGTAGAAAGGACACCTTAAAATAAAGTGTTACCCCACACCATGTTCAGCTCTTTAATTTAATGCATTAGATCAAGATGACCTTGACCAGTCACAGCTTGAAGCATGGCCGTTAAACATGATTTTATAATGATAAATCCAGCATCAGATAGGGTTTGCTTAGCGAAAGAGCTCTAGCAGCATCCAGCTGATTGAAGTCCTCTCCACCCAAACAGCCCCAGTCCCTCTCTCCTCTCTAGGGCTATATGGTGTCAAGTAAGGGAATGACAGAATGCCAGCTCATTACCAGTGCCTCACATCCAACATACAGAAGCCTAGTGTGAGAAACTGGGGAGAAATCAGTAAAGGAGGGAAAGCAATGATGGGGGGAGACTTCTTCTCTCCAATTACTGACGAGCTGCAGTCTGCAGTGCACACAAACACACACAGAGCCATCAAACCAGCCACCGTGACTCCAGCGCTAACAATGCCATAGATCGTCTAGAACTGCTGAAATAACATGGGATCATAATGACAGGAGAAAACACAAATGTGTTCAGTATGAGAGTTCAGACCTTCAAATGTGGTGTCTACTCTCTTATTCACCTTTTCTGCTTGTGTTATTCACCTTCACATACTTACATTATCAGAGGATTGTTGTTTTAAGGTTCAAAACAGAATTTCAGTGCTGTTCCAAAGCAACAAGCTCAGTCAACCCTTGTTGAATCAGTCAGGGTGACTGTCTGTTCACTGGAGCAGAAAGCATGTCTCACACACACACACACACACACACACTCACACAAGAACAAGCTGGCCTCGTTGCCTCAGGAGAAATGAATGTACATAATCAGCATATTCAATTTATTCAGACATTACCATAAACAATGTGAAACCTCTCAACTCACATCATCATACAGTTCTGATTTATAATACATGTCCTTTTCAGAGATGCATGATATCAATACTGAATATACATCAGATTATTTGGAATATTTTACCTTTGTCATCATTCGATGCTCACTTGATGAAGGGAATCTAACTTTTTGTTATAATTTCAAGAACGTCTCAACTGTTTGTCTCCATAGAATGAAAGTAAATGGGGTCCAAAACCACACTAGACCATCTTCTTTTGTGTTCTGCCACAGTGTTTTGAGACTCCTGCACTGCTAATTTCTGCTGCGTGTGAAACAGAACAAAACAACCGCACACATTTGCCCTCATATGAGCATACCTCTTACACTGCCATAGGCTTTTTCTTGCCAACGGGGTCCCTTAGGCTGCCCTAAAACCCATGAGGTTCACCCAAACCCCACTATCAGTCACTCTCACACATATGTACAGTGTGTCACAGTGAACCCCTGAGGTATGCTGATAATGGATGAGCACATTTGGCTGTTTAATTAGCCAACCGTGGTTTTATGGCATCTGGGTCTCTGGGCTATAGAGAAGAAAGAAGGTGTGGGTTGTGTTTGGACTGGTCAGGACGGCCATACATGTCTGGACTTTAAAAGTAGAACAGGGTTTTTGCTGGTTACAGCTGAAAATTTTGAAGAACAATGTTTTACTGTAAAAATAATCTAAAAAAAACAAAACAATTTAAAGGCTATAAACTGCCTGGATGTCCCATGTTGAGCTCAGGTGCTTGACTTTGGATTTACCTGTTTATCTGTAAACACAGTGTTAACTAATTATATAAAAAAAGCATATATGTATGCGTTGTCGGGATATGGTACTAAAGAGATTTTTGTCTCTTAAGGTCCTTAAGTTAAGGACACATTTTAACATATGGAGTCCAGTTGGGTGTGAAAGTGTAAATAACTAATTAGGTCAGGGTAGACTACACATGCAGTAGTGCCCACAATCACAGCAGGGTGAGGAAACTTCCCTAAATCCTTGTATATGTCACAATATCACGCAGATATTGGTAACTTAAAAAAAAAAAAAGAAAAGGAAAAAAAAAGAAAAAAGAAAAAGGGAATCTTGATACAATATTTTCCTGTTAAGCCAGGAAACAAACAAAATATACAACAATGAAGCCTGAATGCAATTCCATGTTTGTAATATGCTATCAATCAAGTTTCACAGCAACTGACAATATGCCAGACATTTAAATGATGATTAAAGATATATTTTAAGAAAACTGCTTTCATAGCTTATCACTATCAGCATGAGCACTACAGACTTCAAAGTTAGAGATTTGAGAGAATTTGGAGCAGTTCCAAAAGCAATGGTCTACAACAGAGGACACGAGGTGGGATTGCAGGGGGCCTGCCGATTACTTCTTGAGAAACTCAGTTAATATATAAAAAAAATACATAGAAAACAAAAAAAAAAATACAATATCATGAAATGTTATTAATATATGTAATTTTCAAACATAATACAACTTTTTATGATTTTATCATATATTTTCAAATTTTAAATATTACATTATATTTTATCAAATTAGAGTAAGTAACTTTAAACTTAGTTGTCTTTCTAATATTAAATATATTTAGCTAAATTAAATTATTTTCAATAACTTTCCCATAATATTTTATTATTGAATGGAACCAGAAATTGTAACCAGAACTGTGAAATTTCAACACTAAATGTAGTAATGTTAATACTGCAAATATAATAACATTTATTTAATAATAATAATTAAAAATACATTTTTGACGTTAATCATATTCTCAAATATTAATATTTTAATTATATTATATAAAAGTATATTGTATGTCTCTCCCATATTAAACATATTTAGTACAATTAAATAATTTGTCCATAATATTTTATTATTAAATGCAACCGTAACTGGAAAATTTCTTATGATTCCCCACCCTAAACCTTGGCATAAAAACAAAGTGTGTAATTACATTAAAATTAATTATCCACCAAGATATCCAAAGGTTAAAAACTCATGGCACAGATTAAAGTAAAAATCAGGATATTCTGTGCATTGCTGCTAGTCATGTGTAAACAGTTCACAACAAAGAAAGCTCGGTATTGTAGGCCGCTCTGTAAGATTCTCAAGGTTACACAAAGCTGTAATCAAAATTACCCACAACCTTGAGCGTGCCTGAGAGGAGCAAGCAGATATGAAAACATGAGCATTCTCTTTGACTTTACAGTGTCAGACAAAACATTTAGCGCAGAAAGCATGTAGTCATAGCAACAGCAGCTAAGTCTCAGTGTGTGTCTGTGTAGGTGCCTGTGTGCAAACCGACTTACTTTTCAACGGCCTGAAAGAGAAAAATGGTGCAAAATGAAATATTTAACAGATTCAGCTCTCTTTTGAGCACACGTACATTCTCTGCGTGAAGATGAAAGCGCCAAACAGACGCTTTTCAGGCCAACTGAAGCGGTACGTTTTAATTAACACCTGTGCCCTGCATTTATCAGTAATGGAAACCGTCTCCACACAACCCTTTCTGTGCGATGACCCCATTTGAAGTTCATTTGATTCGAATGAACACAAATGACGATCAAGACTGCGTATTAATGTTCATAATACTCCTAGATAGCTGTTGCTGGGTGAGATACCATTGGTAATTAAGTTACCTAAACGGCAGGCATCCTCCTCAGATCAGAAGTGTGTCAGAGTCTGTCTCACCAGCACAAGCCCCCCATCAACAGTCTGCACCTGTTTTGAAGGAAGTTCTCTTTCTTCCTCGGAATAAAGGGATGCCCGGCTTTGAGATTTTCCACCGAGGGAAAAGTCACTTCCACCCACACATGGAGAACACTACTGAAGGAGGAGGAGGAGGAGGAGGATGTGAACTGAACAATAGAGACTCGCGTGTCGATGGAGTTTCGTAGCTGAAGCGCTGACATGCTTCACCCTGTCGCCCAGATAAGCCTCTCTCCCCTCTGTGCTTCTCTACCAGCCCCTCATCCTGCCCCGCAACAACAGCCATTGTTATAAGACAAACATTACAGTCTATTTCTGTCAAGGCTGATCAAGTAAACAAGGTGGTGCTGAACTTGCACCGCCAACCTCTTTTTATTTATCTCATCACAGAGATTCTGTGCCAAACAAACACTAAAAAGAGGTTTGCAAGCTGCAGTTTCAGTAACATAGGAGCTAGCTGTCATATGAGAAGTTGTCACAAGGACTATTTCTCAGTAATTGTGAGGTTTCGAGTCAAAAATCTAATTATACCAAAGTGTTTTTTCCTAGCAGTAACTTTTGTGGGTTTCAATTACTGAACTTCAACTTTGTTAAGTTAGAACAATTTTTTTGTGATTTCTGTCCTCCAAACTTCCATATTATAACCAGTGAACATTTACATTTAATCATTTAGCAGACGCTTTTATCCAAAGTGACTTACAAATGAGAATGTAGCATGTACTCAGGTGAAAGCCAACCATAAAATCAAGGTAGATTTACTGAAACCTGAACCTGTACTCTCAAGACCAGCATGGTAGATTTTGTCCATGGTCATGGTCATTTTTTTTATTTTTTTGTAAATAAACTTCAGATCAGGGCAAGTTGTTACATTTTATAAATTGTTGTACAATTTTAATTAATTAATTAATTGTTTTACACTACCATTACAAAAATTGGGGTAATATTTTTTACTTTTTAAGTCTCCTTTGCTCACTAGGCAATGAGTCAATTAAATATAGTAATGTTGTGGAATATTACTTTAATTTAAATTAACTTTCTATTTTAATATTTTTAAAAGTGTAATTGATTTCTGTGGTGGCAAAGCTGAATTTTAAGCATCATGACTCCAGTCATGATCCTTAAATATTCATTCTAATCTGCTGATTTGAAACATTTATTATTATTATTGATATTAAAAACAAGTGAGCTGATTAAGATTTATGTGAAAACAATTATATATTTTTTTCAGGATTCTGATAAATAAAAAAGTTCAAAATACCAGCATTTATTTGAAACAAAAATCCTCTGTAACTTTTTATCAGAGTCTTCACTGTCACATTTGATCGATTTAATGTGTCCTTGCCTAATAAAAGAATTAATTTCTTTCAAATAATTATCTTACTAGCCCAAACTTTGAACGGTAGTGTACATATGTCATCTGGGTTTCATAATTGCTTTACTGTTATAATTTAGCTGAAAAGCTATTTAATCATAGTTTGCATTATGACAGCTTACCTCCTTACAGTATAACAACATGCTCTGCTATTAGAGGAAAGCATATCTTCAAGTACAGGAAGACAATTATTCAAAGTGCTGAAAAAGGATCTGTGAAGGACGACAGGAAATGCACTTCTTCAGGGAAGGATATTAAGCCTAAAATAGCACTGACCAGTTGCTACATGAGAACGTCTCTGCTGAGCCACTCAGGAAGCTGCTAGTCATTAATATAGAGGCTTGCTGACGAAAGTAAAATCCTCTAAAATGCATAAGGAACAACTAGGCATTGCTTAACCTGAACGTACTGAATTCAAAACGAAATAAAAGAAAGTCAGTGAGAGGAGTAAATGAGACTAGTACACTCAGACACAAGTGCTCTCAGTCAGACACTCTCTCTGTGAGAGCACTCACTTGTACAAGAGTTCCTGTGAGCTGCACTCCATTAGGATTTACAGTCAGTTATTCAAATAAAATATGAGGTTTCTTTAAAGTGTTAGCGAGAGGATGCATCCCAGTTTCTGTTTTAGTGCATAATGCCTGGGACAGTGTTTGTTTTTCCATCACAGGATGCCTTGGTGGGGCCTTTCATTCACTGGCACCGGACAAAGGCCTGGGATAATATTCCTGGTGATGGGCCTGTGCAACATCATACCCACACATCTTTACATAGACACAGGCATCATATCAAACATTTATACACCTTCACCTGTTTACTGCGGTGACTGTGGACTCAGCACATCAGATCTACAGTAATGTCAGCTGCAGAATTATCAATATGCATGCAGTCAATATGACTGTCGCAGTCTCTCCAGTACTCAAGTGGTTTCTGCCCTCCTGTGGTAAGACAGAGACTCTGAAGGAGATACGTAGTTCAGAAAAAAGCATGTCAGTGTTGGATGGTTTTATGCTGAATGCAGATATTAAAAGGTTGACTGGTTTTCTGTTTGAGCCACATATTTTAGTACATAACCAATAATATTTGAATGGCTGTTACCTCTGACATTTACAAAAAAACATCTTAAAAGGATAGTTCACCCAAAAATGTAAATCCAATCTCATAAGACTTTGATTAGTCTTTGAAACACACCTTAAAGGGATAGTTCACCCAAAAATGAAAATTCTGTCATTAATTACTCAGCCTCATGTCGTCCCAAACCTGAGAGACCTTCATTCATCTTCGGAACACAAATTAAGATATTTTTGATGAATTCTGAGAGCTCTCTAACCAGACAGAATTTTCATTTTGGGGTGAACTATCCCTTTAAGATATTTTAATGAAGCCTGAAGAGGTTTCTGTCCCTCCACTCAAAGTCCAGGTAACCAAAACTTAGGATATCCCAAAAGGTCCTAAAGGCATCATAAAATACAATGAACTTCAAAAGATGACAGGATTTTCATTTTTATGTGAGCTATCCCTTCAAACACACTATTCACACTATTAGTACTTTATTTATTTTGTCTTCTAACAATGTTTAGTGGTACATTCAGCAGCATATATTTTAAACAAATAAAACAATTCTACCTTTTGTGTTTAATAGCATTCTAGTTAGAAAATTATGTATTTAGATTAATATTTATACATTTTTTTTTACAACTCCTTCCTTTTGCTAAGGCTAATTACGCATTTAGCATTCAAATACCCTTAATACACACACAATTTATTCACATTTCTTGCATAATAAAAAGTATACTGTCCAAGCCTGATATTTAACAGATGTTCCACTGTTATCTTCACAAATTTCACAAATTTCTCAAACTCTTCTATTGATACTGTTGTCTTTTAGAAATGTATTGGGGCAAAACTGTTAATCTGTACGAGTTCGCCTGATGTAAATCACACATTCACCATCCATCTTCTGCCCAATGTAACGTCTCGGGATTGCAGGAGTGCGAAACAGGTGTGTGGACTGTCCATTTTTAATCACGAGTCAACATAATCATAATCATAACCCACTCCTTTCCGAACCTTTAGGTGGCAGCACAGCAAGCGGAAAATAGTAACATTACCCGTGCGCGAGACCAACGAACAAGAACCGAGTACGTCATTTCCTATTTACGTATATTTTCCCGCGCTGTTTGTAGGTTCAGCTGTCACTGAGAATAAACACTGTACGATTTAAGTATGTCAAACTCAGATTATGATCCAGCTTGTTTGCCTGACTTGTTGCCGATTTATTACCGCAGACTGTTCCCGTTCTCACAGTACTATCGCTGGTTAAGTTATGGCGGGGGTAAGTACATTTCTCAGCCACTAACTTGCCAATGTCGGACTGGTCGGTAAAATGCTGTCTTTCTGTAGTTCTTGTACTATTTGTTTTATGAGTTTTTAGTTTATGCAATATGTCTTTTACATGCATACTTTATCTTTCAACAACATTTATGTCTCTACCTCAACACTATTAGAATCAATATTTCTAATTTTGCCTCTTGCAGTGTCTAAAAATTACTTCCAGAACCGCGAGTTTTCCTTCACCCTGAAAGATGACATTTATGTGAGATATCAGTCCTTCACCACACAGAATGAGCTGGAGAAAGAGATGCAGAAGATGGTCCCATACAAGATTGATATTGGAGCAGTCTACAGCCACAGGGTAATATAACTCCTCTATATTATATTATATTACATTACATTGAGATTATATTAGGTTATATTTCATTATATTGCATGCCCTGTGGTGCTATATGCTAAAACAGCATTATTTTGATTATTTTTTATGTCTATACATATTAATTGAAAGACTTGATGGAATATCTATACTTCTAGAAATATGTTTGTCACACACAGGATTTAAAATCAAGGAAAAAAAGTGGGCAAAATATACAAATAAAATTGTGCTGTGGTTTCATAGTTCTGTAGCTACGTAGATAATAATCTAGTAAGTATATTTATGTCTTTGTTGCTATGAAATATTTGCTGTGTGATTAGATGCTTCTAAAAAACATTCATATTTAAATGTCAATTATAATTACATTTGTTGCTCTTTAATCTGCTTCATCCTGTTTTAAATGAACTTTTTAAACGAAGTATGCTCAAAAGATATTAAATTATTATTATTATTTTTATCTTGTATAATTTTAACTTCTGTATTTGATTGGTTCTTATTTTGTGTTTCTGTAACTCTTGTGTTGTTACTACTCAGTTTTTTTGCAAAGAAGATAGCCTTAGATGCTTACATGGCAATAAAATAAATTACTACTACTTTAAACTGCTTCATATTTGTTGTTGGGAAAAAAATGAACTGAAATGTCTCCTAATTTCTCTGGTTCTGTGATTAACAGCCCAGTCAACATAACGCAGTGAAGTCTGGGACCTTCCAGGCGCTGGAGAAGGAGCTGGTGTTTGACATTGACATGACAGACTATGATGATGTCAGACGTTGCTGCAGGTATACAGATGCCTTTTCTGCTTCTTTCATCTCATGGACTATTGCTTTAAATGCAGTTATTTTCTTTTTGTTCTTTAGTGCTGCTGATATCTGCTCAAAGTGCTGGACTTTAATGACCATTGCTATCCGTATTCTGGACCGGGCTCTTCGGGGTAAGCATAACTTTTTATCAACAGAACTAACAGTTTTGAGTAACATCATAACAGATGTACAAATTGAATTGAATTTAACCAATTTTGTGCTGTTTGTGTGGTTCAGAGGACTTTGGCTTCCATCATCTCCTGTGGGTGTACTCGGGCCGGAGAGGGGTGCACTGCTGGGTTTGTGATGATGCTGCTAGGAAGCTCTCAGTGGCGGCGCGCTCTGCCGTGGCAGAGTATCTCAGTTTAATCAAGGTACCCTCATCAGATAATTGATCATTCTAGAATCTGTTTTTTATGTTCAGCTGTGTAATCTAAAAGCTGTAATTTCATTCATTCAATTGTGTGCCCTGTACATGTTTATTTAGGGTGGTGAGGAGACCTTGAGAAAAGTTGTGTTGTCAGATCCAATCCATCCTTTCATCAAGTAAGGGGAAATAATGACATACTTCCGTAGGCATATAACACGTGCGTGTCAATAATGTAACCGTAGTCTCTCTCTTTTTCTTTTAGTCATTCTCTGTTGGTGGTGGAGCGCTATTTCCATCAGTATGCCATTGTGGACCAGGACATATTGGGCAGTAAGGAGAGTGTAGATAAAGTGCTCGCTGTGTTGCCTGAAGATATCCTTTCATTCCCAGTAGTGCTGTCACAATACCAGGATTTCAGTAGTTCATATACAAATACCAGTCAGATTTCACAATTCTCTGTACCAGTTTTGATACCATATAAAAAAAAGACTGGAAATACTTAAGCAGGTTTTCATTGTGTCATTTCATTAGTGTAACTCCTTTTATATGAGGAGACTACTTGACCGTTATTTCTTTAAGTCTGACTTGCACATATCAAAAAGGACCTGGCAGTCTCTTTTAAGGATGAAAAGGACCCAATGAAGCGATGGGACCTACTCTGCGATCTGGTTGCACGTAAAAAGGTAAAAGCAAAGTACTGGCACCACTGACCACACAACAACCTTGAGATAACCTCTCCTCTTTGTAGACAAGTGAAATCTTTTACCAGGGAAGGTAGTTGAGTTTCCTATGATTTTCATTTTTCATGTGTGTCTGTGAAGTCGAATAGTAAGAAGGGGGGTCAGTACTTCGATAAGGAGATCATGCTGCAGTACTGTTACCCACGCCTGGATGTCAACGTCAGTAAAGGAGTCAACCACTTACTGAAGAGCCCCTTCAGCGTACACCCAAAGACAGGTGAGAAACGGACTTTATACACTGCTGTTTCAACGTTTGGACTACGAAAGTTGTTTTTGTTTGTTTTTCTTTTGGGATGACTGTTTCCACAAAAACTTAAAGCAGCAAAACTGTTTTTAACATTAATGATAATGTTTCATTATGAGGAAATCAGCGTATTAGAATGATTTCTGAATGATCATGTGACACTGAAGACTGAAGTTTTTTTTTTTTACAGAATCGCATAGCTAGTTTTGTGGTGCAAGTTTCATCTGTGCTTTAAGTTTCAGGTACAATGGGTTAACAATTTTATTTCAGTTTGATATTGTATTCAACATTTTCTTTAGGTCGAATCTCAGTGCCAATAGATCTGAAAGAACTGAACACGTTTGATCCTTTTGAGGTGCCTACGATCAGGTAAATGCTGAGTATTTCAGTGTCCTTCTTTGTCAGGTTGTTCTATATAATGTGACAAGTGCTTTTATATATGTGTGGTTTCTATACTTGAGGATGCTCGATATGCTAGACTTACTGGTCTCTCTGTAGTCTGATCTGTGAGGAGCTGGAGAGACCCAGAGCAGAAGAGGCAGAGGAAGATGACATGAAGGACAAGGAGAATGAACAGGAAGCTGGAGAACGACGCAGAATCCGAGGTGAGCAAACATCGACTGTTCAGTTGAATTGGTTTCTACATGTTGGTATTGTTCAAGAGTCAGCTTCCGTTCTGTGGGCTGGTACTGTGTGCTAAACATGGTTTTGGTTATTTGTAGACTACAAGCGGACCAGCCTGGCCAAGTATGTGAAGGTCTTTGATCGGTTTTTGGAGGCAATGGCTCGATCTCGGAAAGGAGAGATGCTGAAGAAGAGTGGTGAGATAGAAAATGTTTCTGTTTTTCCACATACACTTGATCTCAGCTTTTACATTACAAATGGATTAGGGATGCACGACACATCGGTTATTGGTCAAAATTGCATATTTAATTCTGCATGCTAATATCCTCTATTTTTACATGTAAATCTTAGCATTAAATGACAACAGAGTTCATCTTTAAAAACACTAATTTAGCAATGTTAAAATGTAATGTTTAGTCAGTATGTTTTTATTTTTATTTAGTTAGACAAAATAGTTCAAATTCTTAATATTGGCCATTATATAATAAAAAAAATAAGGATTGGCTTAAGTGTTGGTATGTTAAACTGATGATGGTGGTTCTAGTTGTTGTGACTCTGCAGATTATCATTTGATTGTTTGAATATGATTGATTTTTGGGTTTTGCAGATCTTCAGAAGGACTTCTAAGAGCTGGAACTATAAAACAGCAGTTTATCAGAATTCATGTACGTTTATCTGCTGACTGTCTGCTTCTGTAGATCTAGACACCTCCACATTCAAAGATCCACAACAGTTTTGCTCTGAAACATGTCATTGGACGATTATGTATGAAATAATGTCATTTATTTTCATGTGATACTGTGTTTCTTTACTTTACTACTGGGAATAGGTTTTCCCTCATGCTCTGTGTTGTGTAAATCAACCTTTTTTTTGTTTGTTTAATTGTTCTACCAGCTAAATAAAATAACTTGTACAAATGTTATATTTGTTGTCTGGTTAAAAGAGAGGAAAAATACAAAAAGTGGTTGTTGTGACCTCTGTATTTCGCATGACTCAAGCATGGTGTTAAAGACAATTTTATTCACAACCAGTTCTTCAGCAATATAAAACAACATTGATAGACAAGTCTGATACAGTGTAATAAACTGCATGGAAGCAGACTAGACAGCAACATTTAAACAGCTTCTCTTTGACGGAGCATCAGTCTCATTTGGCCATGTCAATCAGACTCTGTAGTGATGTTGGAACCCAGGTTTTCTCGCCTTGGACAAAGACCACTCCACGCTCAATGTAGATGACTATTCTACCAAATGTGAACAACTGTTTGCCCATATGCCGTTTAGCCACCAGTGGCATGAAGACGATGCCGTTCTCCTCAGCTTTGGCCTGGACTAGATCTTTAAAGTTGGTAGGTACAGATGCTGGTACTGCTGTGGTGCCTGGTGGCCGTGTGACAGAATTCTCCATGTCACGGCGCTCAGGCTGAGGCTCGCACTGGAAATCTTTCCTTCTCTCAGTTTGAATCAGATATGCAATGTTCTCTCTCGCTCCAGGTTGCATGTACCCACCTGCAAAATACATAAGTAAAGTTGAAGGAAGAATGAGAGACCTGTACAAAGCTACAAACACATTTAGTGGACTTTGTATGTTATTTTTTTCTAGTGACTGACCTAGCCCAGATGCAACAGCACGATTCATGATGTCAAGGGCCTCGTTCAGTTTTTCTTTGACCAGTGGGTGACTGAGCAGGGTCTCTGAGAGCAAGCTTTTCCAGCCCAGATACCACTTGGTGATCTCCTCATAGTTTGGGTTGTTACTGAGCCAGGAACACAACACCTGCACCAAAAAAAAAAAAAAAAAAACACCTATTAGTCAACTTCAATGTACGAGTGACACTTAAAGGTGCTGTAGGGAACTTTTGTAAAAAAATATTTTACATATTTATTAAACCTGTCATTATGTCCTGACAGTAGAATATGAGACAGATAATCTGTGAAAAAAAAATCAAGCTCCTCCCAGTGGTCCTATTGCCATTTGCAGAAACTCCATCGCTCCCGGTAAAAAATAAACAATCAGAGCTGCGGTCCGTAACTTTGTTTGTGTTCAAAATGTAGAAAAATGTATATAATAAGCGAGTACACCATGAATCCATTTTCCAAACCGTGTTTTTGGCTTGTCCTGAATCACTAGGGTGCACCTATAATAAGTTTTTATATTCTGACTATTTTAGATTGCTTCGGGGATACCGCGGCGGAGTAACCCAGCACCTTTGTGATTCTTCATAGACATAAACAGAGAGAAGTAGTTCCGGCTACGATGTTCTTCCGCAAGACGCAAGCAGTTCTGTTTATTAACCGCTAGAGCGTCAAAAGTTACCTACTGCAGCTTTAAGGGTCAACTAAAGCAATTAATATATTTTTTTTTTTGTAGTTTTTCTAATGCTAATAGTTGTGTATGTAGTTCAATGTAACAGTAAAATGAATGAATCACATTTTAAACTTTGAATAGAAATGTAAAAATGTACATTTAATATTAAAATGTGTATTAAATATTTAAAATGTTGGTTAAATCTATCAAAAATAATACAATATAAATTAGATTTTTTTTAAATATCGGCCAATGTCTTAATAAATAGGTTCATTCAAAAAAATTAATAAAAAAAATGTATAATTAATTCCTTCATTTTCTTCATAAGTGGCACTCTTGGTCAATCACACATTTAGTTCCAAAATGCAAGCCATACTGATGTATTCGCCAGTCAAGTTTGGCTCTAACTGATGTTTATTCTAAATAATTTTTATTCAAAAAAAATTATTCTTTAGACTGACTGACCTGTAGCCATTTAGGGAAGAAATTCTTATCCAGCAGTCCAACCATGGTGGAGACCGAGAGCATCCCTTCCCAGTCCATCACCCAGTTGAACGGTTCCAGTATTTGCTGATGAGGATTCACCACCAGCTCTCCCAAACACAGAGCTGCAACACAGTAGCAAAACCTCCAGAGACTCCCTAAGACTCCCAAAGTCTGACACTGACAATCTAAAAGATAAGGACATACCTAATTTGGGAACAATATTTTTGACCATGAAGGCCTCCCAGGCACCGGGTGTGAAGACCTCTTTCCAGGGTTGTAGAATGAGTCTGGCGGAGGAGTCACTGGGGTGCCAGCGCTGCAGGGCATGGGCTAGTTTACTGCGGATGGGTGCGTACAGCGGCTCAAGACGGGTTTGCATTAGAGGCAGCCAGGGATGAATCCATGAGTGGATTGGCACTGTGTCTGTCAGTGGGTTCCAATTGTCCACCTATCCAAAAACAGAGAGAGATTCGAACTTAATCATACTTATGTTGGACAAGAAAGTGTGAATTGGTCATGTGATCAGCACAAACCTCTCTTTGTAGTCGTGGGAAAATAAGCTGCTCCAAAACATGGTCCAGAATCCACAGCGGCAATACAGGAGCCCAGCACTCCACACAGTCCACCATGGGCCCCACGTTTCTAGGCTGCCACTGAGACACACAGCTCCTCATGACTGGAACCCACACTTCCCATATCAACCTGCACACAAAACACGCTCGAGTCATTTTCTTCCACAGACCCTCCACACACACACTTCCAGTTATGGGTTACCTGTGATAGGGGTCCATGTTAGAAGTGTCTGGGCCACCATGAAGAGATTGTGAGCTTTCAAGAATGGCTCTCCACTGACCGACTTCCTCTAATCCATCCGCACAGTCCTTTAGATCAACAGAGGAAGAGTGCAGAATTCATATATAATAATCCAGAGCTTATACAAAGTATGGAAACAATAACAAAATCAATGATGATTAATACAAAGATCTAACAAGATTTTATGAGTAGTTTGGGACTACTGGACTTTAAAAAAATTTTTTTTTAATTATATAACATTTTATAATATATTCAACTAAAAAACGGTTCTTTTAATGTTCAATACTATTTAATTGTATTTTTAATAGTGCCATCAAACAATCATATCAAAAATAAGTTTTGGTTTCCATAATATGTGGGTGTATTTTGTACATTATATATAAATACACATGCACACACACACATGGACATATACATATACACATATACATATGCATATATATATATTAGTGCTGTCAAATGAAGTTTTTGTTTGCATAATGTGTACTATTTTTATATTTATTATGTATATATAAATACACACACATATTGTATATATTTTGAAGATATTTACTTGTATTTACGTCTATATTTATATGCATATAATTAATATTATAAATATATTTAATATATAACATTTTCTGAAATATGTAAATGCATGTGTGTGTATTTATGTATACACATAATAAATGTACACTGCACACATGCATATATTAAGTAAAGTTTTATATTTATTTTGGATGCGATTCATTGTGATTAATCGTTTGACAGAACTAGTTTTTAACAAATAAATGCAGCCTTGGTGAGCATAAAGGGCTTTCAAAAACCTTGCTGAGCCCAAACTTTTGAACGGTTTTATAAATACATACTATATAAAATGTATACCTTCAGTGGATCCCAACTGCGAAGTCTCTCCATCAATAAAGGATGCACCACAGACACAGCTAGGTCTCCCAAACCCAAGGTTTTATACTCTTGATAGAACTCTGTCTGCAGATGTTGAAAAATCTTAGCGCACTCCTGAAGGCAGAGCGCAGGGTTGCCCTCCTTATCTCCCGCTTCAAACCGATCCACCAGGTTCATCACCTGCTCCAGCCGACCAAGAGCCTGTTCCTCCTCTGCCAGCCTGACCTGCAGTGTGTCGCTCTCATGGGTCAGGGTCACCACAGTGTCCTTTTCGTGCTGCAGACATCGTGCACTCTATACACACAACACAAACCCAGACAGAAATTAAGAAAATTCATGCAGCCTTCACGTGCTATCAGAAATAATCATAAATACAAATTTCCTAGTCTGAATTTAGACCGTTAGAGCTGTCAAATGATTAATCGCATCCAAAATAAAAGTTTTTGTTTACATGTTTACATAATATGTGTGCGTACTGTGTGTGTGTGTGTGTATATATAAGCACATACAGTATATATGTATGTATTTACATGCATATATTTATATTATATAAAAATATATTTTATATATAGACTACATTTTTTTATATATATATAGTTTGACAGATCTAAGAGCCGTAAACTTTAAAAGTGGAGGAGAGAAACTAACATAGCAGTACTGTAAAGTTGTATTTGTTTTTCTTACAACATCTACCTTGCTTTCTCCTGCCGTTACAGTCTTGTATATTTACATATATACATAACCATTTGATGCATATTGTATGTATTGAACACAGCAAAAATAGCATTTATTTCACTGAAATTTAGGAATCATCAGCTGGTTAATATCATCTAGAGAGCGCTGTGGCGACCAATGGCTATATTTTATTCAAAACCTTTTGAATACGGACTAAATATCTTCTAATCTATACCTTTTGGCTTCAATAAGACTTGCCCAAGAAACAGGCAAAAATAAACAGGCCGTCCTCCATGATTTCTGTTCTTTCAGACAACAAAGCACTTGACCACAATAAACTTGTAATTACATCTTCAGAAGCAGGAATAAGGAAATTTCCAATAGCACTTGAAAGCAGCATAAGCACTAGGCCGAAACAAGCATTTATTAAAAGGTGAATTATCATTTAAATATGATACACAAGATGTGAAGGGTTACAAAAAGGCTACTAAATGATTTATTACATACAATTTTATTATTATTATTATTATTATTATTATTATTATATTACTTAATTGATGTGATATAATATTATTTGATGTCAAATGTAAATCAGTGCAAGTTTCTGAGTGCTGTACCTGTAGGATGTCTTGCTCTGTCAGCTCAATCAGCAGTTCGAGGTTGTGTTCCAGCTCCGGTAAGGAGAAGCCGGAGGTCTTCTGTTCTCGAGTGCTCACACTCAAAGGAGCCTCTTCAGGAACACTGTGCTTCTGACTCATATGACTGTAACTGTGATACACCTTCTGCTCTCTGCCTGTCATATCGATCACCTGAAACACATGAAGGATGGGTTAACTGCTTCCTGTGAGATATATTAAAGACCAATGTGCATTATCTAATTGCTCTGCACTCTCACCTTAACCTGAGCCAGTTCTCCAGCAGGTCTGCTCATGCCCCTGCTGGTCAACTTGCCATGAGCTTTTAGCTCTTCCACAGTCTTGTAAGAATATTTGGGCTTTTTCTTCGCCGTTCCTGGTTCTTTACGCCACTGGCCCAACTCCCTCTGAAACTCCTTCAAAAGATGAAACAATAATGGAAAAAAATAATTAAGCAAACAATTTGAAAACAGGGCTGCTTAAGAAAGGTTTGAGCTGCTGCTGATCTGTTTAATCAAATGCTAGTTTAGTTTCCTGACTCCATTCTGCATTTTAAAGGATCACTTTAATTAATTTAAATATGCTGATTGAGCATTTGAAATTTATTTATTTACTGTAACCACCAGGAATTTGCTCACGCTGACTTACTTTCTCTTCCTCCTCCTCAGAGTCTACAACAGGGAAATCCTGCAGGGACTGCTGGGTCCTTTCAGTACCGTATGCTCCAACCGCTCCCTTTCCCTTCCGCAGTTTCGCCTCAATCGGGTTCACAATACCTTCACACAAAGACATTCAGAAGAGGACATTCACATCATGACACCAACCCCAAGTAAGCACATGATGCACAACATAATTCACAATAAGCTGGATGCAGGAAAACCAGTATACTGAAGTTTGAAATAAAGGATTAAATTGTTTTACCTTGAGCATTTTTGCCCAATCCTTTTCCTGGAACGTAGCCCATCTTCTGCAGAAGTTTTTGACCAATGCCTCGTGTGTGTTTCTCCCAGGATCCGAGGTCCTGCCCTGTTCTGATACCACCTGCAAACCTCTGGGATGTCTTAAAGCTCCCACCCTAAAATAAAGAATTCAAAGACATATATGACACAAATGTTCAAATATTTGGGATCAGTAAGACTTTTATATTTGTAAGTAGTGATCGACCGATGTATCTGTTTACCGATATTTTTCCCGATATTTAAGCATTTTTCCATAATCGGGTATCGGTTTTGTAATATCGGATTCGCCGATTTACGGCGCCATCTTGTGGCCGTTTTGAGATTTCCGCCATTGCAGCCCGGGTGTCTGAGGAGATCAGTCACCAACAACTCAGTGCACAGGTAAATATATGTTCTACTTGGTTTGCTTTAATTAATCAACTTTATTTAACATAACAGACATGCACAAACGAGATCTGAGACATAAATTCCTGATATAGTTAATTTATGCAGCTTGTTTCTAAACAATTGAGACGAACTCATTGAGTCACGTAGTGTAATTCATCATGTCCTGCCCCAATAAAGACGTATCTTTACATGAATTAAATAAAACAGACAAGAATGAGTGCATGTTGAAAATAAAAGCGTTGAATTTAATTCTCTATCTGTTGTATTTGCTCACCATTAGTCTAGAAGAGAAAGTTTGTTCATATTGCTTAGCAGCTGACAGATGATCTGGAGGCTTAAGCACGGCGACTGAATGAAACTTTTGACAAGATTATCTTGTTTAAACACCCTAGATTATATTATCATTTACTACATAACAATTATTTCGCTAATACACATATAAATATAGCCTACCGCTTTGTGGAAATTAATTATTTATTATCTCCATGCGCGATCGCGATTGATTAAGTTATAGTCAAACAGCACTTTGTCAGTTGGCATTTCATGATTTAACGTTAGATTAAATTTAGATCATAAAATGCCAACTGACAAGTGCTGTTTAACTTTATATAGTCTCGGGAAAAAAAGTTCGTTCATATTGCTCAGCACCTGACTGGGTTGATGATCAGGAAGCCTCAAGCAATGCCACTGAATGAAACTTTTGACAAGATTATCTTGTTAAAACACCCTAGATTATATTATCATTTACTACATAACAATTATTTCGCTAATACAAATATAGGCTACATATACCGCTTTGTGGAAATGAATTATTTATTATCTCCATGCGCGATCGCGGTTGATTAAATTATAGTCAAACAGCACTTTGTCAGTTGGCATTTCATGATCTAACGTTAGATTGAATCTAGATCATAAAATGCCAACTGACAAGTGCTGTTTAACTTTATATAGTCTCGGGAAAAAAAGTTCGTTCATATTGCTCAGCACCTGACTGGGTTGATGATCAGGAAGCCTCAAGCACGGCCACTGCATGACATTTTTGAAGGAAGCAGGCTTACAGGGCAGAATGCTGAACGACTCTGTTTTCTACACTAAAACCTAGTTCTGCTTAACTGGGAGTAAATAGCTATGCACTCCTAAATAGCCCTCCCGCCCCCACCAATATGTTAGAATCATTTTAGTGCTTTATTTTTTTTACCTGTTTTTATTTTTTTACCTCATCAAAGCTTTTATTTTAAAACAAAGACACTTAGTAACAGTGCGCTTACATTTTTTGGACTCAGACCCCTCTATTTATTTGTGTATAAATATAATGTTTTTTTTTTTTTTGTATGCAAGGGGGAAGTGATTGTTATAAATAAAATGTTTTTTTCAGCTCATTTGTGTTGTAATAATTGTCAGAAACAGAAGTATAACAGTAAATAAATATCGGTTCTGCATATCGGTTATCGGGTACATAAACATACAAATAATCGGTATCGGTATCGGTTATAAAAAACCAATATCGGTCGATCACTATTTGTAAGAAATAAATACTCCTATTCTACGAGCCAAAGACTCATTTAATTGATCAAACATGACAGAAAAGACATGAATTAAAGAATCCTAAAAACATTTCCATAAACTATTAAGCAGCACAACTGTTTCAACATTAATAATAAGATTAAATGTTTCTTGAGCATCAGATGAGCATATTAGAAGGATTCCTGAAGGAACATGTAACACTGAAGACTGGAGTGATGATGCTGAAAATGTAAATATTTTAAAATATATAATTTTACATAGTAATACAATGTAACAATGTTACTGTATTTCTGATCAAATATATTCAGACTTCTGGGCTTTCAGAAACATTTACAAAAAAAAATAATTAACCTTAATACTTTTGGATCTGATATTCCAAATGAAAGCCATTGTTATTGTGAACTGACATCTCACTTTACCGTTTGGAGTTTTTTGGAAGCAGCAGTGCGGGGTGGAGGAGGCGCATCTCCGCTATCATTCGAGTCATCTGAACCCTCCTGCTCTGCTTTCTCCTCAGCTGCAGTCTTTCGCAGGCCAGCACTCACAAAGTTCACGGGAGCTGAATAGTCCTTTGATCTGTGTGGATACAATTATCAATATTTAACATTGTCAGTGACATTTACCTCTTATTCAATAAGGTCTCTAGCAACTTAACAGCCAAAATACTTTTTCCCTCCAAAGCTGGGCCGCTCATCATCAGAGTCATGCTCTGCCCAAATCCCGTAAGTTGCTTCTTCTTTAGTCTGTCTGTATCTGCGTCTCTCTGGGTTGAATTCGTTGGCCAAATCCCACTCGGACACCTCAAACTTTTCAATTTCCACACCATCCTCCTCCTCATCCCCTCTACGCCCATACAAATGGGACATAGACATCTCTCTGCTGGAATTAAACAGAAGAAGCTTTTAGGAATCTTTTGGGACCCCCAAGAGGAAGCAAGGGAGTACTAAGGGGTCCATGGAAAATTTGAGAGAAAAACTGTGTAACAAATGTAAGATCAAATCAATTATACATAAAAAAAAAATAGATAAAACAGTAAAACAAAAATACATCAAACAATGCTAGAGAGAATACAATAAAATAAAAATGTACTAATTATATTCTCTCGTATATAATATTTTTACAGTATAACTTGTGTCTTTAAACATGAAAATATATCGCTGCCAAAATTAGTTCGGGCTAAATTAGTGAAACAACATTAACCTTATATAACACGAAGGTGTTTAACCTACTTAATGTATTTTCTCACATTAAACTCCTACGATAAAAGAAAGTGCTTTTGATCGTAATATTAGTAATGTTACGTCAGGCAAACGATTTTTAAAAAAGCGTCAGGTTAGCATAGCATTGCTCGTTTTCTGTATACAAAAAAAACATGCTTTCTTTTAAAACTGTTAACGTTACTGTGAATTCTCCATCACGTCTAATTAATGTATACACAGATCTGCGCTAAAATAGCAGAGCTCAAGCACCTAAACGATATATTTACCTGAAAATGTGGGTTCTCACTGTCGGCAAAAGCGTATCCAAAAGCAACTTCCTGTCGGAGCCGGAAGCAGAGCTGTGACATCAGAGCGACGCGGGGGTCAGAAGCCCTCTCTTACAGCCATCTTGGATCCTGTGCCCTGAACAAGTGAGTGCTTCTATGTTAAATCTACTGTCATCCAACGCTGTTTCGACGCGTTTGACCTCTGATTTAGTACTTGTATCGATGCTTTAGTGTTCCTCTGTGCTGAACGGTAAAGATTTGTTTATTTGTCTCGATTGTTGAGGAAATATCTTGATGAACACAACCGGCTGACTGTTCAAAATGGGGGCGCGTTCTATGTGTGCGAGGACTGTCTAACAACACGACGAGATCACATGAAATATAGTTTTATAAACGACTAGAGCGATATTTGTGGAAACTCTTAAATGTAATGACAAAATGAACCTGCTTTGTGTGCGTCAGTAATAATCACTCATTAGAAAGTTGTTCTTGCCTATTAAACAAACAGTTTATGAACATACAGAGGTACACATGTCACGGTGAAATTATATTATAAAATATGAAAATTAATTTCCTGCTGACCGCGTTGTTTTGTTATTATTTGGGTAGTTTTCTCTGATAGAGGACAGTGCTGCTCCGTTACACACGTGAAGTGTGCGTCACTTTACGCGCGCGCGCCCACAGCCTGTTAAACCATGCTTTTGTGTAGTTATGATGTTTAATAGTCTATATTATGTGTGGGTTTTTATAAAACTCACAGTTTCCATACAGTGGACTTGTGAAATGTTATCAGTCGAGCTGGAAACTTGGATCAGATGTGAACACAGCAGTGGTTAAATTTAATCCGGCTGTTAACAGCTGACTGTAGAGGCCTATGAGAAGAGGCCTAGTGTACTGCTCACTTTGAATAGAAACATGAGCACACAGCACAGTCTAACACATGTCTAAACCTATTATTGACACTATTTTCTGTAAAACTTGTTTATTTGTGTATTGTTGATTTCTGTTGCAGTCCAGAATGCCAGGCGAAGCCACAGAAACTGTCCCTGTTACAGAGCAGGAGATGCATCAGCCCCAGGCTGAGACGGGTCAGTACTGCTGCTAAATGTGCATGTCTAACTAAACCAACCCAGGTTGTGTGAGGAGTCCTGGAGCTATAGTGTTGATCCTTTAGGGAATTCTTTATTTTGGAAAAAAATAAGGCAGTTACTGTGAGTTTGATCATTCTATTTTTACAGTGTTTTTGCACCTGTTTTAGATTTTCTTCAGGGTTTTTTATGGTCCTAGCAGCTGTTGTAGAAACTCCACGAAGCGAGTTTCTCTAGTTGGAGTGGTGACATGTTGTTTTGCTGGGTGGGGATGCTGTTTGAGTCAGATTTCTCCACCTAAAGTTTTTAGGTTAATGTTTTTGAGCCCCTCCCTGGATTTAAAAAGAACTGCACTAGTTCTGGCAGTGGGATAGTTCAGCCAATTTTTATGTTGATCCAAACCTGTATGGATTTCTTCTGCGGAACACAAAATAAGATTTTTTGGAAATTGTTATTGACTTAAATTTAACAGAGTAAAAAAAAAACAGGATATATATAATTTCTCAACAAAAAAATTATTGATAGTTTTGGGGGAGAATTGGCTCTTTAAGCTTCAACTCAAACCTTCAGTGCAGTTTTTTTATTTAATGAATTAGCCTACTTATGAATATAGTTATGAGCTAGTAACAACATTTGATTCTGAAAGTGATCCAGGACTGCCTTGCCCAACAATGTGTTTGCCTGTACTGATTACCGTAATATTACACTAAAGTTGAGTTGATATTGAAACCACATGCATCCTTACTTTTTTTTTTTTTTGTGCATGGAATATGGACAGTACCACTCTGCATGAACATTTTCCTAACATTTCACTGAACTTTAATGGCTGCAACCAGAATAGCTGTAAGACATTTATCTTAGACTAGGAAGTGTGTCGTTCTTAATTGGAAGGATTTATTGTACACTTAATATATTTTAAGGCTTTCTGGTCTCCCAATGATTCTGATTTTGAGGAACATGCTTTTGGTGTATATCTTAATGTACGGCATCAATGTAAATATTTATAGCTAAGTGTTAAAGCAACAAAATTAATCATTTTAAGAAAAGTTGACTAAGCATACAAATCATAAATGTCAAAAATGTGAATCATAGATATGGAACACTATCTTTTGGATGGCACTTTGGTAAACCACAGTTATGACAGTATGAATAGGAAATATGATTTATTGGAGCCGTTACAAGGGGCATTTTTGTAAAGCAAGAGAAAATGTTTTTCCACTAGGAAGAATGTTATTGCCTTGGTTTTGAGAGTCATGATATTTTCCATCAGATTTATAGTAAAAAAAAGCTAAGTATTTCATACATTCTCTGATTAAATATATTTAATATACTTCTTGATTTCTTAACTGCTGTTTTGATTTTTATTTGAAGTTGGGACTTGGGCATTGTATGGAATAAATTAGCAGTGGGCTCTCTCTAGTCTGTTGTGAAAGTTATAAAGTAAACATTTATGAAAGTAGTTTTTTTGCTGTTGTTATGAAAGTTAGAAGTGTATCTTGTGACCTATTATTGCAAATTTACCAATACTGATGGAGGGATCACAGTTCATAATTTTAACCAACAACGTGGTCAATTTTACTGTGTCTTTTTCAACACAAATGCACATAAGACCTATCCAGTCTCACACATCATTGCTTGCTTGCACACTGACCCAGGAGGAGGGTGTTTTTGGCCACTATATATTAAGTTTATATTGCTCTGTAATCATTTTCACAATATATTTATGTTTAGACTTATTTTTAATTGGGATCATGTACTGAAGAAGCAATATACCACTTATATAATAACATATACCACTATATATAAATAACAAAAAAGCAGTTCATTACTTGTGCCTCTGAGGGTATTTGCTTTACTAATATTCACTGTTTCAGTTTTGTTACAACTTTATTTGTTGAATAGGCAATACTACACTGTTTAACTGAGTGATTGTTCTTTCAGATTTTGAATGTTTTTTTTTTTTTTTTTTTGTCTAATTTACCATAAAGTAATGCATATATTTTCTGCATTACAATGCTGAAGTGGGTAGTAACATCCAGTTTACATGAACTTGAAATTAGGGCTGCACGATATTGGAAAATCTCTCTCCCTCTGTCTCTCTCCTGCGCTCTCTCTTTCGCGCACTTTCCGCAAATCACATTCGTCAAGGGCTGGGGAGCAGCTTGGCCGTACAGTTAATGAATAACGGATCAACTACGACAGCCTACATCGCACATCCTGCGATGTGACTTTTGTGGATTCGTACATTGCGATAACTTAAATGACACATCGTGCAGCCCTACTTGAAATGTACCAAAGGTTTGTGTTAATCTTTGAACAATGTTAGTTTGTTGCAAATCTTTTAGTGCCGTAGTTCATTGCCAGTCCCTGTCAGGTTCTCACACGTGCAGTTGACTGGTGTTTTTGCAAAGTCTTAATTCCTAACAAGATAATCAAGGTGTGTTTGGTTTGATTTTGTAGCCTGTTGTCATTTTGTGGAGCAATTTAACACATTTGTGCAATTGACTGCATCCCTCATAACCAGCATGGATGTGATGGTTTACACCATGCACTTTTTAATAGGCAAAAAAAAGTCACTCTAGCCCTTTTATTTCCATTAGCCACACCTGCTGCTGCGGCTCCTGCTCCCTCTCAGGCAAAGCCTAAAGAGGGCAAAACTAACCCCAAGCTGTCCTCTTCTCCTCACACCACTGCTCCTAAGCCAGTTCCTGCTGGACGCAGGAAACGCTCCTCTCTATCTGCCTCCTCAAGCTCCCCTACCTCTCCTAAGTCTGCCTCTGCCCCCCGTGCTACCCCACCATGCTCCCCTTTGGCCTCTCCTCCAGCTGGCTGTCCTGTTGCTGGGAAAACTGAGCAGACTGCTCCCAAGGTGGTAAAGGCTGGCAAACAAGGGAAGCAACAGAAGGCAAAGAATTTTAAACCTGCTGAACCTGAGCAAGCACCTCCCTCTGCCTCTAAGCCTGCTCAGGATGCTGCACCAGTTGCAGCACTGCCATCTCTTGCTATACCAAAACCAGAGGTAGCAAAATCAGCAGGAGATGGAAATGCTCCCCCTGTCTCTCCCAAAGTTGCTGTGGCTCCTGTTGCCTTTAAAGTAACTTCTAAATCTGCTGCCCCAGCACCAAAGTCATTTACAGAAGCTGTTGCCGCCAGTCCACCCAAAGTGGCTGAAGCCCCCAAGGTTGCCCCTGAAGCTCCAAAAGTAGCAACCCCTGCTGTTTCAGAAGCCAAGACTCCTTTGCCTTCAAAAGCGGCTGCTAAGCCTAACGCTGCCCAAGTGCCAAATGTGAACCCTCCCACTGCTGCTCCCCCAAAACCTGCTCCTGCAGCATTTGAGGATGATGATCTCCCACCTCTCTTACCACCTGAGAATCATTTTACAATGGCTGATTTTCCCCCTATGCCTCCTAGTACAATTCCCGTAGTTACCCCACCTGCTCCTAAACCAGAACCGGTCTCTACCAGTAAAGTTGAATCTGCCCCTAAAGCAAAGGCTGCTCCCAAAGCTAAGCCAGCTCCTAAGGCTGAACAGAAAGCAGCACCTGCTCCAAAAGTTCAGGCTGATCCTAAAATTGACCCTGAAGTTGCAGTCACTTCTGTCCCTAAGACTGAGGTTGCTCCTACAACTAAAGCTCAGGCCGTCCCTAAGGTTGAGGCTGCTCCTGGATCTAAAGAAAAGTCTTCCCCTAGCCATAAAGCTGAGCCTGTTCCTGCCCCTAAGGTTGAGGCTTCCCCTAAAGTTGAGGCTTCTCCTGCCCCTAAACTTAAGCCTGTTGCTACTCCCAAAGCTGATGCTGCTTCTGCACCTAAAGTTAAGTCTGCTCCTAGCCCTAAAGCTGAGCCTGTTCCTGCCCCTAAGGTGGATTCTCTCCCTAAATCTGACTCTGCTCCTACCTCTAAAATTGAAGCTGCTCCTGTCGTTAAAGTTAAGCCTGTTGCTGCTCCTAAAGCTGAGGTGGCGGCTGCTAAAGTTGAGGCTGTTCCTGCCCCTAAAGCTAAGCCTGCTCCTGCCCCTAAAGCTGAGTCTGCCCCTGTTTCTAAAGCTGATGCTGCTTCGGCACCTAAAGTTAAGTCTGTTCCTAGCCCTAAAGTTGAGCTTGTTCTTGCCCCTAAGGTTGAGGCTCCCCCTAAAGCTGACTCTGCTCCTACCCCTAAAGTTGAGGCTGCTCCTGCCGCTAAAGTTAAGCCTGTTGCTGCTCCTAAAGCTGAGGTGGCGGCTGCTAACATTGAGGCTGTTCCTGCCCCTAAAGTGGAGTCTGAGCCTGCCCCTAAAGTTAAGCCTGCTCCTGCACCTAAAGGCAAGCCTAGCCCTAAAGCTGAGGCTGCTGCTCCTAAAGCTGAGGCTGCTGCTCCTAAAGGCAAGCCTAGCCCTAAAGCTGAGGCTGCTGCTCCTAAAGCTGAGGCTGCTGCTCCTAAAGGCAAGCCTAGCCCTAAAGCTGAGGCTGCTGCTCCTAAAGCTGAGGCTGCTGCTCCTAAAGCTGAGGCTGCTGCTCCTAAAGCTGAGGCGTCTCCTGCTCCTAAAGGCAAGCCTAGCCCTAAAGCTGAGGCTGCTGCTCCTAAAGCTGATGCTGCCCCTAAAGTTAAGTCTGCTCCGGCCCCTAAAGTTGAGGCTTCTGCCCCTAAAGTTGAGGCTGCCCCTACCCCTAAAGCTGAATCTGTCCTTGTCACTAAAGTCGATTCAGCCCCTGTTCCCAAACAAGTTAAAACCCCATCCATACTGGAGCCAGTCATCAAGAACGACAAGGGTATCTCTTTTTACCTCTTTCTGTCTGTTTTTGCTTTTCATGCTTATGCTGGTATATATTGCCAAATGTTTCCTCCCCACAAATTCTTTAGGGTTTCTTCATCAGTGAAAGTTAGTCTGGTAACTGTCATCTGGGAATTACCTTTCCTTAATCTTTGAGTTAAATTAAAGCTTTAGTTGGATGCTTTTCAGGAAGTAGTTCAAAGAGCATAGGGCCAACAGTTGAATGGTTCATAGTTATATTGTTCAGAGTTATAAGCCTAATGGCAATTTATGTTTGCTTTTATTCTAAAGTTTATTTAACCTGTTAACTGTCACCCGTCCGCTCTGTGGGACGCCTACATTTACTTCACTATATTACAATTAATTCTAATCTAATCTTGACAAACTATATATCATTGGAAAGGTCTAAGACTCCCAAATATATATTTTATCTATGTTTTTTGTTAAAAAATTATGTAGGAAAAGTAATAGATTAATTTATGACAAGAGTGCACCCTCAAAAATCTACATTATAACGGGAATTTTGACCTTTATTAAAAAAACAAGACTTCTTTGTTGCCTTTTTCTATATCACATTGTAGAAATCATGAGAAATTATATATCAACTGAAAACTTAAAATCTCAAAATTCATCCTTTAAAACTCATTTTAAAATCAGACATTGCATTACCATATAAATGGTACATCAATATCATGTTACAAAATTTTTTCATTCATGAATAATAAAAATTTAACTTTGGATTGTGCACTACAAAGTCAATGTTCAAAAATATGAGTGACAGTTAAGGGGTTTAAGTGTACTAAAGTATTTGTGCAATTTAAACGCTGTAAAACCAATCCACCATTTTCTCCATATCCATTGAAGATTTAGATTATTCCAACAGGATTTTTGATGATAATCTATGTCTAATGGCAAATTAACTTGAAGTGTCTTGGTGTTTTAGGGTCTGGCACTGAATCTGACAGTGATGATTCTGTTCCTGAACTGGAGGACCAGGACTCTGCACAGGCACAAACACAGCAGGCACAGGTAAGATTCCTTTGATCAGCACATACAAAAAGCATTAATTTCTCTCCACGTTTTTTTCTCACCGTTTCCATTACAATTTTGCATTAACATGAATTGAAATTACATTCCCTTTCCACAGCTTGCAGCTGCAGCTGAAATCGACGAGGAGCCAGTCAGCAAAGCAAAACAAAGCAGGAGTGAGAAGAAAGCCAGGAAGGTAGGTCATCCACAGAAACTGATAAATGTAATTTTAACACCAAATTCAATTAGAATGAATGCAGTGTTGTTTATCTGTACCCTTTCTTCTTTTTGCCAGGCCATGTCCAAATTGGGGTTGAGACAAGTTGCTGGTGTTACCAGAGTAACCATTCGCAAGTCCAAGAACATTCTCTTTGTCATCACCAAACCAGATGTCTACAAAAGTCCAGCTTCAGATACTTACATTGTCTTTGGTGAGGCCAAGGTAAAGATTGGAATAAAATCTGCTTTCTTATTTAAGGTTGATGTACTTCTCCATTCTCAGCCCTGTTTTGGTTGATAGCTAATTCTACATGGCCTGATGATCTAGACCTAAGTGACCTCTTGATGATGATTTAAACAGTTTGACTTTCGTTCTTCTGAGTCTGATGAAGCCAAACGTTCTGTCCTGAGAGAGGAAAATTTCACAGTGGTGTAAGTGAAGAACACATTGAAGCTCACAAACTAAAATCTGGATGCTTTTTGCTCCTCTCAGATTGAAGATCTGTCCCAGCAAGCTCAGTTAGCAGCCGCAGAGAAGTTCAAGGTTCAAGGAGAAGCCGTTTCAAACATCCAGGAAAACACACAGACGCCCACAGTACAGGAGGAGAGCGAAGAGGAAGAGGTGAGTGTTAACACTGTTGTGATTCTAGAACAGAATAATGCTGAAAATGCTTCATGAAACATAATCTGTTCATATGTTCAACAAATGTGAAAAGTAAATGTCCACATTCATGAGTGATTTGATTTACCATTTGCAGGTTGATGAGACGGGAGTGGAGGTCAAGGACATTGAGCTGGTCATGTCTCAGGCCAATGTATCCAGGGCAAAGGCTGTGCGTGCACTGAAGAATAACAATAATGACATTGTCAACGCTATTATGGTGAGTTAAACTGATAACTTTAAGAGTTCTTAATTTATGCAGGTAAATAAAATGCATTTTACAATTCAAAACTCTTCTGTGATGAATTAACATTTGACTTTCGTTCTTCTGAATTTGTCCTGAAGCCATTTCATTTGTTCTGAGAAGAGCTCAGGCTTTAAATTTGGTGCCATGGTTACTAGCAATATTACTTAATGTGTCTTTTTGCCTGCCTTCACAGGAATTGACGATGTAGATGGAGATCAGGGACTGGGTCACATTAAGATGTTGCTGATTTGATCTACACTATTGTTTGTACAATTTATACCCAAGAGAAATAAATGCGTGGCTTGATGAAATGATAAATTTTGTTGTATTTTGTGAATTTTTTTTGTTTTTCTTTTGTTTGGTAAATTTGTCCAGCGCAGCTCAAAACATGAACTGGATAGAGCAAGGGGATGTAAAAATCACTCTGAGGATGGATTTTTAATATATATATATTTAAAATAAAGATTGTAATGTCTAGGCTGTGTTGGATTAAATTCAGACATACAACAATTAAGTAAAACAGTATAAACCTTTACACAACTAACCTACTGACAGATATTGACTATAAATATATATAAATGTTTACCTATACATAAACAAAAAAATACAAACTATACAAATGCTTCACATAAACTGTACCTATACACAACTAACCTACTGACAGATTTTTTTTATATGAATATGCACCGTATATAAATGTCTACCTATATATAGATGGAAAAAGTCAAATATATAGACCATACGAATGCTTCACATAATACTTTACATGTGCAGAGTGAAACATTGTAAGTCAAGCAGCTGGCTGAGGAACCGCAAGATGATTTGTGCATAAGCATGTAAACATCTTGAGTCTTGTGGTATTACGTACACAGCAGTGTGTGTGAAAAGTGTCTTGGGTGCATATTTACATATTACATATTTACGTTTTAATAAGTGAAAGACATGGTCACATTTTTCTTTTGAGTCCCGGTTATTATTATTATATTTTTATTAGTTTTTCCAGATATTTGGAATGGACAGTGTGTGGGACTTTTATTTTGGAAAAGCAACAAGGAACAGCAGCAGTCGGTGAGCTCACGTACGCACTGACTTTTGTCTTGAATAATATACTAATGATCAAATATAATAATTAACTAGATGCCGCGATACTGAAATGTCTTCGTCACACATGCTTGCAAGACGTTACTCGGTATGCAAAAATAAGTGTGAAGTTAATTTGACTCTTAATGCGTTAACGTTACCTAAATGTGTTGTGTAAGTTAGAGAATTAGCTAACAGACATCGGAACAAGTCATCGATGTCATAAGTCATACAGGACAGCACGTGATTTTAAATGCTCCTTACTCTCAGTCAAATCACTTTATTAGACTAAAATGGCTATGAGATTAGCTTTGGTTGGAGCTGTACGTTATATCGACTCCAGAACGAGTGTCGTTTCTGCACAGAGACTCTTCTGCTCTCAAGCTAGAGGACAAGGATCTTCTGACACCGTAAGGGTGAGAACACACTCCTCTCTTAGATCCTTAAGCTAATTACAGCCACGGTGTTTTTACGTCCAGGTTTGTCTAATAACTATTTTGCATACATACTATATATAGACTGGAGTGTATGTTTCTGAGTTTGCACGCATCATCCAAGACGTATCTTAAAGACAGCCTAGTGAGCTTTCCACCCAGCCAGGCATCTTTATAAGCAGTGTATCATGTTCATTTTGTGTCATAGGTGCTGTATGATGGAGAATGCCCAATATGTGTTAAAGAAATTAGCTTTCTTCAGTTTCTTCAGAGAAACAGATCAGGTAAAGTAGATTTTGTGGACATCTCACTGTCAGAATATGACGGGAGCAAATATGAAGGAGTGAGTTATGAGATGGCAATGGAGGAAATGACAGTGATCGATGAGAAGAACAAGGTGAGGGATTTTTATTTGCTCTATTAATTTTTTGTGTAAAGTCATTTTTTAATGTCCACACAAAATTAAGATATGTCATAATTTACTTATAATTTAATAATTTTGGGAACTTAAACTAGTCAATAAATAAATAAAAATAATAAAAAAATAATAATACAATTTGAGTCTTTGGAGTTTTCCTGAATCTTTTTATTTTATTTTTATTTTTATGAATGTCTATAAAACATTCAGAAATATTTGTATGGTATTTAAAAGGATATTAAAGTAACCTTTACAAATATATAATTCATTATTCCTCTGTGACTTTTTGTTCTTCTGAGGGCAGATTCATCGTGGAGTTCCAGCTTTCACAGTGATGTACAGTGCAGTGGGTTTGGGTTGGCTTGGCTCGTTCATCTCTCTTCCACTGTTCAGGCCTATAATGGAGCGAGCGTATGGGGTGTTTGCAAGAAACAGACTGAAGTGGACCGGCAGAGAGGGTTGCACCACTGGACACTGTGCTAAAAAATAGTCTTAAGGGATAGAGAACATCAGGTCAAAGGATGTATTGAAAGTAACAGCTGTTATTGTTAAGTTTATTGCATTTAAAGTGTAATATTCAGAATATAACTGTAATGTCAATATGTGCACAGAATAAATGATCTTTTATTAAGACCTACAACTTAAAAAAAAAAAAAAACATAAGTTGCCCTTAATAAATGCACTGTGATATATGTGTATATACAATAAATTACTGTGAGGGTAAAAATGCCAGAGTGTTGACACTTTGAACAGCTCTAAGGGAACTTTCTCTAAATTTAGAAGCCTCCTGACTGGTCATCAACAGTTAAGATGCAGAAGGACAGATTGTCCTTTAATGAGAAATAGCCAGGGGTTTGGTCAGTAGTTCCTTTAAACCAACCAATAGGATTTTAACTTCAGAGTAGGGCGGGATTAAAAACCACAGCAAAACAAGTGTAAACACTAACAGACATAATCCAAGAGAAAACAAGCAATATAAGTGTTTTAGAAGGAAAGTCAGCATTTATTGTTCACTTTGAAGTCAAATTCAGGAGAAAAAGAAGGAGCGACAGGTAAGACAAATTAACTAGTTTATTTGAATGAAATCTACAAGTGACCCTCAAGGTTGAGTGTGCTTTGTTGAATTGGAATTAACTTGACCTTAAGTTTTAATGAAGAATAAAATATATTTGTTTTATGTTACAAGTTGTAATCATTACTTAAGCTCCACACTGTAAACATTCACAGTCTTTATCTTACAGAATTACGACCAATGGATAATGTGTGTATGTGTGTGTGTGTCTATGATTTGGTTTTATTAAGGCCAGTGAGATTTATGACTATAGATTTCTATCATTCATTATGTGTATCAAATGTGTATTGCTTCTTAATAACATTTTACTTGTGCATTTGTAATTTTTGCTGAATATGAGTCTGATAATAGATACTGAAGATTGTGTAGCATTTAAATTCTCTGTTTTTTATGATATACATTAAGGTCAGCCTTGTTATAATACACTAACAACCAGTTAATATTTCACGTTGAAACAAATTGCAAAAGAGAAAGCAGTAACTGGGTCTGCAGGTGAATTTTTACTATGTTTGGCATTTTAAATAGAGGACTTGTTGGTTCACTGTGCCTTAGCACATGGATATAGGCATGTTGTGTCCTGTACACATCGTGACTCAAAGCCGCAGTCCTCACAGATCACAACAAAGACAAGAGGCAAATAGCTGCACTTCCCTGCTGTCTGTCTTCCATGTGACCAACATGCAACTATAAATATGCACCGGAGGTTCGTGGAAGTACTAAACGGTATTTTTCTGACCTACAGTCGACACCTTGGTGTCCCATTTCATAGTTCTGTGCAGTCACCCTGTTCTCATGCCCAGGATGGCTTATAAAATCCCCAAAGAGATTGTAGAATTAAAGGCTTAATTAAACTTGGCTAATTAAAACATCACGATTAAAAAGACTGCATTTTTATGAATCAAATTGGCTCATTTATTTCTATAATTTGCTTTGTAATCAGCATGGCGGTGTGTGATTAATTAGAAGATATTGCTTTGAATTACTATTGATAAATTAGCATTAGCATATAACACACGTATCGTCCATAACTGACCAGGAGGGGGCGTACAACACTGGTCTGCATTGTTAAACACTATAATAATCTTCGTTATTTTTCCTATTTATGTGGAAAAAAATACAAAGAACTGAATTTTCTCTAGGTTATACACCATATGGACAGACACATTATGAATAAGTATCTATTCCCCTTTGCTGATTTTTGTTTTCTATTTTAGACATCCCATGATTCTGATTCTGCTGCCAGTGCTCATTCAGTCCTCGTCCAGATCATCTGCTTGGTCTCTGTTGTTGTTGGTGCGTCGCTGATGGCTTGGTACCTCAACAAAACCCGGGTCACTCACCTGGGGTCAAAGCGGCTCCGGTTACTATACAAGATGAAGTATCTGCTCACAAACATCAGAAATGTTTCTCACCTTGTCAGGAGGCCTCATAGGTCATGTCAGAGTATCTGCTCCTCTCAGTCTACAAGGAGAATCCCTCCCAAATCTCATAGATCAAAGACGACTATAAGATATTTTGGAACAATTAGCAGTAATATGAAATATGACAATGTATTTGGCCTTCAGATGTATCGATTATATTCAACCTCCAGTAGAGAGACTTCCAAAGCAGAAGCTCCCATTGGAATTTACCAGCACAACAGGACTACTTTTCAGCTGCGCTTACTTGGACTGAGATTAGGAGAGTCTTTTAATCATCTCTCCAGACACATAAACTTGTACTTTAAGCAGAAACAGGTATATGTGGTAGATCATGGGCAAGGTGGAATGATGTCTGCAGTGCAGGAACCGCTTACCAGAGCATCAAGACGAGTTAAACGTGAGAGACGCACTGCAGAGTCCAGAGCTTTTATAGGGACACCTGCCACTGAGCAGGTCTCTGAATCATCCTCACATCAACCTTTGACCTCAACCTATCCTGGACTACAGTTGTTCCACATCAGTTCCTTGGCAAACAGATTTGGGGAGAGTTACAGCTATGTGGCCAATCACATTAACTCTGTATTCTCTAGAAATCCAGCACAGCAAATTCATATGGCGGTATCACCAGATGATGGGCTCAAAAGATTTAGAAGCAGAAAGCAAAGAGTTATGGGTAATAAAAGTGCTCTTTGTAGGGAAACTGCGCAAACTCAGCAAAACATTAGTATGGGTACAAGACCAGAGATTGATAACAATGTATCTAGTTCCTGGGATGAAGGATATCTCCATTTTGCCCGTCACATCAACCAATACTTTGGCGCAAAAGTAGAGGACACTGTTGAGAAAACAGCACATACTGAGATCTTGAAGACTTCAGTTTCACTGGACTCTCTAAATAAACCTAAAGATCCACTTCCTCAGCCCAAATCCCCAGGATTGTTCCACATGAGCAGCCTCACCACACGCTTTGGGGAAAATTACACTTACATGGCCAATCACATAAACCGGTACTTTAAAGGATCTGCAGCTTCAGAGAATGAGGAGGGAGACGGAGAGTTAAACCTTTACAGAGGTTCGCCGGAGTACACTGTGATCTGGGAAAAAACATCCTTTTTTGAGTGTCTGCTAAAACCCTCCACTATACCTGGTTTTGTGGGCAGCTACCTGGGAATGGGCTCTTCCAGGCAAAGTGACCAGAACACAACTGTAACAAGGACCCCAGAGGAAATTCGGGATAAAACAGTGAGTCTTGCTGACTTTGAGTTCCATTGTGTGAATGACAGCTAGGAGTATTCATATACATATTTTTTTTTTTCCCCAATTGGTCCGTGTGCGACGGATGCACAATATAGGTACCATATCAGTTACCTGAAGATTTTAAAATTATTATTATGATTGTTAAAACATTAATAACCTAATACCCTTACTTTTTTTTATTTTTTTATTTTTTTTGCCAATCCCCAGATTTATCTACATTTTTCATTTTGTACATTATAATGTTGTGATGCCTAAATTCGATTTGTAGCATTTAAAATTATGGATTTAAGTTTTTAGTGTTTTATTTTTGCCTTGCTTATTCAAAATAGAGAGGACTTGTTGGTTCAGAATTTTATTAATCAGTTACCGACAATGACTTGAAAATAATTTTCAGCTCATTGTGTTAGCCAGAAGTTTAATATCAATGCATCCATTTGCATTTGCTTGTGGTACACAGGAATTATTTTTTTTTTTTTTGCAGTGAATCTACTTTGAAGTGAATGAAATTGATTAATTATAGCAGGAAATCTGTTTTAAAGGATTTAAGGAGGAGAAAGGCAGATGAGTTGACTAGAGTTCTACTGAAGAGACTTGAAGAGGCTACAGTAATGTCAACTATCACTTCCTGTGTGGAGGAGCTGAACGCTCACCTCTTTCAGCACCCAGCATGCAAGGCTGTGATGTGGCAGGTATACAGTAAAAAAACACAATCCCTACACCAAATATAGATCTCTCTTGTAACTGTAGAAATTCAGAGTTTTCAATTAAATGATCTGATTAAATATAGGAAAAAGCAGCACTGCAGCTGCTTAGATGCCGTCGGACCTTTTGGATGGATGAAAAACTTCAAGAAGCCATCAGGGAAACTCTCGCTCTGATTGGTTATGTGGATCAGGTCAGAGGTCACGGGATCAGGGTGCTTTCCATTGATGGAGGTGGAACCAAGTAGGAAACACCACATTTAATTAACAGTGTATGCCTGTAAAACTAGACAAATATGATCCAATACATTTTACAAAAAAGCTTTTTAATGATGCTAAACATCTGGGAGCAATTTACAGAATAAAGTCAAATATTTTTGTCCCTCATATAAACAAACGTCTTTATGTCAAGATGGCTTTTTACTTAAAGTTATTTTGTGATTTACAGAGGGTTAGTTTCACTTCAAGTGCTAAAACAGCTGGAGGCTCAAACAGGAAAACGAGTGTATCAGCTCTTTGACTATATATGTGGAGTCAGCACAGGTAATAATGCATGACACAACTATTCTACAATTCTAAACATATATACATGAACATTCTAAAGTTTGGGGTCAAACTCTTGATTTATCAATGAAACCTGAAAACATGTATTATGGTTTCCACAAAATATTAAGCAGCACAAACATTTAAACAATGATAATGATAAAAAAAAGTTTATTGATTAGCACATTAGAATAATTTCTGAAAATACAGAAGACTGGAGTAATGATGCAAAAAATGTCTCAATATTAATGTTTTTGCTGTATATGAATACACGCAGCCTTGGTGAGCATAAGAGAATTGTGTCAAGAACATTGAAAAAAAAAATTCTTACCAACCCCAAACTTTTGAAAAATAGTAAAACCTGACTGTATAATTTACTGCATTGGGGTCTCAATCACCTTGTCTGTGTTCATTCTGCAATAATGACCAGCTTACTTCATATGTGGTACATAACATACCTATAAATATATATATATAATGTGGTCTACTTTTTGTGTCTCTGTTTGGTGTACAGGAGCAGTTCTGGCTTTCATGTTGGGTCTAGCTCGTATCTCTTTAGATGAATGTGAAGAGATGTATCATCGTTTCGGCTCAGATGTTTTTCGACAAAACCCCCTGGTTGGTACTGTGAAGATGGGCTGGACACACTCCTACTACAACACAGAAACATGGGAGATGATCTTAAGGTTGGATTTACACAGTAAAAAAAAACTGTACTGTAGTAATGCAAGCATTGCTTTATTAACTATTGCTACACGTTCATCATAGGGAGAAGCTGGGGGAAGAGATTTTAATTAAAACAGCCAGAGATGAGCTGAGCCCAAAGGTCAATCAAAGATAGCATCTGGCTGTTTTGAAACACATTTTTTAAAATCCTGGTTTTGTGAATCTCCTGACTGCTGTTCTCTTCTCACACAGGTGTCTGCTGTAAGTGCAGTAGTGAACTGGGGAAAGAGTCCCAAAGCATTTATCTTCCGCAACTATAACCATGCCCCAGGACGACTGAGCCGCTATGCTGGAGGATCAGGATACCGGCTGTGGCAGGCCGTCCGGGCCTCATCTGCTGCTCCAGGATATTTCCAGGAGTTCCCTCTTCATGGCGACATACACCAGGTCAGAACAGTCCATTTCAGATGACTTGTAAATTTGAGGACTCAAAACATACTTGTATCCAGACCTTCTTTCCTTTCTTTTTTCTCCAGGATGGTGGTCTTATCCTCAATAACCCTTGTGCTCTGGCTGTCCATGAAAGCCGACTGCTGTGGCCCAGCCAGGGCTTCCAGTGTGTGCTGTCACTGGGAACTGGTCGCTATGATAATGCTAGAAGAGGGCCTGCAACCTCCACAAGTCTGAGAGCCAAAATCAGCAACCTGATCTGCAGCGCCACCGATACTGAGGGTTAGTCTGCGATCACTATGACAAGCATTTTACATTTACTAATATTACAAATAATCATTTCACAATTTTTGTGTTCAATACACAATTTAATTGTAAAAAAAAAAGAAGGTATCTTTCATGGGGTCTTATACCACTATGAGCATCATTTTACAATTAATAATATTGACAATGATATGATTATTTATATATTATTAATACATAGAATACTTCTACAGTACTTAATTATGAACAATACACACATAATTATTGAATAGTTAAGAAAAATGTCTCTTATGGTGAAATCATTATTTTGGATAAAAGCATTTGTTATTTGAATAAATGTAAATTTAAATTCTGAATATAATTTAAAAAAATAAAGCTACAAACTTTATTACAAAAAAAATAAATTTTTAATTAATTTTTGATGCTATGTATATTTAGCCTATCAAAACTGTGCTGTTTGGCACACACTTGCAAAGAATACTTTTGCAATTATTTAATGATTAAAAAACATTATCTTCTGTGGCTCTTAAAATAATTACTTCAGATTAAAACAAAACTTTTAGTTGGATAAATGTTTAAGAATTAAATGATACATTTTATTATTATATATATATATATATATATATATATATATATATATATATACACGTATGTACAACACAGTTGGCTAAATGCACTTATTGTATGTATGTATATGCAATATGTGCATTTAGCCAACTGTGCTGTTTTGCAAGTGTTTGCACTTAATTAAAAAAAAAAAAAAAAAAAAAAACAAACCCTTTAGATATACTGAGGTTCATTCCAACATATTGTTCATACTGCCATTTTCAGGTGTTCATACTCTATTGGATGACCTCTTATCACCGAATGTGTATTTCCGCTTTAACCCGATGCTGAGCTCAAACGTGACACTGGATGAAAGCAGACCTGAAGTGCTTCATCAGCTGCAGAAAGACACACAGCTGTACCTGGACCGGAACCGACCCAAACTGGAGCGCCTGTGTGAAGTGCTGATGACAGAACGCTCAGCAATCTGGAAAACGCGGGACTGGATCGGTGGGAAAGCGTGGGAGCTGCAGCAGCGCTGGGCTTGAGTGGACTTTACACAGTGCTGAAGAGAAATCAGTTGAATGAATGTCATTATGTGGATGAAAGCTATACTAGACCATCATTAAATTCTGAAGATATGTCCTTACTGGTCTGATTGTGAACGGCTGTGTTTTGACAAGTTACAAATCATGTTAGAGAAGTTACAAATCAAATACACAGCCATTTTACACTGAATGTTTTGAGCACTTATATGCCAATGTAAATTCTGTGTGAATGTCAATATTTATAGACTGATGTATTTATTTCTGTTTCAATTTTTCAGATTTATGAAATGAAATAAAACTAAGAGCACTACCTCTATATAATCACTGGTTTATGTTTTTTATATATAATATTTTTTTAAAATAAGATTAAAGCACATAACAGATGATGTTAAGAATTAAAAATTCAGGTATTTTTAATACATTGACCGTGAAGTTTGGACTAAATGCAGTGGTTTTGACATTTTAAATTGTTTATACACTTATTTATTTGCCAATTTGTAAATCTCTTTTTTTTTTTTTTTTTTCTTCTTCTGTGTGTTGTTGTCTCTGTGTACTGGAAGCTTATGTCACTAAAACAAATTCCTTGTATGCGTAAGCATACTTGGCAATAAAGCTCTTTCTGATTCTGATTCTGATTCTAAATGTCATGGGATTGATATGAAAACAAAACAAAAACCTATAGATATTCTCTACTAGTCATACTATAAAGATGATAGATAATCATTACCATTACCAAAGTAACAGATTATGGCAGTGTGACCATTTCCTTTAAATATACAATATGTTATGTTAGAGTCTCTAATCATGGTGATTTTATTGGTGTTTTCCATGCTTAAATGAACCAAACGTAGTCATCACTCATGTGACTAGCGGTGACTGGGACATCAGTCAAGAGCACTGTTTGTTATTTTGGACAGTTGTGCAAATTTGTCCCTCTGAGAAGTAATTTTTCTTCAGCTTCTGCTAGAAATTGCAAACAACTGGTGGATTTTTTGACAGACTGGCATGGTTAAGGAGACAAAACATTGACAAAGAGCACAATAATTATGTTTTTGTAAATTGAAAACAGACCCAGGATCCTCCATCTGAACACTGAAACCACTGAAATATCAACTTGGGTAAGTTTCATTATATTACATATATGATTTATTTAATTTGATAAATTTAAATTGATTCAATTAAATATATTTAATGAATTTATATTTCTTTTTATATTTACCTTTGTATTAATATTTCGGTAGCACTTTATTTTACAGTCCTGTTCCCCATGTACATACTATGTACTTATTATAGTAATTACAATAACTACGTAATAACTAGGTACTAACCCTGAACCTACCCCTAAACCTAACCTTACCCCATGTAGTTACCTTGTATTACCAGAACTTTAGATAAATACACTGTAAGTACACTATAAGTACATGTTAGTACACGTACTGTAAAATAAAGTGCAACCAATATTTCTATTGGAGTTCCACCATTACTGGCTGTAAATCAGTGTGATGTCACTGTTAGCCAAACAATGTATGCTTTATTATAATGTCATCCTTCTTTCTGACTTGAGCTGAGAGTTGTGAGTCAGCTGCTTCATCTGAATTACACTTGTCACTGATGACAGAGTCACAACGAACGCAGACATGTACAAACCGAGTTATGAGTCTGTTAAAGTAGTTATGAAAATAAACATAAAGAATTGTGCATGGCTAACTGTAAAATGAGTTCATTCTATTTTGCTTTTAACCTACTCACTAACTGTGAAATATCAATATCTTTCTTCTGAGTTTGGCTATGTCTTTGCCAAAGTAATGCAAAATCAGACCATAAAATAAAGACTTTTTAATGGTACTAAAACCACTGATTATTAATCAGCATATGAAAACAAAATGTGCTATCTTGCAGTTTAGGTTAGCCTATTCTCATTTTGGTTAAACTGTATAGTTTAGATTCAACATCTCATAACAGGTTAACCAGCAGATGTTCTTCCAAACAAGCTTAGTGCCACTTTTACTGATAAAACCCTGAGTTATTCTGTCTGAACAGAGCCAGCTTACTGTGTCCGTGTGGACAGAGGTTTCATTGTCCCGTCTCTGGAGGAAGCGGTTCATTCAGGCTGCTGTCCTGCGCTGTACAGTCTGGTGCATGGCACTGCAGCGCTGCTGATGTCATACGCACCCCTGAGGATACTGAAGTGCTGAGGAACATGACCAGAATTAGATCATGCTTATGTCTCTGTTCACTAAGTGCGCTGACTCAAGAACTTTTTTGTTCTTTCATCATATTAGCTCATCTGTGGAGTGTACAGTAAGACCGTACTGGCATATTGTACTTTATTTGTCCCTGGATGCCTGAGCCGATGTGGGCTGGGAATGTGTTTCAGTGGTTGAGATCCTGTTTCCACCCACATCTTCTCTCCTGAGTCAAGCTCTGCCCTCTGGGACGCTGTTGTGACATGCAGTTCATTCAACTTTTTTTCTGTTTTTGACCATGATAATTTATGGCTTTTTAAATTTAAAGCGTGGTTATAGTTAAAGTGGATATTTAAAGTACACAAAAAGAGCACCAATTTATTAAAGCTGATTTAAATCTCTTTTAGATGCAGTCACGAGTCGCATGACCGCATTTGAATTTTTGCTGAGAAACAAACATTTCATTCATTACGAGTTAGCTTAGTTTTTCAGGACCAAACAATGAGACCCACACATTGATGTCATAATCAGAAAGAATGCTAAACATCTTTCAAATGGGTTTGGCTATTTGAGGCCTATGTAAATATGAAACGAAAATTAAAAGAAGATCAAATATTAAAATAAGGACTTATATACTTGAATCACAATTTACAGTAAATCCTATGTCATTATAACTAAAATATATTTTGCTGTCTTTGGACACCGTCCATAAGTATACTGAGAGAGAGAGAGAGAGAGAGATGGATGGATGGATGGAGGGGGTGGGGCGTCATTCATGGTTCATGGGACAATGAAGAGGGGTGTTAGTTGGAGAGGTATACATTACAGAAGACATCTGCTTGGATTGACATTGTTTTGGACCTATCTGAATGCAACAAATACATTTGAAATTGGAATGACATTTTTGGAAAGTGGGGAAATGATGACAGATTAATATTAGCATAATGAGGAAACAAACTGCAGGGCTGATATAAAAGGTAACAGTCTCCAGATGGTGCACTTGACAAATGTGATACTTGTATAATATATCAGTATTTGTATAATGTATAATATTTGCTTTATTTTAGCACTGTGAAATGACCTGCTGACACGGATACATATGATTTTGTGAATCCTGGATACTCCAGTTCAGTGGCTAGTTTGTGTAACTTAATTGTTTTTGTCACTGTAGGAAACTTATGAAGTAGGATGTAGTAAGTAAATTATGCTATTTTACAAACACAGATGCATTATTTATTTGCATATGTAGGACTATATTGTGTTAAATTATCCATGCAAAGGAGTTAAATCGTTTTCTGTTGTTGGTCTTTTATCTTGTCCGTTTATATTTTAACGGCTGTTTCTTTAAAAATATTAAACATACACTTGCAATGTACAATTTAGCGGGTTTTACATTTTAAATGCCAAAAAGAATACGTTCGTGCTTGTTCTGAAGGTAAAACAATCATTGACGCAGAAGGATTACGCACAGGGTACGGAGGTGCGTAAATGCAAATAGCTCTATCGTGGGCAGCGAATCACAGTTGAGGAAAGCGGAAGAGGGCGGGAACTTAAAAGAATAGAACCAGTGATTAATTTGCATATGGAATAGTTTGGTTTATGCGCTTCATCATTACAAACACAGCATTTTCATGGTTTACCTGGAACTTCTACGCAACTCATACAAAACAAAACAAAGCATTATTAATTATGAAAACTGATTAGTTATAAATTAACAAACAAGGAGATTCAAGACAAGGATATGTAAGTCAATATTTGATTATTTTGTGGTTATCTTAGTACTGGTGTTAGTGTTATTATTATTATTTTTTAGGTCACAATAAGGTACACAGCAGAGATGCGAGCTCTGAAGTGTTGGAGGATTCCTGCCATACTTACTATCCTACAGCAAACATGGATTTTAGCCATGGAAATTCCTCCTGATGGTGAGGACCTGCTGTTTGGAACTTGTCCACAGCTTGGCTTGTGACCAAAGTTCATTGTTTATTCTCATACGTTGTCCTTTTAATCCGTTTAACATTACATTTTTATGTGTACTGTACATCCTCACAGTCAGGCAGCCTCCAATGATTTTTAAAGAAAGTCCTCAAGACTACATAGTAGATCCAGTTGACCCTATTACTGTGGAGTGTGAAGCGACAGGGAATCCACCTCCAGTGTAAGTATCCTACAAGCATTTTAGTGTCCACACACTGTAATATATAATCATAAATGTCAAATCTTTATTGGACTAATTGATTACTTGCCTTAACCTTTTTTGGCCTTTCCTTCCCTATTATTTGTCTTTGTGTCAATAGTGCTAAAATATTAATTGATTGCAATGTAAAATGTATGCATTGACTCATATATGACACTTATTGCATGTAGCTTCACATGGACACGTAATGGAGTGTACCTGAATGTGGCTCGAGATCCTCAGGTCAGCATGAAGTGGCGTTCTGGCACATTACAGATTTTCTTCTGGGGTCGTCCTGATGACTATGAGGGTGTCTATCAGTGCACGGCGACTAATGAGTTTGGCTCAGCTCTATCCAGTTACATCAACCTGCGTGTCTCCAGTAAGCCTGTATACAGCATGCAACTGTTAATTCACAGTAATAACATTTGGTAAATGGGTTTTTTGAACATGTAATTTCTCTGATCAGAGGCCCGTACCTGGTTGAAGGAGTATCTGGAGCCGGTCTCAGTAGTTGTTGGGCTTCCTCTCATCCTTCCCTGCAATCCTCCTGTAGGTCCTCCAAAACCGGACACTTACTGGCTGAACAGCAGTAAGTCTCCAGCTTAGATGTTTCTGATATGAAAGATAAAATATGACCCTGGACCACAAAACCAGTCTTTAGTCGCTGGGGTATATGTAGCAATAGCCAAAAATACATTGTATGGGTCAAAATTACAGATTTTTCTTACATGCCAAAAAATAATTAGGACATTAAGATCATGTTTCATGAAGATATTTTGTAAATTTCCTACTGTATACATCTAAAAACTAAATTTGTGATTAGTAATATGCATTGCTAAGGACTTAATTTGTACAACTATTAAAAGCAATTTTCTCAATATTCAGATTTTTCCAGATTTTCAAATAGTTTTATCTCGGCCAAATATTGTCCTATCATAACAGACCATACATTAATGGAAATCTTTATTTGTTCAGCTTTCAGATTATATATAAATCTCAATTTTGAAAAAATTGACCCTTATGACTGGTTTTGATCTAAATGATCTAAAGTTGCTTTGGACGCATCAGAGTCAGTGCTCAGTTGTACTAGGTTTTTTAAAGAAGTTAAAGTTATGTTACAGAAGATTTCAATATCAAATAAATGCTGTTCTTTTAAACTTTCTTTCCATCAAGAATTTATAATTTTTTTTTTTACCATTGCTTCCACTAAATTATTAAGTAGCACAATTGTTTTCAGAGATCATTGAAGAAAAACTGATTAAAAAATAATTAAATAATAATTAACGCGTCAATTATTTTTACCGAACCCACACTTTTAAATGGAACTGTTTCTGTATCTTACGTTTGTTGAATCTTAAATAAGCCTTTAAATATACTGGCTATAGTTTGTATCCAATTTCATTTTATTCCATAGCCATGGCACCAATCCGTCAGGACCGTCGAGTATCAAAGGCAGAGAATGGAGATCTGTACTTCTCCAGTATTGTAGCAGAAGATGCTCTTACAAACTATGTGTGTGTCGCGCGCTTCCCCTTCACAAACACCATCCAGCAGAAACCGCCCCTCATCCTGCAGGTGCTCACAGGTCTGTGTCATGAAATATTTTCATTCTTCTTTGGGATTATTGCTTAAACAATTGATTTAATATTCCGCCATGCCTATGTCTGTGTGTGTTCAGTTTGAGGAAGAACCATGATTAAAACCATCTAACAGTCTAACGCTACGGTGAGTTAGGACTCTTATGCTTCTTTATTGTAAACACTGAACAGACTGATCCACTAACTATTCACTTCTGCTTTGGCCAGGTTTGTAAAGTGCCATGTTCTCTATCAAATTTGTGTTATTTTATGTCTATGTAGCTCGAATGGCAGCCCATACTGCACCCAAGTTTCTGAAACCTAAAGGAACTGCCAGTACAACCATTGCATTGCTGGGGGAAGAGCTTGTTTTGGAGTGTTTTGCTGCTGGAGTGTGAGTTTTAAAATCATTTTGATGATCTGTTTTCTGACACCAGTTGAATGTAGGTTGATTAGCTTGTTGTGAAACCTGTTTCTTACAATTAGTAGCTCTGATTCTCTCTTTTTTCTTGTAGTCCAACTCCCTCCATCAAATGGATTAAAGATTGGGAGGAGATGTCCATGACAGGAAAGAAGTTGGAGAACTTTAATAAGACGCTAAGAATAAAGAACGTCTCTATGGATGATGGAGGAGACTACATCTGCACCGCTTCAAACAGGATGGGCAGCCTGGACCACGTCATCACTGTCAGGGTCAAATGTAGAATACTTCATTACTTTATTATCATTGTTCATGACTGTCATTAGTTAGATTCACCCAAAAATGTGTTGTTCATTATTTTCTATAGAACACAAACAGAGAATTTGAAAGAAGTTTACTCTGTTCTTTTTCATACAATTCCAGTTAATGCTTCAAAGTGACAAGACCACATCTGTCACTGAACAAAAACACATTATAAAAGCACCATAATGAAACTCCAAACAGCTAGATATTTGATGTATACATTGTGCGAGGAACAGACCAACATTTTTGTCTTTATTCTCTAAATTAAAAAATCAAATTTGACAACATTTCAGTGTCAGTTTTGACATTTAAAACATCACCTAACATAAGTGACATTACACCTGGTTCCATATTCACAGTTCTGTTCACAGTTTGAGGCCTCTATAATTGTAAAATATTTTTAAAGGATATCTCTATTGCTCAGTAGGGCTGCATTTTTATTTATTTTATTTAACCAAAAACAGAAATGTGAAATATTATTGCAATTTGAAATAGATTTCTATTTGGATATATTTGATGGCAAAGCTGCATTTTCAGGAGTCATTACTCCAGTCTTCAGTGTCACATGATCTCTCAGAAATCATTATATTATGCTGATTTGGTGCTCAAAAACACAAATCTATACAGAAAAGCATCATGGAACAATATGAAGATGAATAAACAATAACTACATTTTATTTACTCAATGAATGACAAAATCAAGATGGCTATCTATTCTCAATTCTCTTTCCATCTGCAGCGGTTCCGTTCTGGGTGGAGAAGCCTGAGAGTCTGGTTTTGTCTCGTGATGACAGTGGTAGTATAGTGTGTAGTGCTGATGGAATTCCTCGACCACAGATACAGTGGCTGGTTAATGGAGAGCCAATCAGTGGTGAGAAAAAACACAGCTTCATATACAACCAGGTGCACTGCTAAGCTTTTTAATGCTTATTTTTTCTGTGTTCACTTTAGATGCTCCTAAGAGTCCAGGCAGACAGGTTTCAGGAGACACTTTGACGTTCAGGGCTGTGGTTCCAGACAGCGCTGCTGTGTTCCAGTGCAATGCTTCAAACCAGTATGGCTATATCATGGCAAACGCTTTCTTGGCTGTAATGGGTAAGAGCTAGAAGAAGCTGGATTGAAAATTCTAGAATTTACGTGCACCATCAGCTTTAATGATTAATTGCAACTATGTTGTTTGCAGATATGAAACCTCGCCTGTTAGGTCCCAGAGATGAACTCATTAAAACAACCGAAGGCAATCATACTCATTTAGACTGCCCATATTTTGGCTCTCCGAAACCTGCCCTGCGTTGGTAAATATATTGCCTTACTATAAATTAAAATTGATACAAATACAAGAATAACACCAGGAAATATATATATTGTGATGTTGTTAATAAACAAAACATGCAGTAATTGCATGAAACATTTCAAAAGTGTATATAGCAAAGTTTTCAAAGTTTTCTGTGTATAGGTCAAAAGGAGGACTCGGTCCCTTAGAGGGAGGTCGTCATAGGATTCTTCCAAATGGTACACTGGAAATCAGAAATACAAAGCTACAAGATCAGGGAAGCTATGTGTGTGTTGCAAGCAATGTCATTGGACGAGATGAGAAGGAGGTCCAACTAGAGGTCAAAGGTCAGAATCTAGACAAGTTTCTTCTTTGAAATGTCTACTAAACATACCCATATTTCATAAGCATAAGAAAATACAAACTTTTTGCTTTATAGAATCGTGATTCTCCTATTTACTTGTAAATGTGTCATAATAACCCAAGTTGACTTGATTGTTTGAAGATTAAACTTATTTTTATTTTATAGAGCCCATTAAAATCATCCGTGCCCCACACAATACTGTTGTCATAAGAGGAAGTCTGGCTCGCTTTGATTGTAAGATTAAATTTGACCAAACTCTGGATGTCACCGTTACTTGGCTTAAGGACAAGAAGTTCTTGATCTTAGGAAGGAGGTAAACACAACAAATTGTTACATCTGGCCACAAGCACAAGTGTCATGAATTATTCTAGTGGTTTACTACAGGATAACAGATCGTATTTGACTGCTTTGTGTCTTACAGGATGACCAAGGATGAGGATTCTCTGAGCATTGCTGATGTGTACAGACGAGATGAAGGCGTCTACACCTGCAGGGTTAAAAGTGAACTGGAAGAGGTCACTGCCTCAGCCAAACTCACTGTGATGGGTACCAACACATATACAGTTTCTGAACATGTATGCATTATAAACATGAGCATATTATTGATGTATACTTTTGCTTTCAGATCGTCCAGACCCACCCAGTGACCTAGAGATATCAGACCCATCAGAGAGGAGCGTTAGACTCACCTGGGTACCAGGACTGAGCAACCACAGTCCTATTAAAGGTACACGAATACACACATCCACACAAATATAGATGCAAACAAAAATTTTTCAAAAATAAGCTTTACAATGACATAATCCTGCATTAATTCTCTTTTAGAGTACCTGGTTCAGTATACTGAAGATCTCCTTGCAGACTATTGGCTGCTGCCAAGTGGCTGGAAGAACCTGTCCAGCTACCCAGGAAGCCTGAACTCTGTCATTTTACAGCTGACACCGTTTGTAGAGTACAGATTCCGGGTCATCGCTGTCAACGGTATAGGTCCCAGTAAACCCAGCTGGCCATCTGAATACTACCAGACAGGAGGAGCTGGTAGGTCCCTAATCTGTTCTATTCTCATTCAAAATTTGGCGGTCGGTAAGAATTTATTTATTTTTTCTCAATCACAACTACTGACAAGATCCATTCATACTAAGGACGACAACTGTAATGATAACAATAAAGATGTTTTAAAAATGGTTTTAAATTTAAAAATAGAAGCACAGTCCACACCACAACTATAATGATTACAGCACAGTGGAACAATATTGTTGGAATAACTTTCAGATTGATGAATAAAAACATTAACAGCCAATCAGAATCCACATGATTTTAAAGAGCTTGAACATTTAAAGAGGCAGACAACAAAACTGCAGAATATGCTTATAATAAACATGGATACTTGTATAGTTACCAATATAGTTATCATATTTGTTTTGAACAGGCCATTATTAGGAGCCAAGCACCGAAAGTGCAAGGCACCTATTGTATCCGTTAGCGTAATTTTTTTCTTCCACTGCAAGTCTAAGGCAGCCCATAGAACTGATTGTGGGAAAGTATAATTTGGCACACTGATAGAGGACAGTCCCAACGTTAACTATAGCAAATTTGAAGTCTCTAACTCCAACTCTCTAGCGCCACCAATTGTCCAAAGTTTCGATATTTTTATGCCAGTTACTTTAGAACTGTAAGCCAGAAAATTAAAATAATTTTTTCCTCTGAATCCTTGGCTCATGTCAAGTCAAATACAACCCAAAATTAAAAAATTGCTTTACAAATTAACAAATTTGACGAAAAGCACGCATAAATGTATGTGAGACTATATCTCGGCAATGGTTTGGCATTGAGACCATTTGAGACCAAACTTGGTGTTTGTCATAATAACCATGACCTGAGACTACTTGCAGTGTTTCGACGCAGTGCCTCCTAGTGGTCAGCTGATATGAAAAAAATCATATTTTTGCTTATAACTTTTGAATGGTTTGGCCAAAAATCACATAACTGGTCTCTTTAGATTCAGTGAGTCATGTTGAGTCAAATGCTATAAAATTTTCCTGTGTCAGCCATTGTAGGCGTCGGCCATTTTGAATTATGTTTTAAAATGCTGTATTTTTTGAACCTCAGATGATCTTCAGACTGTGCTGACAGTTATGGATTGTGTGTCGATAGAAAAAAACTTTTTTGCATACCACAGCAACGAATTTGAGGCATCATGCCAAAATGACACTTCAGCTTGTATCGCTGCAATGCTTTGGCATTTTAACACCAAACTTTCTGTGTGTCATCTCTCACAGAACATTACAAAATGATTTGATTACACCAACACCTCTTGGTCAAAAGTGATAAGCCATTTAATCATATTACTAGTGGTTGTATTTATGATTTTTCAACCATTTCTATTACAATCATCCTAAAATTGCTGTTATTGCTCACTGTTGCATTTGTTGTGGTCCTCCATGCCATGCTTAGCTCCTAAATTTGCCGGTGGAGTGCTTGGCCCGTAATTGCTGCTTGCAGCTATATTATTATAAATGTTTTTTTACTGTAACTTTTTATAAACTTAATGCATCCTTGCTGAATAACTAATAAAAAAAAAAAAACTTTGAATGGTTATATTATATTATATCATATCATATCATATCATATATTATAGAGTTATGTTTTGTCTTTAGTGCCTGATGCCATCCCAAGGAACATCCAAGGAATGGGAAGTGGAGTGTTCAGAAATAACATGGAGATCAGCTGGGAGGTGATTTAATGTTGATTGGTGGATGGCAGTTATTGTAGTCAGAGATGCTGACTGGGATGTAATCGCATGCATATGATTTAAATGAACTGTGATGTATTTGTTGTGTATGAAGCCACTAGAGTACAGAGAATGGAATGGGCCGAAACTGGGCTACATGGTTTGGTGGAGACGAAGGGATTCAAGGGAAGAGTGGAAGAACTACACAACATACTGGTGGTGTAGCTACATCATCTATGACACTGACACCTTCACACCCTATGAGATTAAAGTTCAGGCCGTCAACTTCTTCGGCTATGGCCCAGAATCCCCTGTTGTGATTGGCTACTCTGGGGAGGACCGTAAGTTCACATCTACTTCAGTAACCCTGAAGTTCTGTTCAACATACATTAGAAAAAGAGATGCGAGTCAGTTTTTCGCTCATATTGGGTTCTCTAACAGGTCCTGTTGCTGCTCCATCTGACCTGGGAGTGTCAGACGTTGAGAGCTCAACGCTGACAGTCCACTGGGAACCAGTGGCACGAGCTGACATCATGGGTGAAATAAAGGAGTACAAAGTACGCCTTCTTAGATGCTCAGGTCAGTTGATTTGCATGCAGAAATGATATGGGCTGCTGATGGAGCTGTGCTTGGTTTCTCAGGTTTATTATTGGAGAGAGAGCAGTCGCCTGCCCTGGCACACTGTGAGCAGGAGGATTAAGACCAAGAGTTTCAAAGCTAATGGACCTCGTCTGTCTGGGACCCTAACCGGTCTTGTACCATATAGTAACTACAAGATGTATATTGTAGTAGCCAATAATCGCTTTGAGGGTCCGCCCAGCAACACCATTGAGTTTCAGACACCTGAAGGAGGTATTAAACTGTTCTCTTAACATTATAACACACAGAACACATACTTGACTTCTTGCATGCATCTCCGTTCCCCTCTAGTGCCCTCGATTCCCAGATCATTCAGAATCATGCACCGGCACTATGACACCATTTACCTGGACTGGGAAGAACCTGCAGAACCCAATGGCATTCTGACCGGATATATCCTCAAATATCAGTCATGTAAGTGCACTTACATCACTTCTCATGACTTTTTTAAAAGCATTAGTCACAAATGCATTTTTTTTATTATTAGGAAAATTCAAAAGAACAGATATCTTTTGTACCTTTATAAATGTTTTATTGCTAATCCATTTAATGCATTCTTGCTAAATAAAATATAAATTTATTTTACTGACTTTAAACTTTTGAATGGTGGTATATGTGTAAATTATACAAACTATTCTCACGACACCATCATTATCTTGAACTAATATTTAGTTTACAGTGGTAAAAAACATCTTTTCTCCAAATAGCATTACTAAAAATTATGACATTATTTGTAGGTTTTCAGCATTTTATTTATTTTGTAAACATTAACATGAAAATGACTAAATGAGGACACACATCAGGGTTCTTAATGGTATCTAGCCTTACCAGACTGTGATCATCATGTCTTTGTAGTGAACGTCTCTCTGGGTGACAGAATCCAGGTTGAATACATTCCTCCGAACATCACCTACTTCTCCCTGCGGCGATCTGACCGTTACACGCGATACAAGTTCTCACTGGCAGCACAAACCGAGGCTGGAGTCGGGGAGGCATTCACAGAGGAATCACCCCATTTTACAACTGAGGGTACGGTGTCTTCATTTACATTCATATGGTGATTGTTCCGCAACTATGATTCCTGACACATCTGCATGATTGACTGTGTGTATGAGCAGAATATACCCGGGATCAAGTGGACATTGTGACGCAGGGTTGGTTCATTGGCTTAATGTGTGCAGTCGCTCTCCTTGTTCTTATCATGCTCATAGTCTTTTTCATCAAGAGGAGCCGAGGAGGAAAGTACCCAGGTGCGATAGAAATTTCTTGAGACAAGTTGAATGTAATTATATATAATATATGTGGCAAAACATTATTTGGTTTGTTTTTGTTTTTATAAGTGCGGGACAAGAGGGACTTTGCATTGGAGCAACTGGATGATAGAGAGAATGGAACGTTTGATTACAGGTGACTTCAAAGTTCTCTGAAGTTTATTTACTACAGACACACTTTATTTTCAGTGATACACTTACATAAAAACAGCCTGTGAGGGTGAAAAATGAATCAATCCTATCATTTACATCATAACATTATCACATTAGCACAAGTTGATCTGGAGCATGTACTGTACACCACAATAATTGTTCCTTTTCCATCACACATTTCTCACTTTGTTTATTCCTCCTTTATTTTTGTTTCATGTCTTTTGCGACTGGACCACTGAAGGTCTCTTGAGAGGTATGATTCGTGTCATTTTTAACAGGTTGTTTATTAATTAAATGGCCCTATTCTACTATAGTACTTTAATACACTACAACTATTCCAGTCTAACGATCAAGTGTTTTTTTAAACCATTTTTACACTGCTGGTTCAATGGTTTGTGAAAATGAATACTTTTAATCAGCAGATACATTAAGTTGTTCAAAAGAATATTTATAATAATAATTTGAAAAAGAGTTTCAAATAATTCCAAATAATTGCTGTTCTTTTTAACTTTCTGCCCATAAAAGAATGTATCAGAAAAATATTATTCAGTAAACATTGATACTTGTGATCTTAAATGTTTGTTAAGCAGCAAATCAGCATTTGAGAATGATTTCTAAAGGGTCATGTGACACTGAAGGCTGGAGTAATCATGTAGAAAATTCAGCTTTGATCACAGGAACAAATACATTTTTTAAAATATATTCTAATAGAAAAAAATTATTTGTAAAAAAAAATTAATTTAAGAAGAATTGTAAATTTAAAAAAGAAAGAGAGAAAACAATTATTTATTAAAAAAAAAAAAAAAAAAAAAAAAAATTTGTATTTTACAATATTAATGTAATAAAAAACTTTCAAAAGCATTAAAAAATCTTGCTGACCACAAACCTTTGAACGGTAGTGTATTTTTTTTTATTGACTACTCTTTTGTTTCATGTTTTGTATGTAATGTTTATGCTTCACATCATATTAATTGTGACTTCTTGGCTTCTATATCAGGATAACACGAGTGTCCACAATGCCCTATACCAGGCGGTATGCATCTCTTTAAGCTTTATGTGCTTTGTTTGCAATAATGAAGATCTTCTTCCCTGTAAAATTAGTCTCAAATGAATAATTTCCTCCTCAGTGAGGAAGAAAGTCGACAGGGACGCAGTCAAGCTGCGATTGAGCACATCGGCAGGAGAACGAACAGTGACGACAGCCTCATGGAGTACGGTGAGGGTGAAGAGATCGAGTTTAACGAGGATGGCTCTTTCATCGGCGAGTACACGGGCGTCAGTAAGAGGAACATGGACAGGAGCCCGTACCAGGACAGCTCTGAGCCCACGTCTCCTGTGGCCATCTACTCTTTTGCTTAGAGCTCATGGTGGGATGCCTACAGTGTCCAACTGAATTAACTTTACACACACCTCAAAACACACAACACAAGATTATGATCCGTTTAATCTGTCGGACAGGCTGCAAATGAGTAGTGCATATAGAGGTGTGATTTAAAGCTGCTTCTGGTGATTTACAGTAAAAGTAGCAATCAGTGTTTTTCAAATCCACAAATCATGTGCGAGGAAGCCAAGCGAAGATGCCTTGATGTGTTTATCATATTGATAAGAAGAGTGAAAGAAAACGGCTGATGGAAGCTTGATTCACTGAACACATAACATTCAGGATCATTTCACACAGATTTAATTACACAGATGTATGAAGAGATGTTGAGCATCAAGAACGCCCATAGGGCTTTACTGTTTAACCAGTTTTTGATCTCACTGATATTTGCTACTAATTCGTGTATATTTTATTTTTCAATATATTTGTGAATTCGCTGTTCTGTAGGTCACATTAATGAACTACAAACCATTTATTCTTACACAAAATACAATCTAACCCTTCGCTGCTTATTATAGTGTGAAATATATCGTTTTTTTGTATATATTTTTGAGTCTGTTAAGAGTACTATCATAAGTGTAGTGCTTCAGCTATTAAAATGCATCAAGAGAATTAATGTTATTGTCATAACTGAAGTAAAGGTCATAACAGTTCACGGTGAACATGGTCTATCATGCTGCAAAGAGAGCAAAACACAATATAAAGCACCATAAAAAGGATTTGTGTGAATCATTCACTGTTATCTTCCAACTCATTTTAAAGTCATATTAAAGATTTGTAGAGGGACAGATCAGAATATATAATCTTGCCTTCCTCCAAAGCTCACATCTGTCCCACATACGAGGTTTGAACTACATAAGAGTAAGTAAACAATAATTGTTTTCATAAGTGTGAACTCCTCATACTTTAGGTGGCCTTTATGAGTCTGATATGGCAATATTCTCCATTATAGGACAGAATTAACTGTCCATATCCTCAACAATACGAACACACTTACATCCCTGAGCTATATTCAGAAACTCTGTGTAAGCTGCATTTTATGTTTGGTTTTATGATCTTGAAACAGAAAAAAAAAACATGTCTAACAATAGCAGAGCTGATCATGATTTACAGTAAGTTCAGTGATTTAGTTCATGTCTCAGTCACGTTTCCTGTGCTAAACGAGCATTGCGTGATTGGCTTGCGATATTTAGTGCTACTTGACATTTAAAATACAGCATTCTGTGCAATCATAGAAGGAAGTTCACACCAGGGAAGTGAAAAATCACGTCCCACTGTTAAATGACTGTTTTCTTTTTACAACAGATTATGGTATGCTAAGACTTGTTCCTTTTTCCTCTGTGTGAAAATCAGCTTCATTTGACCCTGGGAGACCAAAAAGTCTAATTGTGTTAATTGTGATGAAGGGTAATATCTGGGTTAAGCACATCATAGATTCCAATTTAAGGTTACCATTTAAATGTTTAGCATTGTTTTTTTGGAGTCATTTTTGTAGGTTTCAACTCCAGTGCAAATGAAAGTGGCAGCTGTGATCATCAAGCCTGTCAGTTTATTTGGGCCATAAAGATAAAAATAATCATGCAGAACAAGTGTTAAAACCTAACCTGACATTATCTGTGTCAATTACTTTGTTCCTTGTGGTTCTCCTATCAAAGGCCTGTAAACCACTGGTTGTGACTCTGCTCAACAATACAACAATATGGACAGGAGTAGGTTACCTTGTTCATTTGGTAGTGCATGCCAACATCTTGTTTTAATAAAAGCTTACTGTAAAATAACAAGTTGTATGCCAACGGGATGACATGCAACACTAATATTTCACTAGTCACAAGACACAAGTCAGATTAAGCAGAGGACTTGTCTGACAAGGTGACAAGGTCTTAGCAGAGGATCTGTCGAAATGTGATCAGAATAGCACACCTAGGTTCCTAACTGATGACAGGAATTAACAGAGCAACCGTCAAGCATTAGATAGTGTTCTAGGTTATTACATGATGAGGTTTTTGGTCCGATAATTAATACTCAGAATTCTTTTCTTTTTTTTTCAGGATTTAACAGTAGAAAATTACTATACATATCCAGTTTTTTATATCAGCTATGTATTCTGTTGATTTACCACCATCACCATAGCAGTGAAACTTTTATTACTGACTATTCAAATCAGCTTCTAACATACAAATGGAATAATTACATACTTTTCAGATCCTTGAAGCATGAAGAGCAGGTGATCAGACCGGATGTGTTCTGAATATGTTGACACCGGGAGCAACCTAATGTTACTGAGTATTACTTTGTAATAGGAATTAATGGTGCATTATATTGCTGCCTGAAAGTTGTGTTTCATAGAGATGGAAAATAAAAACATAATTTCCCCTCTAGCCTCCTAATCTAGATTACTAGATTCCTGCCACTGTGCACTATGAATGTTAATGTCTCTATATGACAGCTTGTTTATGTTTGTCCAGTTACTTTGGAAAAAATGTAAATCTAAGGGATATTTGACAGTCTTTTTTGATTAATGTATATTCTTTGCAGTAGATGTAGTTTTGGATCAGAGGGCCTGTATCTTTGAAATGACCATTACAATTAGACATTTGATTCACTGAACTCAGTTATTGAAGTTGAAAAAAAGGAACAAACGCTCCTACAATCCCAATGTACAAAACATTAAGACTGTTAAAATGCAATGTCTTGTGTGATGACATCCAGGGCAGATGACAGGGAACAGCTATTTTGGGGAAATGAATGTGTTCTTGTTTTTGGTTAATCATTGGTATTATGCTAGAATTTCTGTGTGTTGGGGGTTATATAAACAATAACTTCTGTCAGTCATACAGCAGCAGCAGACAAAGATTCTTCTTGACTGGTACAACCATCACATTATGATGACCAAATTAATTTTTCTAGCTGGTAAGTGTCTGCTGATCTTACAGAATTACATTACAAGAGCTTGATTGCCTCGGAGTCTTTTATATGTTAACATTTCTTTTTATCTTGTTTTAGGCTTTTCCCTTGCGTTGTTTCACTTTGGTAATTTTCTTTTAATTTGTTGTTTCTTCTTAAATACTGCATTTAAAAACCACTATATAGTACTTCTAATAATAATTTAGCCATTCTGAAAAGTTGCTTTCGATTATATTTCTAAAATGTATTGTAAATAATAATTGCATATTATATTTTAATATGTATTATGAATGTATGTATTATGTATTTTAGGATGGGCCTCCGAACTGGTTTGCTACTTCACAAACTGGTCTCAGTACAGACCTGGTGTTGGCAAGTACATGCCAGAAAATGTGGATCCACATCTGTGCACTCATTTAATTTATGCCTTTTCCATCATTAATCCGGCAAATGAGTTGAGCACTTTTGAATGGAATGATGAAACTCTCTACAAATCTTTCAATGGACTAAAGGAAAAGTATGTTTTATCTGATGTTTTGTTTGTGAATGCGTTTTATAATCAAATAGAAAGCATTATGTATTTTTGAATAAAATCTTAAAAATAAAGGTTCTTTATTGGCATCAATGATTCCACAATGAACCTTTACCATTCATGTAAACTATTCGTTCCACTAAAGGTTGTTTACAGTGATAAACAAAAAGTTATTTAGATACATAAATACATATTTAGATACATATTATTTAGAAAATAAAATGTTCTTCACACAGTTTCTTTTAAGAACTGTTCACTGAAACGTTCTTTGGGGAACCAAAACTGGTTCTTCTATGGCATTGTTGTGAAAACCCTCTTTTGGAACCTAAATTTTTAAGAGTGTTGTGTTAATTTACAGAGACATTAATGTGAATAATGATACAAATATTTGACATGACAGAAATCCCAGCTTGAAAACTCTCTTGGCTGTCGGAGGATGGAACTTTGGCTCAGAACAGTAAGAATCCTGCTTAAAACAGTGAATTTTGAAGGATGTGTGTTAAATGTAAACGTAATTTTATCTTCATGGTACTTCTCATCAGGTTTAGTATCATGGTGTCCTCACCAGCAAACAGGACGACGTTTATTCAGTCCTCCATCACATTTCTGAGGAAACATGGCTTTGATGGTCTGGATCTGGACTGGGAGTATCCAGGTTCCCGTGGAAGTCCTCCAGAAGACAAGCAGAGGTTCACTCTGCTCTGTAAGGTACTGCAGTATTTACAGATATTTTACACAATATAGTAGTTTTAAAAATCGAATTATGGTGTTTATATGATGAGATGATAACATGGTTGAAAGCTTAAGTACAATACAATAAAGATAATAGATAATCAGAGAAAGAATGAGTTTGTAAGTCCACTAGTGAAATACTCTTTTCTTTTGTAAGTATTTGAACTCCACAAGTTTGTTTTAAACCTAAAGGGTTCTGACCATCTGTAAAAATAGTCATGATCAATGCCACAAATATAATAAATTGATTAGTGACCTAGAAAGTTGTTGTTTATATATATATATATATATATATATATATATATATATATATATATATATATATATATATATATATATATATATATATATATATATATATATATATATATATATATATATATATATATATATATATCCTTTTTTTATTATCATTTACTTTGACTATTACAGGAGCTCTTGGAAGCTTATGAGGCAGAGGGTGCTGCTACTGGACGTCCCAGACTCATGCTCACTGCTGCAGTGGCTGCTGGGAAAGGAACCGTTGATGATGGTTATGAAATTGCAGAAATTGCCAAGTATGTCTTCTGAAGAATTTTTAAATGAATGAATATGAATCAAATGAATATGTAGTCTGGCCAAGACCCACACAGTCTGCCTCATTATTTGCTTCTATGTCTTGAGTCTGAGTTGATGACTCTGAACTTCTGGTAATGCAGGTATTTGGACTTCATTAATGTGATGACCTATGACTTCCACGGCTCATGGGAAAATGTCACCGGGCACAACAGTCCTCTGTATGCTGGCTCTGGATACCCAGGAGGCAACATCTACTATTACACTGTAAGACGGCCATATATCCTACTGTATTCTTAACTTCATGTGTAACATTTAAATGATTGTGAATGAGACTGTGAGTCATTCCAAATAACAAGAAGCTGGAAACATGCAACAGGAAATAAGTGATTTGTCATGACAATGCAGGATTTTGCAATGAGATACTGGAGAGATCAGGGCGCTCCTGTGGAGAAGCTGAGGATGGGCTTTGCTACATATGGAAGAACATTTCGCCTGTCTTCACTTTCTGGACCTAGTGGAGTTGGAGCTTCAGCTAATGGTCCTGGATCAGCTGGAAACTACACCAGAGAGGACGGATTCTGGTCCTATTATGAGGTCTTACCTTCAACCTGCGCATGCATTTACTGTACATTACAGCTTGTTCTTTTATTGTGTAAAATAAAATCAGAAGAGTAATGAACCAATAATCTCCCATCAGGTCTGTACTTTCCTTCAAGGAACCTCTGTGGAATGGATTGAAGATCAGAAAGTTCCTTATGCAACAAAAGGACAAGAATGGGTGGGATTCGACAACAAGGAAAGCTTTGAGATAAAGGTTAGGATATATCATAAAGATTGGTAAATACATGAAATGTAATGCAGCTCTCATGCTCAAAATAACTCCATCTGTTCTGCTTCAGGTGAACTACCTAAAGAAGGAAAAGTTTGGAGGAGCTTTCGTCTGGGCTCTGGATCTTGATGACTTTACAGGACAGTTCTGTGATCAGGGCGAATACCCCCTCATTGGACATCTCAGGACACTTCTTAATAGAGGTACATCTCATATCTTTATTAAGGGCATTATTGTCACAGAAGAAAAAATCATGCTTTGGTAAATCAAAATTATGACATGAAAAGTCTTTAAAACTTACTTTATAATTATGAGACAAGAATTATGATGAGATGCTAAGTAATAAATATAAGACAAAAAGTAGAAACTGAGATTCACAATTATGATTTCATAATGACTTAATATCATATTGTAATATGAATTACCAATCCATTATATTTTTTTTTCTTATGTGGCAAAAATTAGTTCTGATAAATCATTATAATTAACACTGTGATTGCCTTATAGTACTTTTTAAGATGATAAAAATAATTGATAATCTACAGTCAGGTCTGTGTCTTAATCTGTCACAGGTTATTTTGTGACAAATGACTGAATTTACAGTAATTATTTACATTTACATTTATTCATTTAGCAGACGCTATCCAAAGTGACTTACAAATTAGGACAAAGGAAGCAATCAAAAACAACAAAAAGTGCAATGATACTGTATATCAGTGCTATAACAAATCTCAGTTAGCTTAACACGGGACACGAAGCAAGGGCTTTTAAATAATATAATAAATAAAAAGGAAACAGAAAGAATAGAAAAAGAATAGAGCAAGCTAGTGTTAGAGCCCCCCCCCCCCCTCAATTCAGAATAAACTCAGTATAATCAGATATAAACTCAGTATTATCAGATATAAACTGAATTGTGTGATATGAACTCACAAAAAAAAAAAAATATATATATATATATATATATACATACATACATACACACACACACACACACACACACACACAGATACATATATATATGTACATACACACACACACACACACACACACACACACACACACAGATACATATATATGTACATATACACTCACCTAAAGGATTATTAGGAACACCTGTTAAATTTCTCATTAATGCAATTATCTAATCAACCAATCACACGGCAGTTGCTTCTATGCATTTAGGAGTGTGGTCCTGGTCAAGACAATCTCTTGAACTCCAAACGGAATGTCAGAATGGGAAAGAAGGGTGATTTAAGCAATTTTGAGCGTGGCATGGTTGTTGGTGCCAGACGGGCCGGTCTGAGTATTTCACAGTCTGCTCAGTTACTGGGATTTTCACTCACAACCATTTCTAGGGTTTACAAAGAATGGTACCACTCATCTCCACTACGAATTGGAAAAAGAGGCTACAATTTGCAGTTGAACAGTTGAAGACTGGAAAAATGTTGCCTGGTCTGATGACTCTCGATTTCTGTTGAGACATTCAGATGGTAGAGTCAGAATTTGGCGTAAACAGAATGAGAACATGGATCCATCATGCCTTGTTTACACTGTTCAGGCTGCTGGTGGTGGTGTAATGGTGTGGGGGGTGTTTTCTTGGCACACTTTAGGCCCCTTAGTGCCAATTGGGCATCGTTTAAATGCCACGGCCTACCTGAGCATTGTTTCTGACCATGTCCATCCCTTTATGACCACCATGTACTCATCCTCTGATGGCTACTTCCAGTAGGATAAGGCACCATGTCACAAAGCTCGAATCCTTTTAAATTGGTTTCTTGAACATGACAATGAGTTCACTGTACTAAAATGGCCCCCACAGTCACCAGATCTCAACTCAATAGAGCATCTTTGGGATGTGGTGGAATGGGAGCTTCCTGCCCTGGATGTGCATCCCACAAATCTCCATCAACTGCAAGATGCTATCCTATCTATACAGTATTGTTCAAAATAATAGCAGTACAATGTGACTAACCAGAATAATCAAGGTTTTTAGTATATTTTTTCATTGCTACGTGGCAAACAAGTTACCAGTAGGTTCAGTAGATTCTCAGAAAACAAATGAGACCCAGCATTCATGATATGCACGCTCTTAAGGCTGTGCAATTGGGCAATTAGTTGAATTAGTTGAAAGGGGTGTGTTCAAAAAAATAGCAGTGTGGCATTCAATGACTGAGGTCATCAATTTTGTGAAGAAACAGGTGTGAATCAGGTGGCCCCTATTTAAGGATGAAGCCAACACTTGTTGAACATGCATTTGAAAGCTGAGGAAAATGGGTCGTTCAAGACATTGTTCAGAAGAACAGCGTACTTTGATTAAAAAGTTGATTAGAGAGGGGAAAACCTATAAAGAGGTGCAAAAAATGATAGGCTGTTCAGCTAAAATGATCTCCAATGCCTTAAAATGGAGAGCAAAACCAGAGAGACGTGGAAGAAAACGGAAGACAACCATCAAAATGGATAGAAGAATAACCAGAATGGCAAAGGCTCAGCCAATGATCACCTCCAGGATGATCAAAGACAGTCTGGAGTTACCTGTAAGTACTGTGACAGTTAGAAGACGTCTGTGTGAAGCTAATCTATTTTCAAGAATCCCCCGCAAAGTCCCTCTGTTAAAAAAAAGGCATGTGCAGAAGAGGTTACAATTTGCCAAAGAACACATCAACTGGCCTAAAGAGAAATGGAGGAACATTTTGTGGACTGATGAGAGTAAAATTGTTCTTTTTGGGTCCAAGGGCCACAGGCAGTTTGTGAGACGACCCCCAAACTCTGAATTCAAGCCACAGTACACAGTGAAGACAGTGAAGCATGGAGGTGCAAGCATCATGATATGGGCATGTTTCTCCTACTATGGTGTTGGGCCTATTTATCGCATACCAGGGATCATGGATCAGTTTGCATATGTTAAAATACTTGAAGAGGTCATGTTGCCCTATGCTGAAGAGGACATGCCCTTGAAATGGTTGTTTCAACAAGACAATGACCCAAAACACACTAGTAAACGGGCAAAGTCTTGTTTCCAAACCAACAAAATTAATGTTATGGAGTGGCCAGCCCAATCTCCAGACCTTAATCCAATTGAGAACTTGTGGGGTGATATCAAAAATGCTGTTTCTGAAGCAAAACCAAGAAATGTGAATGAATTGTGGAATGTTGTTAAAGAATCATGGAGTGGAATAACAGCTGAGAGGTGCCACAAGTTGGTTGACTCCATGCCACACAGATGTCAAGCAGTTTTAAAAAACTGTGGTCATACAACTAAATATTAGTTTAGTGATTCACAGGATTGCTAAATCCAGAAAAAAAAATGTTTGTACAAAATAGTTTTGAGTTTGTACAGTCAAAGGTAGACACTGCTATTTTTTTGAACACACCCCTTTCAACTAATTGCCCAATTGCACAGCCTTAAGAGCGTGCATATCATGAATGCTGGGTCTTGTTTGTTTTCTGACAATCTACTGAACCTACTGGTAACTTGTTTGCCACGTAGCAATAAAAAATATACTAAAAATCTTGATTATTCTGGTTAGTCACATTGTACTGCTATTATTTTGAACAATACTGTATGTGCCAACATTTCTAAAGAATGCTTTCTGGTTGAATCAATGCCATGTAGAATTAAGGCGGTTCTGATGGTGAAAAGGGGTCAAACAGAGTATTAGTATGGTGTTCCTAATAATCCTTCAGGTGAGTGTATACATATATGCATATACACACACAGAATTGCACAATAAATGAAAACATATACAAAATAGAATACAAAAAAGATTAGAAAGGTAGTTATTATTTTTTTTAAATTTAAGATTAGAATTAGAATAGTGAGTGCTAAAGTAAGAAAGTCAAAAAAAGATGGAAGAGATGGGTTTTAAGCCGATTCTTGAAGATGGCTAAGGACTCAGCTGCTCGGATTGAGTTGGGGAGATCATTCCACCATGAGGGAACATTTAATTTAAAAGTCCGTAAAAGTTACTTTGTGCTTCTTTGGGATGGCACGATCAAGTGAAATTCACTTGCAGAACACAAGCTTCTAAAGAGCAAATAAGTCTGAAGTAATAAATTTAGGTAAATGGGTGCAGAGCCAGAGGTAGTTTTGTAGGCAAACATTAATGCCTTGAATTTTATGCGAGCAGCTATTGGAAGCCAGTGCAAATTGATAAACAGAGGTGTGACGTGTATTCTTTTCGGCTCATTAAAAATTAATCTTGCTGCCGCATTCTGTATTAATTGTAAAGGTTTGATAGAACTGGCTGGAAGACCTGCCAAGTGAGCACTGCAATAGTCCAGCCTGGACAGAACAAGAGCTTGAACAAGGAGTTGATGTTGAATAAAGCAAATCTGCAGGATCGGACAGTTTTAGCAATGTTGTCTGAAAAAGCTGACCATCAATCATAACTCCAAGGCTTCTGGCTGTTTTTGAAGGAGTTATGGTTGATGTGCCTAACTTGATGGTGAAATTGTGATAAAACGATGGGTTTGCTGGAATCATAAGCAGTTCTGTCTTGGCAAGTTTGAGTTGAAGGTGGTGGTCCATCATCCGGCAAGAAATGTCTGTTTAGACAAGCAGAGATGCAAGCAGCTACTGTCGGATCATCAGGATGGAATGAGAGGTAGAGTTGAGTGTCATCAGCATAGCAGTGGTATGAAAAGCCATGTTTCTGAATGACAGAACCTAATGATGCCATGTAGACAGAGAAGAGAAGTGGTCCAAGAACTGAGCCCTGAGGCACCCCAGTAGTTAGATGTTGTGACTTCAACACCTCACCTCTCCAAGATATTTTGAAGGACCTATCTGATAGGTAAGACTCAAACCACTGAAGTGAGGTTCCTGAGATGCCATTTGCCAGTAGGGTTGATTGGAGGATCTGGTGGTTAACCATGTCAAAAGCAGCGGAAAGATCAAGCGGGATAAGTACTGAAGATTTGGATTCCGCTCTTGCCAGTCTTAGGGCTTCAACAACTGAAAGCAGTGCAGTCTCGGTTGAATGTCCACTTCTGAAGCCTGATTGTTTGCTGTCAATGAATTTGTTCTGTGTGAGAAATGCAGAGACTTGATTGAACACAGCTCATTGCAATGTGTTTTTGCAATGAAGGGAATAAGGGAAACTGGTCTGTAGTTCTCTAAAAGAGATGGGTTGAGGGTGGGTTTCTTAAGTAGTGGAGTTACACGAGCCTGTCTTAATGATGAGGGAAAAACACCAGTGTGGAGGGATGTGTTAATGATGTGATTGAGTGCAGGTACAACTGCAAGAGAAATGGCTTGAAGGAGATGAGATGGAATAGGATCAAGTGGGCAAGTGGGATGATTATAAAGGAAGAGTTTGGAGACTTCTGCCTCAGAGAGTGAAGAGAAGGATGTAAATGAGTGTATGTTTGCTGGTGATATGAGCTTGACTGATTGTGGTGTAGAAAATTGTGCACTGATGTTTTTAATTTTATAAATGAAAAACGTGGCAAAGTCATCAGCTATTAGCGATGAAGCAATAGGGGGAGGAGGAGGACAAAGAAGTGAGGAAAATGTTTTAAAAAACACGCGAGAGTTGGATGAATTGTTCATTTTGTTATGATAGTATATCCTTTTAGCAGTGGATACATTAGCAGAAAAGGAAGATAGGAGTGATTGATACACATTAAGGTCAATAGTATTTTTGGATTTTTGCCACACCCTTTCAGCAGCTCTAAGCTTAGAACGGTGTTCGAGTAGAACATCAGATAACCAAGGGACAGAAGGGGTGTTACGGGCTGGCCTGGAAGATAAGGGGCAAACAGTGTCTAAACAAGATGTAAGAGTGGAGCAGAAAGTATCAGTAGCACTGTTAGCATCAAAAGATGCTTACAGTTTAGGGGAAGTAAGTGAAGATGACACCATCGCAGATAGCCGGGAGGGTGAGAGTGAGCGTAGGTTACGTCGAAAGATGACATGTGGAGGGGTAAGTGATGTATCAGGGACCATGTTGAGGTTAAGAGTGAGGAGGAAGTCATCCAACGTGTGCAGTGGAGTAACCAAAACATGATCAGTCGAGCAGTGTCATGTAAATAAGGTCCAGTTGGTTACCTGATTTGTGAGTAGCAGTAGTTGATACTCGGTTGAGATCAAAAGAGGCAAGCAGAGTGTGGAAATCAGCATACAGAGTATTAAATGTAATATAAGGATATATATAGTATAATTATAAGGAGTATTGCACAGCTACTTTCCTTACATATATGTAAAATGTTGATTTAACTTTAAATGTGTTAATAATGGTTCATTAACGCTACATTATTTTAAAGCTTCTGCTAAAAAAAGCAGTATTTCAGAAAGTTGTGTATAATAAGATAGATTAATAACTTAGATTAATGCATTTTGTAAAAAAAAATGTACTAGTCAATAAAATATCCAATTAAAATTTCCTCCTCCAGATTTCCCACCAGTTTCACCAAATCCAACACATGAGCCTGGTAAGACAACAACAACAGCATCCAGCACTGGATCTCATGCCACAAGACCTCATGTTGTCCCGACAGTCCCCTCAGAGTTCTGTGTTGCCAAAACAAATGGGCTATATGTAAACCCATATGACCCTGCGACCTTCATTCAGTGTTCTAATGCCATTCCCTATAAAATGGATTGCCCTCATGGGACTGTCTTCAATCCTGACTGCTTGTGCTGCGACTGGCCTAAGAATTAAACTCATGTTGTCACTGTTCCACTCCTGCAAGGGAAATGTTTAGAAATTTGGCAGGTTTTTGCAAAACTATTTGGCTATGATTAATACTACTTTCATAAAATAACATGCTACATTTTGTTGTGTCTTAAAAAGCAAGCACAGTCTTACTTACCTGATTAAAACTATGAGATTTTCTTGAGATCTGCGGCGTTTTTATAAAAAAAAATCAAAAATGTACATCTGAAATGCTAATTTGTGCAGCGATGTAAAAGGTTATAAATAGCATATTTTTACAACAGTAAACGACCAAATTCCACCCCTGATCACTAAAGGAAGTTATTATAAACACTCAATCAGGGTTTAAAGTGAGTTTTGAGTAAAAGTGTACTAATAATTTCATAAATTGTCTGATGTAGCTTGATGCTAATGTTAGCTCTAATGCTACTAATAGCAGGTGCAGTTCTTCTTCATAATGCATTTTTGTCACAATAATTCACGTAAGGTCGTAAGAAAATGTTTTGTTGTATTTTTGTAGTAAGACTTTTGATAAATAAGGGCTAAATACAAACAGAGACTGAAGTGAGATCGCTGCTTTGTGTCTTTGTAAAGCCTGAAAACCCACAATAAAGGCTAATAAAGGTGGAATAAAAACAATAGAATAATGATAATAATGCGGATAATGTGTCATACCTGGCAGAGGTGTGAAAGACTCGTTTGGTTAGAACAATAGAACAATTAATTGGGCAGTTTTGCAAAGCCAACACACATACAAAACACACAGGAGAGTTTACATGCGAGATCTTACAGAGATGACAAGTGCCATAAATCAATCTGATTAGCCTTCTCTAAAAACACACATGACATGAAAATATTTCATAAAATTCACAGTTTTACAGATTCGATTATGAATTTTTTTATATAGTTTTAGAAAACTTGTGGTTTTAGCTACAGTGTTTTCAAACTCATATCCTACATCAACAATTTTTAAAATACATTTGAAAAATATGTTTTTAATATATATATATATATTTTTTGTTTTTATGTTTGAGCTTATATATCTTAATTATCATAACAGTCTGAGTGATTCTGATTCCTGAACAGTAAACTTTGAAGTGTCAGCTTTGTGAACAAAGGTTGATTATGTATCTAGTCAGAAAGAATCATGAACAGAAACCTTTTTATTTTTGGTATGTAATTTCTATCTCCATGCCAAAAAATATGTGTGAAAAATATGTAATCAATTTAAAGTTAATTATAATAAATTATAATGATTTTTTTTTTTAAATGTCATATAGTCCTACTAGTACTACAAGTACTTAATTTTTGGAATCTTATAATGTAATCCACCTGACATGTGTTCCCAGCACTGCATGACAATCACATGCACATTAAATGTATGTTCCTTTCTATGGCAACAGTAGAGTCCTGGCTTTCTTTCAGAATCATCATTGGTTCAATTAATTTTCAATATTAAAAACATAGAAATACACTGTAATTTGCACAATGAATCATTGGACCCTGGGGGACCAATGCAGAAGCAGCGCTGGTGGCAAGTTGGACTGTGGTGGAGATAAATCCTCTCCTGGGCCCTTTTCACAGTTGAGCCCATGTGTTTCAGGAACTGTGAGATGGTACTCAACTGTTGTCTCTGTGCTGTTCATGATGATGAGTGAGTAGGGGTAATGCTGGGGTATTTCTCCTAATATTCACAATCATCTTGTGAGGCAGATGACTTCCGAAACTTCAGAAGCCAGACAGAGGGGTTTTTAGAGGTACATTGTAAAAGGAGAAGAGCAGTGGGGAGAGCACAGATCCCTGGAGGGTGCCAGTGCTGATTGTAGGTGTTGGACATGAATTTCCCCAGTCTCGCTAGCTGATGCCTATCCGTCAGAAATCTGGTGATCCACTGACAGATAGAGCAAGGAACAGAGAGCTGGGCTTATTTGGTCCGGAGAAGAGCAGTGATGATGGTCTTGAAAGCCAAGCTGAAGTCCACAAACAAGATCATCACATAAGTCCCTGTTTTTTTTTTCCAGAGGTTGCAAAATGCAGTGTCCAATATTGACTGCCGTGGGGTGTGAGATTTGCTAAACTTTGCTATTGTTGTTAGATAATCAAGAACTTTCAGATCTAGATTTTATTAGAAACTTTTATTAAAAGCATTTAGCATTCATGATTATATAGTTTATATTCAAATTTACATTTAGGAGAAATTTAGTTTTTATGAAAAGTGACACACAAATGAAAATCTGCCTGGTGGTTTACCACATAATATTAAATGCAAATACTGAGGCCTTTATATTAATGCCCTGTGCTTCAAGGTCAGTCTTTTTTGTGTTACACTAATCAGGGTATTTATGAAATGTAAAAAATAAAAACAATGTTCTTTGTATCTCTACAAATGTGAGGGCATGGTTTAAAGTGTGGTGAACTTTTATTACTGGGAAGCAAACATGAAAGTTGCTAACCGGCCACACACTGAATCTAATAAGGCTGGGAGAGTTTTTATTGGATTCTATTGAAATCTGTGTGCGGATAGTCACTTCCTTATTTGCTTCCAAGTATTATTTTGGCTCTACTCACCTGCAGCAAAAGGGTTGATTTTTTGCTATTTGGAGCGCTACAAACTATTTAGAATTTTTATCACTGGCCGTGCAAATGATCTTGAAACATAAAAATGGAATGATAACACACTCATTCGAGAAACGGTGCTTTATGTAACATTGTAGTGTAATAAGTGTTCATGATAAATCAATTTTTTACATTTGTACTGGTTACTTTATAGGCCACCAGAGTAACACACAGACTTCTTCTATTTGAGATAGTGATGGCCGCTGAAAAAAATCTTAATTGTTGGTGATTTTTTTAATGTCCACAATGATAATGAAAAGGATAAATTGTGATCAGCGTTTATATAGACATTCTAAACTCTATTTGGGTTTGACAACTTAGTCACTTTCGTAATCATCTAGATGTAAAACGGTCACATTTAATTGATGTTAAGGCATTCTGCAACAGATCATCATCTTGTGTGTACTCCATATAGCTAAAGCTGCAAACTCAACTCCATATAATAAATGAGTTAGAACCATCACTTGTACCACAAATGAGTAACTTGCTTTGTAACTAATCTTTAGGACTTGTCCCAATTCCCCAACATATTCAATAGCTCAGAAAAACTTGTCTTTTGTATCAGAAACTATGGACTCATAGATATCTAAAAGATAAAGATAAAGATAAAACAGTCTGAAACTGTGGTATAACTAACACATTCAAGCCTTAAAGAGAGCAGCCTACTGGAAAATGGAGGGCAATTGGAAGAAAACAAAAGGTGCTTTGCATTGCATGGAGGGAAAGTAGATCCTTCTACAGAGAAAGCAGTTAAAAACTGCTAGATCTGATTACTTTTCATCTGTTTTAGAAGAAAACAAACACAACCCCACTTATTTATTCTGTACAGTGGATAAATGAATGAAAAATAAAGCACCAAAAGGCGCATTTCCCAACAACATCAGTATTGACTTTTAGAACTTTCCTTCAAAGATTGATATAGAAATAAAATGAATGTCTACGTATGTATGTATCCATCAGCTACAGTATCACATCAGATAGATGCACTATAGATCCCCTGAACAACAATTTCACACATTCTCTGATTTAAGAGAGGAAGATTCAGAAAGCTTTATCGCCAGGTATAAGAAGCAGATTAATTCTGTGGTTAAGAGTTGCTTCTTCCAGATTAGATCTATTGCTTGGCTAAAGCCTATACTCACAAGAAAAGATTTAGAGAAGGTATTAATGTCTTTGTTCTGTCTCGCCTTGACTATTTCAATGTTTTGTATGGGGGGTCCTGTCAGACCACTGTCACCCTTGCAAAATAAGTGCAGAATGTGGTGATTAGTGCAATACTTGGAGAGTGGGGAGGACTGTACCATTGATTCTAATTTGACTAATTTTTTAAGTTGTGAAGTGGTAAATGAACTAACTATAGCTATTGAGAGAGAGAGAGAGAGAGAGAGAAGGGTTAGGCCTAAAAGATTATATAGTTATTGTTGGGGCCCCATACCTGAAATTTGCTTAGGCCCCCCAAATCTGACCCTGCTTGTAGGTCAACTGGAACTGGGAGCAGAAGACTTATCATGTTCTTGATTCACTGAGCTGAGTCATTGAGGTTTAAAGGGGTCATGTGACATTGCTAAAATTGTTTTTGACATTATGTTGGTGTGACAAGTGTGGCAGGGCCGAGAGCTGTGGGAATGGGTCAAGGCCAGTGGAGTAATTGGAAATGAGTGACACCTGTGCCAAACACTGGTGTCGAGTCCCACGGAGGATATCGGAAGGTTTCGACAGTGAAGGATGAGAGAGGACCAGACCTGGGCTTTATTTTGGTTTTGTTTGTGCGGGGCCTCTCACGCTGTTTTCTGTTTATTTTGTTATTAAAGTTTTATTTAAATGTCCGCCGGTTCCCTTCTCCTTCTTCCTGTTTTACAAACTGGGTAACAGTTGGGTATTTGGTGTAAGGCAATGTGTTTATGTGTTTTCAGTCAAAAAAAAAAACAACAACATTATTTTCCACATAATGTCTATTATTGTTTCTCCTATATGACCCAATTTTATTGATTGGTCGAAATCTGACTTTGCTGCAGCCTGGAATTGAACTACTGGTTTTCGTCTGGTCGGAGGAGAACTGGCCCCCCAACTGAGCCTGGTTTCTCCCAAGGTTTTTTTCTCCATTCTGTCACCGATGGAGTTTCGGTTCCTTGCCGCTGTCGCCTCTGGCTTGCTTAGTTGGGGTCACTTCATCTACAGCGATATCATTGACTTGATTGCAAATAAATGCACAGACACTATTTAACTGAACAGAGATGACATCACTGAATTCAATGATGAACTGCCTTTAACTATCATTTTGCATTATTGAGACACTGTTTTCCAAATGAATGTTGTTCAGTGCTTTGACGCAATGTATTTTGTTTAAAGCACTATATAAATAAAGGTGATTGATTGATTGATTGATTGATTGCTGAAAATGTTATGCCCCTTAACATATGTGTTCTTGCAAACATATAACCCATTACAGACGAGGCATTTGTTGTATCCATTGGGGACATAATTACTGATTATTATATTGTTTTTCTGCGTTGCAGAAGTCTAAACTTTAATAAAGAATATCTTTTTGGGTTTAAGACTTTAGTCTTTGCAACTTTACAGATCATCTTTATGCACCATGAGCTTGTAACACTCTAAAGATAAAAGAAACATTTTAATTGCATTATATGACCCCTTTAAACGATGGAACAAAGTCTCCGACTGTTATAACAAAACTGGGCCAATGACAGGGAAAAGATATTTCAGGGAAATTCAGTTCTCGTGTTTTTTTATTAATCATTGGTATATGAAGGAGTGACACTGACGTGTTATATAAACGATAACTTCTGTCTTTCATACAACAGTAGCAGACAGAACTTCTTGACTGAAACAACCATCACATTATGATGACCAAATTTATTTTTCTAGCTGGTAAGTTAATGTTGATCTTACAGAACGAAAGAGCTTGTTGGCCTTGGAGTGTTTTATATGTTATAAATTGTAACATTCTGTTTTGTCTTTCAGGTTTTTCCCTGGCATTGTGTCACTTCGGTATTTTATTTTTTTTATTTGTTTTTCAATTCCTAATAATAATAATAATGAGAAGAAGAATATATTATATTATATTATATCATATCATATCATATCATATCATATCATATCATATTATATTATATTATTTTTATCAGGATGGGCCTCCGAACTGATATGCTACTTCACAAACTGGTCTCAGTACAGACCTGGTGTTGGCAAGTACATGCCAGAAAATGTGGATCCACAGCTGTGCACTCATTTAATTTATGCTTTTTCCATCATTAATCCGGCAAATGAGTTGAGCACTTTTGAATGGAATGATGAAACTCTCTACGAATCTTTCAATGGACTAAAGGAAAAGTATGTATCTGATGGAATGCATTAGTTTTCAAGAGTGATAATTTGTTAGACAGCATTACACCTATTAATGATATAAATATTTGACTTGACAGAAATCCCAGCTTGAAAACTCTCTTGGCTGTCGGAGGATGGACCTTTGGCTCAGAACAGTAAGACTCCTGCTTAAAACAGTGAATTTTGAAGGATGTGTGTTAAATGTAAACGTAATTTTATCTTCATGGTACTTCTTGTCAGATTTAGTATCATGGTGTCCTCACCAGCAAACAGGACGACGTTTATTCAGTCCTCCATCACATTTCTGAGGAAACATGGCTTTGATGGTCTGGATCTGGACTAGGAGTATCCAGGTTCCCGTGGAAGTCCTCCAGAAGACAAGCAGAGGTTCACTCTGCTCTGTAAGGTACTGCAGTATTTACAGATATTTTTTTACACATTTCTTTAAAATCTAATTGTGCTGTTTATATGATGAGATAATAGCATAGATTAATGTTTAAGTAAAAGACAACAAGGAAAGATAATCAGGGAAAGAATGAGCAAACATGAACAGAAGTCCAAAGGTGAAAACACTTCTATTTGCATTTTTCTAAAACTTCAGAGGAAGAAGAATATCTGACCGTCTGTACACGATCAAACCCAAAAAAATTATCTTTTGACAAGTGACCTAAAAATAATGCAAAAATAATGTAATTTGTAATATTTTACATTTTTTATTTTATTTATTTATTTATTTTGAATAAAAAAACAGACCTTAATCTACTGCAAACATGTGACTATTACAGGAGCTCTTGGAAGCTTATGAGGCAGATAGTGCTGCCACTGGACGTCCCAGACTCATGCTCACTGCTCTAGTGGCTGCTCAGAAAGGAACCATTGATGCTGGTTATGAAATTGCAGAAATTGCCAAGTGTGTCTTCTGAAGAATTTTTAGATGAATGAATATGAATCAAATTAATATGTAGTCTGGCCAAGACCCACACAGTCTGCCTCATTATTTGCTTCTATGTCTTGAGTCTGAGTTGATGACTCTGAACTTCTGGTAATGCAGGTATTTGGACTTCATTAATATGATGACCTATGACTTCTACGGTTCATGGGAAAATGTCACCGGGCACAACAGTCCTCTGTATGCTGGCTCTGGATACGCAGGAAGGAACATCTACTATAACATTGTAAGACGGCCATATATCCTACTGTATTCTTAACTTCATGTGTAACATTTAAATGATTGTGAATGAGACCGTGAGTCATTCCAAATAACAAGAAGCTGGAAACATGCAACAGGAAATAAGTGATTTGTCATGACAATGCAGGACTTTGCAATGAGATACTGGAGAGATCAGGGCGCTCCTGTGGAGAAGCTGAGGATGGGCTTTGCTACATATGGAAGAACATTTCGCCTGTCTTCACTTTCTGGACCCAGTGGAGTTGGAGCTTCAGCTAATGGTCCTGGATCAGCTGGAAACTACACCAGAGAGGATGGATTCTGGTCCTATTATGAGGTGTTACCTTCAACCTGAACACATGCATTTACTGTACATTACAGCTTGTTATTTGATTGGGCAGAATAAAATCAGAAGAGTAATGAACCGATAATCTCCCATCAGATCTGTACTTTCCTTCAAGGAACCTCTGTGGAATGGATTGATGATCAGAAAGTTCCTTATGCAACAAAAGGACATGAATGGGTGGGATTCGACAACAAGGAAAGCTTTGAGAATAAGGTAAGGATATATCATAAAGATTGGGAAATACATGAAATGTAATGCAGCTCTCATGCTCAAAATAACTCCATCTGTTCTGCTTCAGGTGAACTACCTAAAGAAGGAAAAGTTTGGAGGAGCTTTCGTCTGGGCTCTGGATCTTGATGACTTTACAGGACAGTTCTGTGATCAGGGCAAATACCCCCTCATTGGACATCTCAGGACACTTCTTAATAGAGGTACATCTCATATCTTAATCAAGGGCATTATTGTCACAGAAGAAAAAAATCATGCTTTGGTAAATCATAATTATGACATTAAAAGTCTATTAAAAAAATGTATGAGACAAGAATTCGAAATGACCAGATACTAAGTTATAATTATAGAAACTGAGATTCACAATTATGATTTTATAATGACTTCGTATCCCATTATGTCATAATTATGAATTACAAATCCATTATTATTTTTTTCCATATGTGGCAAAAATTAGCTTCCATACACCTGATAAATCATTATAATTGATTAATTAATAATAATTGATTGCCTTTTAAGTACTTTTTTTAAGAATAAAAATAATAATCTACAGTTGAGTCTGTGTCTTAATCTGTCACAGGTTATTTTGTGATAATGACTGACTGACTGTACAATAATTATAAGGAGCACAGCTACTCTCCTTAAATGAATACATATACTGTATGTAAAATATTGATTTGACTTGAAATTTGTTCATAGTGGTTCATTACCACTACATTATTTTAAAGCTTATGAAAAAAAACTGTATTCCAGAAAGTTGTGTAATAAGATAATAACTTGAAAACTAAGATAAAATATCAAATTCAAATTTCCTCCTCCAGATTTCCCACCTGTCTCACCAAATCCAACACATGAGCCTGGTAAGACCACAACAACAGCATCCACCACTGGATCTCATGCCACAAGACCTCATGTTGTCCCGACAGTCCCCTCAGAGTTCTGTGTAGGCAAACAGGACGGGTTATATGTAAACCCAGATGACCCTACGACCTTCATTCAGTGTTCCAATGGAATGCCCCATGAAATGCATTGCCCTGATGGAACTTTCTTCAATCCTGGCTGCATGTGCTGCGACTGGCGTAAGAATGAACCTCATGTTGTCAATATTCCACTCCTGCAAGGGAAATGTTTAGAACTTTGGCAGGTTTTTGTAAAACTATTTGGTATCGGTAATGCCATAATAATTTCACATTTTACCTTTACCTCTGGTAAGTGTTTTATTTTATAAATTTTTAAATCATATGATGCGATTTCTATTTTTCCTTTTCTTTAGTGTGTTATGTAGCTATTTGTGCATGTATAAGATCTGCAGAGTTCCAAAGCGTAAAGTCTCCCACTAAAGGATTTATTCTGTCTAAAAGAGAAGGCTGATCCATACTGGGCTAAAACGCCTCATTCAAACACGCCCCCACATGTGTAACAGAGGCCACCTCTGTTACCTCACTCGCCTGATCTCAAGAGACGCACTAGTGACTGATGCTAGTGGCTGCAGTCATTTAGCCTCCTTGTTAGTGCGTCCACCTCCCACGCCAGGAAGATTATTATTATTTTAATATTATTATTATTATTATTATTATTATTATTATTATTATGATTATATAAAGGTGTCATATGATGCAATTCCTATTTTTCCTTTTCTTTAGTGCTATGTAGCTATTTGTGCATGTATAAGATTGTCTAGGTTACGTATGTAACCATTGTTCCCTGAGAGAGGGAAAGGAGACGTTATGTCAGAAAGAGACTGAAAAAAGTGGGATCTCACCCGAGAGTCCAATCACCTTCGAGTGGTAACAAAACGAGCCAATGGTACACAGAGTACCTTGGTCTGCTGAATTTGCATCGCGAGTGCAGGTATATAAGGAGCAGCACAAGCAACTTGCACTCAAGTCTTCGCTGAGGAGCCGAGTCAGTGACCTGGCCGTTCAGCAGAACAGCGATGTGGCAAAGGGACGTAATGTCTCCGTTCCCTCCCTCAGGGAACGAGGGTTACATATGTAACCTAGACGTTCCCTTTCAGTTTGTCATGTTCTACGTTACGTCAGAAAGAGACTGACGAATGGGGTCTCTTACAAAACGCCACATGGCTGTCTTCCAGTGACCCGTGTGAGTGATAGCACCCTGTCGTGAGGACAGCACGAGAGAGGGGCTATAGCTGACACAGAATACACTGGGTAGCATATTCCAGCTGGACATATGCTAGCAGGCTGCCTGCTTGTAGGACGACTTACAAAGGCAGGTATCAACCAAAAGGTGGTGATACACATGAACTCTGAGGTACCCAGCCCACAGGGTGGAAGTCAGTGATGTGCGGGTCAGTGTATAAACAACCCGCACCCGACCGACGTTTTCAACTAACCCACCGACAACTCGGACCGCAAAAAAAGAAAAAGAAAATATTGTACCCGAACTGCTTCCTGACCCGCATTTTTTAAAAGTATTAAATGCTCATCTTAGTGTCATTGGGCCATAGACATAGGAACTAGGCAAAAAACTGAACTGAATATATTCTAATTTTGTCAAGAATAATAAAAAAATTATTGTAATTAGTACTTAAATAGTCTAGTCTGGCTATGTCTATTTTGATGTTTCTGCAAGTTCAGCAGACAGTGAGTTTCGGGTCTGTTCCGATCAGGGCTGAGTTTCCCAAAAGCTTCGTAAGCCTAAGAAATTTTTAAAAAACGATTGTACGACTGATCTTAATATTATGGTCTGTTTCCCAAAAGCAACATAACTTAATTAGTACTTGAAAATCATCATAGATCTACGGGTGCTTGAGTAATCGTAAAGCCCTTGTGCTTTGATTGTGCTTTATTGTACACTTTATGACTCGTTCTCTTTTTTTTCCTCTTTTTATACATTTATAAATGAAATAATTAAAAGGGGCAGAAAAAAACAGAAATACACATTTAAATTGAATGACTGAAAATAATAATAAAAAACTAATAAAATAACAAATGTATGAAATGCTTCAAAGACTCGAGGGGGGGGGGGGGGGGGGGGGTCTTACTTCTTTTGTATGTCAAAGAAGAAAACCAATAACGTCTCTCTCTCTCTCTCTCTCTCTCTCTCTCTCTCTACTGTATATAAAGTACATTATATATGATTATGTCAAGTATAATACGCTATAATATAATATAATGTTGCATTGTATTAAAGTTATTATATCCAAGTTGTCTGTCTGGAACACAGCATTAGGTTAACATCAATAAACGATCGCGTACTAGGCCTACTATTACGAGCCATTCTAAGATGACATTTCAGCACTTGACAAACAGAGAGCGACTCCTAAGTAGCACTTAAAGCCCGTGAAACAATAATGAACGATCGTAAAATTACTCGTAGGAAACACTCTCAAACGCTAAGATCAATCGTTATCAGGAAAACCTGCCAAGAGCTCGTGAGCGGAGAGCACATTTCTGAATATCCCGCTCCGCTCACTCATTCCGTGAGGTTGCTCGCTCAAACCAGAATGGCCTGCTGGTTCGAAAATATGAGGAATAAGGGCTGCCGCCGACTAATTTTTTTTCTAGTCGACTAGTAGTTGTTTATTTAAGCCATTCGCGGACAAATCGCCCCTTTATATTAATTTAATTACTTAAATATAGTCTACAGCAGTGATCCTCAAATATGGCTCGCGAGATCCAGTTTCCTGCAGAGTTTAGCTCCGACTCTAATTAAACACACCTGCCTGTGATTTTCTAATGATCCTGAAGACACTGATTAGCAAACTCATGCGTGTTTGATTAGGGTTAGAGCTAAACTTTGCAGGAAAGTGGATCTCGCGAGCCAGATTTGAGGATCACTGGTCTACAGGATAATAAGCGTTATGACTGCAAACAAGCTTGCCACGAAGAACTGGCTAAAGTAATGATTAAGAATGTGTCTAAATTAGCAAGGAGACATTTAATTGTTTAGTAATAAACTGGTGTTTTCTGTGTCGCTGCAAAGATAAAGTTGACGATGCGGACTCACCATGAACGCTTTTCGTTTAAAAGTATTCACACTTTCTGTAATATATAGCCTATATTTCTCAAATCTGCGAGGCACAAGCTGAGATTCCGCGACCTGCAGTTCACATGCAATGCAAGTGATCGTGCCTATATATTTGCTTCTTATTTATTAAATACGGGCAATTGATTGATAAAACATTGATCACAATTAAAATACAATTTATACAAAATGAAAATCCCCAGTCTTCACCTTTTCTCTTGCCGCCTCCATCTCTACCTTCAGAGTCATCTTTGTGCCAGTTATTCAGCCAATAAAGTGTAGGCATGTATTTCAAAATTGTGTCAGTGAAAGCAGCAAGTGATGTGCTTGGCTCCGAAGCGAAAGCTTGAGTGCAAGTTGCTCGCGTTCCTTTTTATTTACCCGCACTGCGGGGCAGAGCTTGTGATGCAAATTCCACAGACCAAGGTAGTCTGTGCTCCATTGGCTCGTTTTGTTACCACTCGAAGGTGATTGGGCTCTTGGGCGAGATCCCCATTCTTCAGTCTCTTTCTGACGTAATGTAGAACATGACTGACTGAAAGGGAACTGCAGAGTTACAAAGCTCAAAGTCTCCCACTAAAGGATTTATTCTATCTAAAAGAGAAGCTGATCCAGACTGGGCTAAAACGCCTCATTCAAACACACCCCCTCATGTCTACGTCACGATGTGGAAATATTTGTGTAATGCCACTGAAATGTTCATGTGTAACAGAGGCCAGTGAGTAGGTGCTGTGCATTTAACACCTCTCTACCCTGATCTCAAGAGATGCACTAGTGACTGACACTAGTGGCTGCAGTCATTTATGCATTTAACAGATCCAAAGTGGACTTACAATGCATTCAGGCTAACATTTTTTACCTAACATGTGTTCCCTGGGAATCAAACCCACAACCTCAAGCTGCTAACCCAATGCTCTACCACTTGAGCCACAGGAACATGTGGTCATGTGTTCCTGTTAGCCTCCTTGTTAGTGTGTCCGCCTCCCACGCCGGGGAGAGGGGTTACATTAGTGCCGTGACCCAGATGGTAGGGAGGTTTATGGGGGTGATTCAAACGGAGGTCAGTGAGTAGGTGGTGTGCAGGTGAACCTCACTCCCCTGATCCCAAAGAGACACACCAATGACTGACATTATACTGGCTGCAGTCATTTAAACTCCTTGTTAATGCATCTGCCTTCATGTTTGAGACCCGGGTTCGAGACCTCTCGGAACGAGAAGGAGGTGTGCGGTCAGGACCCGAGAGAGATGGGTTGCAAATGTAAAGACAGAAGGCGTGGTTTCAGGAACTGCAGTAGTGTTGATGTAGCCATGTCATGTAGACGCTGTGTGTTTCTGTGCAAAAGCACATAGTTTAGCCTTCTGAAAGTGGATGGAATGAGGAATCATTGGTTTAGATTTGTTAACAACAAAAGAGCTTAATCCAGATGATTGTAATAAACTAGATTAACAACTGGAAAACTAAGATAAAATGTCCAATTCAAATTTCCTCCTCCAGATATTTCACCTGGCTCTCCAAATCCAACACAAAAGCCTGATAAGACCACAGCATCCAAGGCTGTTCCCTCAGAGTTCTGTGCAGGCAAACAAGACGGGTTATATGTAAACCCAGACGACCCTGCAACCTTCATTCAGTGTTCTAATGGCGGGACCTATGTGATGAATTGCCCTGATGGAACTTTCTACAATCCTGACTGCTTGTGCTGCGACTGGCGTAAGAATGAACCTCATGTTGTCAATATTCCACTCCTGCAAGGGAAATGTTTAGAACTTTGGCAGGTTTTTGTAAAACTATTTGGTTTCAGTAATGCCGTAATAATTTCACACTTTACGTTTATGTTTTCTGGTAATTATTTAGAATTTTTTTTAAAGAGGTCATACGATACGATTCCTATTTTTCCTTTTCTTTAGTGTGTTATGTAGCTGTTTGTGCATGTATAAGATCTGCAGAGTTACAAAGCTCAGTGTGTCCCACTAAAGGATTTATTCTATCTAAAAGAGATGGCTGATCCAGACTGGGCTAAAACGCCTTATTCAAACACGCCCCCACATGTCTACGTCACGACATGGAAATATTTGTGTAATGCCACTTAAATGTTCATGTGTAACAGAGCCCAGCGAGTAGGTGCTGCGCAAGGTAAACCTCACTCCCCAGAAAAAAGAGTCACACTAGCGACTGACATTAGTGGCTGCAGTCATTTAGCCTCCCTGTTAATGTGTCTGCTTCCATTTGGGTTCGAGACCCACACGGAACGAGAAGGAGGTGTGGCGGTCAGGACCCGGTAGAGATGGGTTACAAATACAAAGACAGAAGGCGTGGTTTCAGGAGCTGCAGTAGTGTTGATGTAGCCATGTCAGGGAGACGCTGTGTGTTTTTGTGCAAAAGCACATAGTTTAGCCTTCTGAAAGTGGATGGAATGAGGAATCATTGGTTTAGATTTGTTAACAACAAAAGAGCTTAATCCAGATGATTGTAATAAACTAGATTAACAACTGCAAAACTAAGATAAAATGTCAAATTCAAATTTCCTCCTCCAGATATTTCACCTGGCTCTCCAAATCCAACACAAAAGCCTGATAAGACCACAGCATCCAAGGCTGTTCCCTCAGAGTTCTGTGTAGGCAAACTGGACGGGATATATGTAAACCCACACGACCCTGCAACCTTCATTCAGTGTTCTAATGGTGGGACCTATGTGATGAATTGCCCTGATGGAACTTTCTACAATCCTGACTGCTTGTGCTGCGACTGGCCTAAGAAATAATCAGTGCTCCACCTCTGCAAAGAAAATGTGTTGAATTTTGCCAGTATATATATCTGTGTGTGTGTGTGTGTGTATATTCAGTACTCTCCAACTCAAATGTTTTCCATTTTTTCACTTGGCCTAACTAAATATTTGTGAATTAGTAATCACATGTACATGTTTCAATTGAACTAGTGTGAATTTAACTATAAATTAAATCAGGCCAATTGAAAACTGAAGATGTAACCAGTCACTAGAATTTTTTGAGTTGGAGAGGTTTTAATTTTTTACAGTGAAATAATATGATACAGTTTGTTGTTTTATAAGGGGTGCAGTCTGTCTAATTTGTCTGAGTAAAACTAACCTGAATAAGCATTAGTCGTCTGCAGTTTTTAAATTTAAAGTGGAACTGCATTGATAACTTTGTGACATTTCTAAACATTTTTAGAAAACAAGTTTTTTTTCAGTGTATGAATATTCATTAGAAAATAAATAAGAAAGAACAACCATCTGTTTCCATTCAAACAATTTATTAATTTAAACTTGAAATCAAAAATTAAATGTAACATTCTTGACATTTCAAAATGATTAATGTAAAACATTTACAGTCATTTTCAGTCTCAGCACATTCCATTTCAGTGCAAAAATCACTAAGGATTCAAAGTAGCATTTAAACAACTGATAACAATACCTTTGTGTCGAGTTACAGGTGATATGCAGAGGTAAATGTTTATATCCAGACATAATCCGTCATAATACAAACCTGGTTCCAAAAAAGTTGGGACTGCACAAATTGTGAGTAAAAAAGGAATAGAATAATTATCAAATATCATAAACTTATATTTTATTCACAATATATTATAGATAACATATCAAATGTTGAAAGTGAGACATTTTGAAATGTCATGCCAAATATTGGCTCATTTTGGATTTCATGAGAGCTTCACATTCCCAAAAAGTTGGGACAGGTAGCAATAAGAGGCCAGAAAAGTTATATGAAGTTACATATAAGGAACAGCTAGAGGACCAATTTGCAACTAATTAGGTCAATTGGCAAAACTGATTGGGTTTAAAAAGAGCCTCTCAGAGTGGCAGTGTCTCTCAGAAGTCAAGATGGGCAGAGGATTACCAATTCCCCCAATGCTGTGGCGAAAAATAGTGGAGCAATATCAGAAAGGAGTTTCTCAGAGAAATATTGCAAAGAGTTTGAAGTTATCATCTACAGTACATAATATCATCCAAAGATTTAGAGAATCTGGAACAATCTCTGTGCATAAGGGTCAAGGCCGGAAAACCATACTGGATGCCCGTGATCTTCAGGCCCTTAGACAGCACTGCATCACATACAGGAATGCTACTGTAATTTAAATCACAACATGGACTCAGGAATACTTTCTCGGTAGAAGACATTCTCGGTGAACACAATGCACCGTGCCATTCGTCGTTGTCGGCTAAAACTCTATAGGTCAAAAAATATTTTTTTTTCTCTCGTTTTCTCTGGGTCAAGGCTCATTTAAAATGGACTGTGGCAAAGTAGAAAACTGTTCTGTGGTCAGACGAATCAAAATTTGAAGTTCTTTTTGGAAAAGAATGGGAAAAGAATGAGAATGTGGCGGTCTGGCGAATTTCGATGATTCGCCATGAAAAATTAAGTTGCTATAACTCAGACATACAATGTCCAATCTGCCTCAAACTTCACATGTTTGACAAGACTCCGATCCTGAAAAGATTGACATGCACATATTCAGTTATAGTCATAGCGCCACCTATTGGCAACAGGAAGTGACATATTTTACACTGGGATGGACTACTCCCAGAATTTTTTTTACATTAAAAAATAATTTTTTTGTGGTCAGTCTAATCTAAAGGCCTGTGCGATGTTAAGTTGTGAAGATCTTGAGTTTTCATTAAAAGGCGTGTCCATGGTGCCGTGACAAAGTTCGATGTCTCTCCATGGGAATAAAAGATTTTATAACTCAGGCATTAAATGTCAGATATTCCCCAAACTTCACATGTGTGATGAGAGTCCTGGTCTGAACACATCTGAAGGCCAATATTCCATCGGGTGTGGCAAAATGGCTCTATAGCGCCACCTATACACTTTCAATGGAGTGCGCCTCAAGCTATGTTTCACGTTCATGTACGAAAATCTGTAAACACATGTAACACACCAATAGCTACAAAAAGTATCTTGGTATGAAATCAGAATCCCAACAGGAAGACGGTTATTTAGAATTTTCTCTGCAAAATTGGTGTTGTTAATGCCATTTTCAGGGGTTGTACTTTAGCAAACTCCTCCTAGAGATTTAGTCAGATCAACACCAAACTTGGTCAGTGTAATCTAAAGGTCTTTCCGATGTTAAATTGTGAAGATCTTGAGGTTTCGTTAAAGGGCGTGTCCATGGTGGCCTGACAAATTTCGATGTTTTGCCATGAAAAATGAAGTTGCTGTAATTCAGACATACAATGTCCAATCTGCCCCAAACTTCACATGGTTTATAAGACTCCTGACCTAAACAGATCTACATGCCCATATTCAGTTATAGTCATAGCGCCACCTGCCGGCAACAGGAAGTGACATATTATACACTGCAAAACAATACTCAAAAAATTTTTTTGTGGTCAGTCTAATCCACTGGTTCTCAACCGGTGGGGCACGCCACTCTCCAACACGCAACACTCTCCAGGGATTTGTTCAAAACACTGAGTCATTCAAAACACGATTGAGAGTGTTTCTGTGAGATGCGCTATGTTGTGATCTTTGTTTGGATTCATCGGATCTATTTTCGTTGCTAAAATAGACCAAAACAGTCAATATTACGTCTAAAATGTAAGTGACTTAATATTATTAACTTGTTTGTTGAACTTGTTTGTCATATTGTCTTGTTTGTCATATCAGTGTCACATTTTCAATCGCGAGGTGATGGTAAATTAAGTGATGGTCAATTGTCAGCTCTCTTGGTCGTCAGGTCGTGTGATGTATGTTGCTGAACTGTATTCAAATGTTAGAAATATAAAAACACCACATTTTGAAATTTAACTGCAGTATGTCAATTTAGTTTACTTGTGTGTGCTGCGCTCATAGACTGCGCTCATTTGTTTGATTTCTCCTCGAGAAGCTGCGCAAGCCTCAAAAGTTTAAGGTCCTTGCACCCTGACCGAGTCATGATAAATCTCATCAAATCACGGCCGCTAAACTCTCGCTTGTTTGGGGTCCTCTGCCAGGAGATGGAGGAGATGGGGTCAGGGCACGAACAGCTATTTCTGCACACTGAAGTTCACTGGCTCTCCAGGGGTCGATGTTACAGCGGTTGTATGAGCTGCGAGAGGAGGTGAAGTGGTTTTTGACAGAAATCAAATCAGATCTGGCGAAGCATCTGGATGACACTATGTGGCTTGCGTCTCTGTCCTATTTGGTCGATATATTTGACCGCTTGAATGGCCTCAACCTGTCTTTGCGAGGCCGCAAAACTCATATTTTGCTCCTTGCACATAGGGTGACCACGGGACAGTCCCGAAATTTGAAGCTTTGTCCCGCGTCCCGCAAATCATAAGCAGTGTCCCGCATTTTAATTTTGTCTTCGTCATTTTATTAAATCTTCCTTTAAATTACAATTCTACAATTAAAAAACACTGAACATGCGCAGCGCAGCCGTTATTATTGGTTCTAGCGGCTAGCCAGAGCGGGAAAATAAACACTTAGAATTGACATTGAGAACATAGTCACAAAAGTTTGCAACCACTTTTCGTCTTCAGCTAAACGTGTGCAAGAATTAAAGGAAGTGTTTGAGTTTGTGGACGAGGAGTACACGGCTCTTTACAAGAATGTGCCGACACGGTGGCTAAGTTTGTGGCCTGCTGTCAAACGTCTGCACGACTCCTGGCCAGCTGTCAAAAGCTATTTTTTATCTCTTGGAGAAGAGCGCTGTCCATCAGCACTTTGGAAATTGCTCGCAAATTGTGAGGATGGAGAAGATGTGCCCTGTGAACTCCAGGCATACTTGCTGTTTTTGCAAAATAGCCTCAAAGTTTTTTTCGACGCAGTGCTTAAAGTTGAGGGAGACGAGACAACTGTGTGTGAACTTTTCGAGTTAATGACCAACATCAAATTCAAACTAGAGCAAAGGAAAAATGATCGATTCTTTGGATTCGAGACCAGTACTCTCCTGCAACAGTTTCCCACCGCACAGGTTGCTGTTATAGAGCAGGACTTTCTTATGTTATATGAAAGAGCGCTTGCTTATCTACACAAGTGGTTTGATTTCACTGATGGCAACTACCTAAAGCACATCTTATGCCTGGCTATCAAGAGGGAATTTAGCTTCCAAGACCTCCGTGGAGCAGCTGAAGCATTAAAAATTAGCTTTAAACTGGACATGAACCAGTTGTATGATGAATTCTGTGTTCTTATGCCGCACGTAAAGGAAATCGCAACAACAACAAATCCAGTTGCATCTAAGTGGACAGTTCTTTTGAAGCACGTCCGTGCCCCAAACATAACAGCTCTGGTATCTTTGGCTTTGAGCACTCCTGTCACCAATGCGTTCGTGGAGAGGGTGTTTTCTCTCATGACTGCTGCGTGGACAGAGACAAGGAACCGCGCAACTGTGGACCTCATAAAAAGTGAACTCCTGGTGAAAGTGAACTACAGCTACACCTGCCAGGAGTTCTACAGACACATAATGAATGAGAAGGCCCTACTCAAAGCTGCCAGATCAGACAAAAAATATAAATTCAAGATGCAATGAATCCGGTAAGAACGCATTTAATCTTAGTCTCTCCTAATGGAATTTATGTGCTTATTTGTAAATGTGCTTTGTAGCAATTGGATTTTTATTTTCACTTAATTATTTGGATTGAATAGAGACGTGCTGTTAAAATAATTTTTTACTGATATTACTATTAAATATTATTAGTGACGTTCACAGTGCCGTCATTAACATTTTTATAAACCCTTTTAGCAATTTAAAACATGTTAACATCACTGCAAAAAGATATCTAATAAAAAAATAAATATTTATTCACCTAGTATAATAATAGTAATTTCTCTCCCTCGTGTCCCGCATTGTCCCGCAAAATCAGGTCTGCTGTCCTGCAACACAGCAATAGCCAGGTGGTCACCCTACTTGCACATGACGTTACACGATTTCTCCTCCCTATTTCAATCAGATCTGAGCACTTGTCAGCAATGAGAAAACAATTTGCGACATATTTTAAAGAGGATTATCGCTCTTTTGCGTGGGTTCGAGATCCGTTTGTGTCCACAGCAAACGAGCTATCAACTGATATGCAGGAACAGCTTATTGAGCTGAAGAGTGACAGTAGACTGAATTAACTCTTTAGCTCCTGCCCTCTTTCGTCATTCTGGGCAGCATTGATGCAGGAATACCCTCAACTCAGTGACGTTGCCTTGAAGATTCTCCTTCCTTTCGCGTCGACATATTTGTGTGAGGCAGGATTCTCAAAAATGACTGCACTCAAAACGAAATACCGCAATCGTGCACAGATTGAGGTTGATTTGAGGCTATGTTTATCAAACATTGAGCCAATAATTGAGGATCTTTGCAAGGCAAATCAGGCTCAGGTCTCACATTAACATCACCTACCTGCAAGCTTCTGTAAAAAATGCAGATGATGCCTACTATTAGGCCTAGTAATAATTATAATAAAGCATAATATCAGAGGTCTGGAGCAATTCCCAATTATAGCAATAGCCTAGTTATGATAATAGGCCTACTGATGATAATAATAATAATAATAATAATAATAATAACAATAAAGCATGTAACCTCATATAATTATATATCAATAGCCTAGTAATGATAACAGGCCTACTGATGATAATAATAATAATAATAATAACAATAACAACAGTAAAGCATGTAATAATTATATATCAATAGCCTAGTAATGATAATAGGCCTACTGTTGATAATATAATAATAATTATAATAACAACAATAAAGCATGTTACTTCATATAATTATATAGCAATAGCCTAGTAATGATGATAGGCCTACTACTCCTCCTAATAATAATAATAATAATAATAATAATAATAATAATAATGCCTCCAATCTCACATTAGAAGTCTGGTGCTACTGCCAATTATAACAACAGCCTAGTAATGTTAATAGTGGGCCTAAAAATAATAGCCTAGGGCTATCTATCTATCTATCTATCTATCTATCTATCTATCTATCTATCTATCTATCTATCTATCTATCTATCTATCTATCTATCTATCTATCTATCTATCTATCTATCTATCTATCTATCTAATGTGGGGGGTCTGGGGAGTGTGTGTGTGTATGTGTGTGGGGGGGGGTGTATGGGGCCCCAACTGCAATGATCCAGCTTTGGGGGGGCCCAGCTTCCAAAAGGTTGAGAACCCCTGGTCTAATCTAAAGGCCTGTGCTATGTTAAATTGTGGAGATCTTGAGGTTTTGTTAAAGGGCGTGTCCATGGCGCCGTGACAAAATTTGACGTCTCGCCACAGCAAAAGAAGTTGTTGGAACTCAGGCATAAAATGTTCGATCTTCCCCAAACTTCACATGTTCGATAAGAGTCCTGGCCTGAACCAGAGACAGTTTATGAGAGACATGCCACTTCCTCAATCCTCAATACAACTATATAAGGAAAACCCGTAACGGCAAAGATGGCGGTTGTGTGCACATGTCCCGCCCCTCCTGCTGGAAAACAAATCATCTGCTTTTGACAGTCAAGCCGGGAAAACATTTAAGCCTATCGTCTGGTTCCACTGGTGTACACGCACAGTTGAGGAACCCTTGCACATGCGTAGTAAAGGTATAACCTGTGGGGGAAAAGGCATTTTAAACCTTATTCTATTTCTGCGATTTTTGTCATATTTCACTGCTGTTTCTATACATGCTATTTGTATGTCCCGGTGACCAGTGAAAGTGCAGTTCTGACTCCCTGCCCATTCATTTAGATAGGAGCTGGTCTTGTTATTCTGAAATAGCTGCCCGGAGGCGTTGCCAAGATGGCGGCCGAGTGGCACGACTTGCCTGAAAGGACTTTGCCTGAACACATCTGAAGGCCAATATTCCATTATAATGATAGCGCCACCTACTGGCAACAGGAAGATTGGCATATATATGGAATAGACTTTGATATATTCCACTTATATTTATGACTTTAAATGCATATTTCTCACCGTTCACCTTTTTACTAAAGCCACTCGCTGCCGGTGAGCCGGGATGCGAGGGCCCGTTCATCGCTGCTTGCAGCTTTAATTAAAGCTATTATTGTAATATATTTACTGTAATTTTGTAATCTGTAATTACTGACCATTTCAGTGCAAAAATAATGAGGGATTCAAAGTGACATTTAAATAACCAATGACAATAACTTTCTGTTGAGCAACAGCTTTGTGATGCAGGTGATATGCAGAGGTAAATGTTCACAGATCCAGACATAAATCACTTCTGTCAAACAACATTTTAATTAATAATCTATTGGCAAAATGGGTGCCCTAAGCAGGATTGAATTGTTGTGCCCCCCTTTCTCAAATATCATGAAAAAATACAACAATAACAACAACAAAAACACCTACTAGGGGTCAAAATAGAACTTTAAAGGGGTGTGAAATGCTATTTCATGCATACCGAGTTTTTTACACTGTTAAAGAGTTGGATTCCCATGCTAAACATGGACAAAGTTTCAAAAATTAAGTTGTAGGTTTGAAGGAGTATTTCTGTTCCAAAAATACTACTTCCGGTTTGTCACAATTTTCGGAAAGTTTTTTTCGCGTATGGCTCTGTGTGACGTTAGATGGAGCGGAATTTCCTTATATGGGTGCTAAGGGCGCGTCTGCCGGAAGAGCGCGCGTTCCCATATAGCTGAGCAGAGGGAGGCTGTGCACAGACAATCACTGATCAGAGCGAGAGCGTCGCGAAATGTCACAAAAGGAGTGTGTTTTTGGTTGCCAGGGCAAGACAACCCTGCACAGATTACCAAAAGAGAAACAGCATTAAGGGACCAGTGGATGAAGTTTATTTTTACAGAGCATCAACGGAGTTGTGCAAGTGTTTGTGTTTGTTCCCCTGCATTTCGAAGATGCTTGTTTTACAAACAAGGCCCAGGTTGACGCTGGATTTGCACATCGTTTATTTCTTAAGGATAATGCAATCCCAACGAAAAAGGGTCACGATCGTGTGTTGGAACTGCAGGCGGTGAGTAAAACTGCTTAAAATATCTCTGTGTTGTTAACTTGGCTATTGGCGTGTGAGCACATCAAGTAAACAACATGCGATGTTGTCATCAAACTGCACGAGTAAAACTGCTTCAAATATCTCTGTGTTGTTAACTTAGCTATCAGCGCATAAGCACATCAAGTAAACAACATGCGATGTTGTTATCAAACTGCACTTTCCACATGTACAGCTTAAAAAAAAAAAAAAAAAAAAAAGACGACAAAGTGGAACTTAGTCATTTTCCAAAACCGCTAAGCAAATATATACAGTTTCAGTACATACCACATAGAGAAGCCTTTGCTGATGCTGCTCTTGTTAAATTTCAGCCTCTGGATCTGTGTCACAGCTTCCAGACTCGCTCAACACAAAATCCTACTCGCGTTCGTGATTCTTTAGCTCCGCCCACACGTCACGCCTCTAGGCGCTCGTGTTTTTCCGGGAAAAATCGGTACAGACTATCTTTCTCTTATGAATATAATAAAACTAAAGACTTTTTGGAGTTATGAAGGATGCAGTACTACTCTATAGGTACTCAAGATTAACAGGATATTGAGTGAAAACGAGCATTTCACCCCCCCTTTAATAATAAAAAAAAAAGTAAATAAATTGTATTATTTACAAACTACAATTGTAGCTCTCGACATTTACCTAAGCTTTGACTTTATTATGATTCTAATTTATTTTATAGTCTAAAGCATTCGGAAATCAGGCTAAAGAAAATGAAGTAGTTTTACTATGATAAAACCATGGCTTATTTTTGTAAGGGTTGTGATGTCCACGTTTTTTGTTGAAGAAATTATAAAGGCTGTCTCATCTATAGAATCAAAATCAGAATCAGAATGACCTTTATTCCCAGGTATGTTTACACATACGAGGAATTTGTTTTCATGATAGAAGCTCCGCAGTGCAACAGTATGACAGCCACAGAACAAAAAACACATAATAAAATAACCATACGTAAAAAAGGTGGCCAAAAATGAAATATTTTGTGAATATTTGAATTAAATGTTTGGCCAATAGCCTGAACAAGGATTTGATTTTCCTGTAAGTGTAACAGCAGCAATTACCCTTTGGCTCCCTTTGCAGGCATTTGTGATAACATGTTATTGTATATTTTGCATTAGCCTACATTATGTATTTTAACAGTGTTATTGTGGTGGTGAAATTATTTATGACATTAAAACTCATTATTAACATCAAAACAGTTTCCCAGTAATTTACCTGAAAGTGATACATGGGCCTCATTTTTACCTTTTTTTATACAGTCTATGGTTTTTACCTAAATTTTTTACAATCTATTTTTATACATATTAAAAATGTATAAGGTGTGTATTGTATTTGACATGTATGAACACATTACATTTGTTTTCATGACTCCAAGTCTTTCTCCTCAAATGCTATTGAGCTTTAAAGCAAGGATGACAACAGAGACACTCATGGACTTCAACCCAAAACTCAGTACTTAGAGGTAATAAGGTTTGAATAGAAATACAAACAGTGTATATGACATTAGCTATATTAATTATAAAGTCACTTTGGATAAAAGCATTTGCCAAATGCATGATGCACATTAGGGTGCGTAGCTGATGACACATTTTTGGGTGAAATCCCCCTCAAGAGTGAAGATGTGCAGAGCTAATAGCGTTAATAGCTATCAGAATTATATTGAATCAGATTGAATGAGTCTGTTCAGATGAATAAGCAAATTAGTAATTTAATCCATTACATAGACAGTTAAGGTCTTTTTAGATTACTTATGTGCTAACTCGTTTATTACATTGATCTAAATAGAATATTCCAGTATCATATTGATTTAAAATGGAAAGAGAAAGAAAATATATTCCATTCGTGGTTTTTAACAAGATGAAGTCAAGGTTTCCCAAACTGGGGTTCATGAAGAAACTGCAGGATTGTGAGTTTAATTATAAGCTAATAATTCATATAATCATAAAAATTGAAAATTAAATAATTTTAAATGAACAACAATCAAAATAAAACCCTTATTTAAAAAGATGAAATATTGTATTTGCTTGCATGTCATGTGACCATTAACCAACATCAAAGAACTATGAGCATGCAAATGCATTAGTTGTTAACTTATTACCTTAAATTCAAGTAAATATATTAAGTGAAAGAGGTTCATCTGACAAAAAAGTTTGGAAATCCCTGCAACATGTAAATATAAGAAATAACATAAATTGTGCATTTAAATGTGTTTGAAAGACAAAAGTCTTCCAAAGACATGGTCATACATGATTAAATAAGAGTGATAATTCAAATAAAAAAAATTATATCTTAACAATATAGTTGATGCAATGTTGAAATGCTGTACATTTTTAATTATTTTTGTAGCCATTATAGCCACATCACTAGGTAGAAAACTGTCTGAATCTGAAAGTGGTAGACTATTTTAGGAAGGAAAATTTAAAAGATAAAAAAGAAGAATCGGTCATAATCAATAAATTATATAAATAAATAAAAAACTGATTACGAGTATTTTCAAATGTCATATAGTCTAATTACAAGCACTTATTTTTTGGAGTCTTATTATGTAATCCACCTTACATGTGTCTATCCAGCACTGCCTGTCCATCAGAAAGAATCGTGTTTAGTGTCATGATTTTATTTGTCTTGATTCAAAATGACTTGCTTTTGTCCTTTTGGCATGCTGGCTCGAATAATAATAGATTACATTTTAGATTTTTTTCTCAGCAAACTCTACCATATATGCTCTTCAGCTCTGCATCATATTTTGGATTTTTTTTTTACAGAATTAGGCATACCAGAATTTAAAAGAGAGCCCTACTCATACTTTGGAATAAATTGATTCAAATGGTCTCATTTTAAAACGTGCACAGTGTTACATATTTTGTATTTTATATGTTTACACTACTGTGATAAATACTGACTTTTATTAATTTTTTAATTAAGTTTTTATTTAAGAGTCTATAATTTAGGACATGTTTGGTCTATGTCGCTTGAGAAAATCTCTTTTGATTCCACTAGGTGGCAATAAACAAGAGAAAAAAGAATTTTGTCGATAACATATTCTCAGCAAAAGTCATTTAGCTTTAACCACAAGGTGGCGCTAAGAGCCTCCAAGTGTACTTTCACAGTCACCGTTTTTTGATTTCTGAAAGCAGGCATAACTTAAAAGACAGCCTTACCCCCATACTTTGGAATAAATTGATAGAAATGGTCTCATTTTACAGAAAACTCTTTGGAGTTTAACACAAGGGTAAGATATTGCATATTTTTACAATATTGTGACAAACAGACAAAAGTCAGATTTTTAAGTTAAAAATTGTATTTAGGACCTGTTAGGTCTATTTCCCTGCAGAAGTCAGCCCTACCCACATACTTTGGAATAAATTGATAAAAATGGTCTCATATTGAACAAAACAACCTAAAGTAAAAGCTGATATGGGATTTTAGGCTAGTATGTGAGCACAGATATAGTTATCAGTGCAGAAATATGATGCATAAGTTTGCTTGTTTACAGGAGTAATTTCAGTTTTCGTGATTCTTTTGAAAATTATTCTTTGTTATGTCACTGTACTGTATAAGATCTGTGAAACATTCCTGAGAGCGAGTGCTTTCGTTTGATGTGTGACTTGTCAAGGGGGGTGGTTGCGGAAGAACGAATTTAGACCTTATTATTTTCTTTTATGTACAATTAATGCAAATATCATGGGACGTGCAAGAAAGCAGAGGTTATACGCGTTAAAAAAAAATACCATATGTAACGGGCTGAAACACCCACTCCTAAATACCCAATAGAGGGCAGTAAACCCGCTCAGGCCATTCAATTAAATGAATAAAGGTCTAGGCCTTGGTGTAGTACATGGTCCTTTTATTCATAAAGGAAAAGGGGAAAAAATGAACCCTACATCTATACAACAAACAAAACTAAATATAAAATAACAAACAGACAAAAACCCAAAACAGAAGGACAAACAGGGGGCCAAAATGGCTAAGCTGGAATATAAGCCCTGGGACTGGACACAGCAGTTTCAGCTAGTTCTAATACAACAATACAACCTGTGCCACAACGTAATATACCATCAAACAAATCAACCACTAGTGTTATCACTGCACCACACCGCACACACTGGTAGCTGGAATACTGCTCTGCCAGATACAAGGCCCCCAGATTAACAAAACATAAAACATACATCACATAAAGTCAATCATGAACAAAAAGACAAACAAAGAAATTCACATAACAGAATCAAATACTCCAAAATAAACAATATTCAAATGATAATCAAACGAAACAAAAATATAACAAAAACAAAAAATGTAACAATTATAATATCCAATACTGGGGAAAACAGTGGCCTACTATATTAGCTCCCAGGTAGATCTGCTAAAAAAAAAAAAAAAAAAAAAAAAAAAAAAAACACAAAATTACACATTTAAATACATTTGATATACTATAAAAACCTACACATTACATTTAGACATATTGCTTGCAACTTTATATTTTTGTTAAAAAAAACTACATTACCTTCACAAGGTTTCCTATATGAAATGTCTCCTAACACCAATAAAGCAACTGTGCTGCCAAGTTCGTCCCTACCATAAAAACAAACCGCATACTTAAGGACAAACACAGACTATTTATAGCACATAAATCAAACGACCTACCCGGATATAGTCAGCAATACGAACAGCAGAAACACGATAAGAGACGCACAATGCCAAGTTTTTGCTAGTAACCATCAGCAACACAGATGCATATTGCGTCATAAACCACACACCACATACATCCCTACTTTAAAAGTTCACCGTCCCGGTGAATACCTCATTACTACTCTTACTGCCATGGTCGAAATACAGTAGAATGAGAATTTACCACAGCGTCGCTAGGACCCAACCCCTGAGGTAACCGAAAAGGGTTTGAATGACATCCTGCAGTGGGACGTGTAGTACGTCTAACTGATGGAGGTATCGTAGCCCCTCTACCTTGTCCCCCACCAATTACAACAGATGAACCACCACACCCTGCATCTTCAGATGACACCAAACTTTCCCTTGATATATCCAAATTCTGATCCCCAGTCTTCCCAACACAATCTACCTGACCTCTTGGACAAGGGTAGGGATGTGACTGTATTTCCCTTTGAATCTGTCCTTGTCTTGTCTGACCTACAACATGTGGACCTCCAACTCTTCTACTCCTTCACTATTCTCAACTCCTCCCTCAACCACTAGTGTCTCACTCCCATGTGAGGTAGGGACCGGCTTTAACTCAGATCTATGAACGCACTTAGAGGGGCCTACGCCATTTTGACGTGGCACTTCATACACATTACCAAGGCCATCCTTACATTCCAACACTTTAAACACGCTAGGGGCCCATGCATCTTGGATCTTATTTCGCCCCAAAGGATGACTCTTACAATAAACTAACGTGCCTGGAGCAAGTATGGATACATCATTCGGTGGCATTGATTTCTGGTATGGAGCCCTCTTCTCCAAATACCTCCATAAACCAAGGACAAATGTTCTTTATGTTGGACAATCCAGTCACTTACACTACCTCCCGATAACTCTTCCTCAGCCACGCTCAAGAGAAAATCAATTGGCAACTGTGGCTTTTGGCCGAACATAAGTTCATATGGTGAATGCTGGGTTGACTGATGAACAGTGGTGTTATACGCAAATAAGAGTTGTGGAAGAAAGTGTGGCCACTTCCCTTTCTTATCTGGGGGCAGGGTCCGCAACAAATCGTGCAACGTTCGATTGAAACGTTCACACTGTCCATTTCCCTGAGGGTGATATGGGGTGGTACGACTCTTCTGAATTCCATAAATGTCACAAAGATGTTTCAGCAACTCACTCTCATAACTACGCCTTTGTCCGAATGTATACGCTTGGGTACGCCATACACACAAAACCACTTTTCCTCCAGTACTTTAGCCACAGTCTTCACTCTCTGATCTGCAGTAGCAAAGGCTTGAGTAAACTTGGAGAACACATCTGTTACCACTAATACATTCTCCAGACCACTACTAGCTCGTTCCAAGAGGGTGAAATCAATGGCTATAATTTCTAGAGGTCTTGATGCAGTAAGACTTCCCATATAGGTGCGAAATTTAGGCTGTGTGGCCTTAGCCAGTACAAACCGCTCACATTCAATGCACCACTGTTTAACGTCCTTCCACATGCCTGGCCAATAGCATCTTTCCCTCAACATGGTCATGGTTCGCCCGCCACCCTGATGGCCATGATTATTATGCACATTATTAAGAACCTCGGGTCGTAAAACAATCGGTAGTAAAAGCTGCAAGACAGTCTCTCCTGTAGGTGGAAGCTGTACTTTTCGATATAACACTCCTTTATCCTCCTTAATCCGAGGCCACTGCCTAACCAACTCCCTAAGACCCTCAGGGCCCTGAGCTACCTCTCCCTTTGAGGGTGGCGCTCCCCTCCTCCAGTGCCTCAAAAAATTACCAATCAATGGATCACAGGCCTGCAGTGCAGAAAGATCACCATTCTCTCGCATTGGTACCGCACTTACCACAGAGGCTCTAGCAACATGGGGCTTTGGGTTCAAAGCTACTTGGTGCATACTCACCTCAGGGGGAACCATAGTCCCAGCATTACTCATCGCGAGAAGCCCAGCGCTGTTCTATAGCTGCCAATTTCGCAGTTTGCAAATAACTCAACGGGTTATTATCAGTATATACAATGAACTTATTGCCCATTAAGTATTCTCTGAACTTCTCAGTTACTGACCATTTCAATGCCAGCAGCTCTAATTTCATCGAGCTATAGTTGGACATATTAGTTTCAGGGGGACGCAACCCTCGACTTGCAAACGCAATAGGCCTAATCTGTCCCCCCTGGTCTTGAGACAAAACTGCTCCAAGACCTCGGTGGCTTGCGTCGATCTCCAAAATGAACGGTTTTGCAAAATCTGCATATCCCAACACAGGGGTATACACTAGCTTCTCTTTAAGGGTCACAAAAGCCCTCTCACAATTATCGGTCCAATGTTGTTCAAAGGAGCCCAAAGTTTTTCAGACTGCTCTTACCACCCTGCAAAGCTCCCACCAACTTATGCAAGGTTGCAGCAACTGAAGCAAACCCTTCAACAAATCGGCGATAATATGAAGCAAAACCTAAGAAAGAACGCAATTCTGTCACATTACTAGGCCTTCGCCACTGAGCAACAACACTAACCTTTTCCGGGTCTGTAGCTACCCCCTCGGCTGAAATAATATGCCACAAATACTTCACCTCAGTCTGAAACAGATGACACTTTTGAAGCTTCAATTTCAAGTGGAAATGTTGGAGGCGTCCCAACACTATTTCCAACCTCTCCAAGTGCTGCTGGAAGGAAGTTGAGAAAACAACAATGTCGTCAGGATATAAAAGCAAAGCATGGAATCGTTGGTGGCCAAATATCCTTTCCATAAGGCGCTGGAAGGTACTTGGCGCATTGCACAACCCAAAGGGCATCTTAGTAAACTCAAAGAGCCCGAAGGGAGTGCAAAATGCGGTCTTTTCCTGATCTTGACTAGCTACAGGAACCTGGTTGTATCCACTAGCCAGATCTAAAGTGCTAAACAAACTAGCCCCAGCCAAAGCGTCTAAGGATTCCTCAATCCGTGGGAGAGGAAAGGCGTCCTTACGAGTCCTTAAATTTAGCTGCCGATAATCTACACACAGCCTAATTGAACCATCCTTTTGTACAACAACAATTGGAGAAGCATATGGACTGCAACTTTGCTTTACTACCCCTTGGTCTACAAGCTCTTGAATATGCCTTTTGACCTGATCATACTGAGAAGGAGGTAACCTACGTTAGCATTGTCGCACTGGGGTCTCGTCCACTAAAGGTATTGTATGCTCTACTAAAGTCGTACAGCCCAAATCCCCTTCCCCACGACTAAAAATATCACTATACTTCTCCAGAAGTTTACGGGCCTCCAATTCTTCCTGAGAAGACAAATTAGGCCAGGCCATTTGTGAGAAATCCACTGGAGGAAGTTCTTCTACTGCCACAGCTTTAACTATAGCTACCTGTTCACCAGTAGATCCCCGTTCATGGAACTGTACCAGTGTTGTTGACTGCAGAGAAACTAGATGAAATTCTCCCAGAACTACTTTAGACTGAACCCACCGATCCTGAGTTCCAACGTTTACAACAGGTACCTCCAACCTCCCTTGAGTAACTGGCAAATAAGCAGAAGATATAATCAAATCACAAGGCAAGTGACAGTTCTCTAAAGGCAAAGGCTCTAAAAAACCTGAGGAAAATGTCGATCCTAAACCAGTGTGACAAATAGCAGGAACCAGAACAGCAGGTCCAGGACGAACTCGGACACGGCCAATCAACCCGGTCTCTAAGACACGGTCGAGCTGTCTACATTCTGCCAAACTGTCCCTCCCAGCAGCTTCCTGAGATGACCTCAGATCTACATTACAAAACCTAGCAATATGGCCTGGTTTATTGCAACGAATACATATAGGCTTACCATCTGGCTGATAAGGAAACTTCGTGCCATGTGGACGAACATCATACCTCTTATGAAATGCAGGGGGTTCAAGATGTGTCATAATGGTGTCTAATTGTACCTGTTGCTTACGAAGGCACTCCTTCATTTCTTTTAACTCATCTACTGACTGTACTGCAGCTACATTTGTTTGAATCTCCCCAACCACGCCCTGAGCGCTATACGAATAAGCACGGGGCCTTTGGCTAACAACACGTTCTCCTTCCTCTACCCACTGGACCGCTTCAGTATGAATATCCAAGGAGGAGACAAAAGGGTCCATCCGTACCTGTCGCTTTAATTCTCGTCTCAACATGTTATCTCTAACATGCTCGATAAACTGATCCCTAAGAATAGAATCAGGATTAGCAAAACATTGTGGATCTCTCCGCTTAACTACTTCAATGAGAGACATAAGGGCATGAGAATATTCTCGCAGCGATTCACCCTCCATTTGTTTTCGTTGATTCTGTAGCCCTATGTAAGATTTAGAACAACCATAAGTTTCACGAAGGATGGAAAAAATCTTTTCTGGAGTATTTCTTTCTGCAGGGGTCCTAAACTTTATCGTTTGGTTACTACAGGGAGAGATGGCATAGACACAGGAGATGGTACAGAATTAGTCACAGGAATAGACGCAGAGGAAGAACCCTCCAACAAATCATTAGCCGGAACAACTACCGCTCTTTGAGTGGTTTCTTTAAGCATGGCATTTTCTGACTGCAATTGTTGTATTAACTCTGTTAATGCCTGTAATTGTGCTGCCATTTCCTCTGCCATACTAAAAGAGAGAAGAGGGGGACATTGCGCTGTGTAGAATAGCGCTTGTTGTTCATCATTTTTTTCTGATCACAAATGCAGACATAGTTATATGTTTACACAGTCCGATACACAATGCATAAAAACACAGCATAAGTCACCTCGCTGTTCAGAACGATGAGCTTTGTAAAAATCGACATTTTTTTTTTTTTTAAACTACCAAATACAGGATTACTAACAAAATCAAAAGATAAACAATCTGCTGCTCCCAGCTGATGCTCAGGACCCCTGAGGATGACGATCCAAATCTTCAACCACTGTTTTTCCCAGTATACAACCAAAAAACAAAACCATGGACCATATACCCACCGCCTTAATATTTGCACCCTGCCGACTACGCCAAATGTAACAGGGGCTGAAACACCCACTCCTAAATACCCAATCGAGGGCAGTAAACCCGCTCACGTAGGCCTGGGCGAAAAATCGATTCAATGAATTAATTCAAATTTTTTGTTACAGGCGATTTAAAAAATAAGTAAATCGAGTTGTGTAATGGTGCATTTTTGGCTCCCCGGAGCTTCCGTAGCATTAGTTTCACATGGCAGTATGGCAAGCAACAAAAACATCATAGCACACACGAAACAGCAAGCGACAACATGGCTACTGGTGAGAGTTGGAAGTTTGTTCACAAAGAAAGGAATAAAATCATCTGTTGTTTGGAACTGGTATGGGTTTGCTGCGACAGACGTGGAGCAAGAGACCCCACGCTGCAACATTTGCTTAAAGCCCATCGCAGTCAAAAGCAGCAGCACCACACATCTATTCTTTCACCTGAAACAGAGCCATCCAGCCGCATATGAAAATGGGGGTTACATTTGTCTTGCTTTTGATTAGAGCTGCTCCAATCACGATCGGCCGATCGTTAATCACGCACCTGAGGGAATTTACCGCTTATTTGTTGTCTGCTGTTTGTACTTATTGCTTTCCTTAAGTAGGGAAAAAAATAAAAAATAAAAAAAATAATAAAATAGGAAATCGAATTAAGAATAAAATCAGAGATGTTTGAACGAGCCGTTTTAGGAGGGCGTGGACAAGTCTTAACTTTGATAAAGAATATCTTTTTGGATTTGAGACTTTAGACTTTTCAACTTTACAGATCATCTTTATGCACCATGAGCTTGTAACACTCTAAAGATAAAGGAAAAATTTAAATTGCATTATATGACCCCTTTAAACGATGGAACAAAGACTCCAACTGTGATAACATATACTGGGCCAATGACAAAGGGAAAAGCTATTTCAGGGAAATTCAGTTCTCGTGTTTTTTTATTAATCATTGGTATATGAAGGAGTGACACTGACGTGTTATATAAACGATAACTTCTGTCTTTCATACAACAGTAGCAGACAGAACTTCTTGACTGAAACAACCATCACATTATGATGACCAAATTTATTTTTCTAGCTGGTAAGTTAATGTTGATCTTACAGAATGAAAGAGCTTGTTGGCCTTGGAGTGTTTTATATGTTATAAATTGTAACATTCTGTTTTGTCTTTCAGGTTTTTCCCTGGCATTGTGTCACTTCGGTATTTTAGTTTTTTATTTAGTTTTTCAATTCCTAATAATAATAATAATGAGAAGAAGATTATATTATATTATATTATATTATATTATATTATATTATATTATATTATATTATATTATATTATATTATATTATATTATATTATATTATATTATATTATATTATATCTTATCTTATCTTTCAGGATGGTCCTCCGAACTGATATGCTACTTCACAAACTGGTCTCAGTACAGACCTGGTGTTGGCAAGTACATGCCAGAAAATGTAGATCCACATCTGTGCACTCATTTAATTTATGCTTTTTCCGCCATTAATCCGGTAAATGAGTTGATCACTTCTGAATCTAATGATGAAACTCTCTACAAATCTTTCAATGGACTAAAGGAAAAGTATGTGCTATCTGATGTTTTGTTTGTGAATGCATTTTATAATTGAATAGAATGCATTATGAAGTTTTGAATAAAATCTTAAAAATAAAGTTTTTTTATTCGCATCAATGATTCCACAATGAACCTTTACCATTCATGTAAACTATTCGTTCCACTAAAGGTCCTCTACAATGTAAAAAATAAATGTTTCTGTTAAGAACTGTTAACTGAAAAGTTATTTGGGGAACCAAAACTGGTTCTTCTATTGCATCGTTGTGAAAACCCTCTTTTGGAACCTTATTTTTTAAGAGTGTAGTGATAATTTGACAGAGACATTAATGTGAATAATGATACAAATATTTGACATGACAGAAATCCCAGCTTGAAAACTCTCTTGGCTGTCGGAGGATGGACCTTTGGCTCAGAACAGTAAGAATCCTGCTTAAAACAGTGAATTTTGAAGGATGTGTGTTAAATGTAAACGTAATTTTATCTTCATGGTACTTCTTGTCAGATTTAGTATCATGGTGTCCTCACCAGCAAACAGGACGACGTTTATTCAGTCCTCCATCACATTTCTGAGGAAACATGGCTTTGATGGTCTGGATCTGGACTGGGAGTATCCAGGTTCCCGTGGAAGTCCTCCAGAAGACAAGCAGAGGTTCACTCTGCTCTGTAAGGTACTGCAGTATTTACAGATATTTTACACAATATAGTAGTTTTAAAAATCTAATTATGCTGTTTATATGATGAGATTATAACATGGTTGAAAGCTTAAGTACAAAACAATAAAGATAATAGATAATCAGAGAAAGAATGAGTTTGTAAGTCCACTAGTGAAATACTCTTTTCTTTTGTAAGTATTTGAACTCCACAAGTTTGTTTTAAACCTAAAGGGTTCTGAGCAGCTTAAGCTGAAGTGTAAACTGTCTTATTCATTTTACTTCATAACATTTATCTATGTAACATTTTTTTTTTAATCCAAAAACTTTGTTTATTTACAAGTTTATATTAGATTTTGAATCCCATAATCACATTTTTTCATAATTTTTTAAAAATATTTCCATTATAATTTACTTTGACTGTAACAGGAGCTCTTGGAAGCTTATGAGGCAGAGGGTGCTGCCACTGGACGTCCCAGACTCATGCTCACTGCTGCAGTGGCTGCTTTTAAAGGAACTATTGATGAAGCTTATGAAATTTCAGAAATTGCCAAGTAAGAATTTTTAGATGAATGAATATGAATCAAATGAATATGTAGTCTGGCCAAGACCTTCACAGTCTGCCTCATTATTTGCTTCTATGTCTTGAGTCTGAGTTGATGACTCTGAACTTCTGGTTATGCAGGTATTTGGACTTCATTAATGTGATGACCTATGACTTCTACGGTTCATTTGAAAATTTCACCAGGCACAACAGTCCTCTGTATGATGGCTCTGGATACCCAGGAGGCAACATCTACTATAACACTGTAAGACGGCCATATATCCTACTGTATTCTTAACTTCATGCGTAACATTTAAATGATTGTGAATGAGACCGTGAGTCATTCCAAATAACAAGAATGACAGGAAAACAGGAAATTCATGAGTTCACCCTTAAATCTAATCTGATAGCAAATAGTAAGCATATTATGGCATGCTGACCTAGGGGAGGGGTCCGGGCCCGGAACATAGCCCGAACCCAAAGAACTCCCCTACCCCTAATTTGGGATAAAAAATATATTAGAAGTGAGGAGTTGGGGTGGAGGAGGGATGGCGAAAAACTGTTGTAGGACAGAGGTAGGTAGGCTGCATATATATATACTCTTAGTGTGCTATTGGTGTGGCCGGAGCTGAAGAGGGAACACTTGGGATACAGAACGAGCTGCATGGATAACTTTTATGACATTTGATTCCTTTTTGTACAAATTTTGAAGAAGTTAACAATTCATAAAATATACAATTGCAAGCAGTTTTGTAAATTACGTCTTCACTTGTTATCCCAAAAATGTTGGTATAGCATAATAGAGAGAGAGAGAGAGAGAGAGAGAGAGAGAGATTTGGCCCCCAAATCACTAAGTCCGATCCTGCATGTAGGCCAACTGGAACTGGGAGCAGAAGACTTATGTTCTTGATTCACTGAACTTAGTCATAGAGGTTTAAAGGGGTCATGTGACATTGCTAACGTGTCGATTTTTACAAAGCTCATCGTTCTGAACAGCGAGGTGACTTATGCTGTGTTTTTATGCATTGTGTATCGGACTGTGTAAACATATAACTGTCTGCATTTGTGATCAGAAAAAAATGATGAACAACAAGCGCTATTCTACACTGCTTAAAACTTGTGTTGAATCATCAGTGGCAAATTCTTAAATATAAAAAGGAGCTGCGGCTCTGCTGCACCGGAAGGGAGACTGTCTCTTGCGGCTGAGTATGAGGCATGGTTTGATGCATCTGATGGAGAGCTCTCACTGCGAACGAAGGGAGCCGTGGGTCTGCTGCACCAGAAGGGAGAGCCCCGTCAGATGCTGAATAGGCAAGGAGATACGAGGCACGGTTTGACTCATCGGATGGAGGGTTCCTATTGCAACCGAAGAGAGCCAGTGGCTTTACTCCACCAGGAGGGAGATCCCTGACCGCCATTGAGCATGCAACATATCTCAGACAGGGGGTTCACCCTGCGCCATAAGGGTGCCGTGTGTCTGCTGCACCGGAAGGGGAGCCCTTGTCCTGTTTTATGAAGAATAAGCAATGAAACATGACTGATGGAGGGACTCTTGCTGCATCTGAAGGGAGCTGCAGCACTGCTGCACAGGAAGGGAGAGTCCCCCTTGCGACTGGATATGAGGCTTGTTTTGACGCAACTCAACAACAGACAGAAGGCTCACACTGGGACCAAAGGGAGCAACGGCCCTGTTGCACCAAAAGGGAGAGCCCTGTCCAATGCTGAATAGACGAGGATGTTTGTAACGATGGCTGGAAGGCCCTTACTTTGCCCAAAGGAGTGGTGACTTACTGCATAATCGAGTGAATAAAATGAATTAAAAACACTTAAAATTTAATTTCATCATTCATTTATTAGATTTTTTTTTTTTTTTTCACAAAATGAGTGACTGGAAACTTTTCTGCGGGAAAGCCTGACTGAGCAAGGATCAGAGGGTCGAAGAGAGGGTCCAGTGCAGATTTAGATTGAGCATTCCGGAGTTGGACATAAGAAAAGGGAGCCTGATAGGGTTGAATTGGAGATAAAACATGTATATGGAGTGGCCTTTCCTTTCTTGGTCCATCTTTATTTAATGAAGTAAGCGATAGTTTCACTATCAAGTATAGACAAATCAGAGATTGTCAGGTGAAGTCTGGGGTTGAATTTAGGGGTTATTGCAATTAATGAGAATCTCAGAAAACCAAAAAATCCAATAAAACATGGCATCTAGAAATGAGAATCTGAGATTTTATGATATTAGGCACAGGAGGTGGTTCCAGAGTGGCAGCATTCAGTGCAGTAGGTAGAGGGGCCACTGAAAATAAAGTATACTGAGGTGTAGTTTGGGTAGAAGTTAGAAGGAAGATAAGGAGGGGGCGTAACCATTTGCAGAAGCTGCCTCACTCACCGATTAGTCCCTGATGCTTGGGGAATCCCATAGGAAGAGGAAGAGAAAGATGGAAATTAGGGAGGAGGCCAGTATGCTTGCTTGGGCATCTGCAGCAGGGGCTTCTGACCATTGATGGGGAAAAGGAAAAGTGGAATGTTAAAAATAAGGTGTCTGAGCTTGAGCAACTAGCAGAGGCAGCCTCATGCTAGCATCCGGAGGTAGAGTGGAAATGAATGGAGGTTGAGAAGCCACGCCAGTGGGCGATGTTACATGCAGTGATTAGCTGAGAGGAGGAGGGAGGCAGTGCAATGTGAGAACCATCTGAATCTGGGACCTAAACTTGCTTTGTCTTGAAGCTCAAGGAGAGCCGGAACTTGATCTGGAAAACAACGTCATTTTAAATGAAGTAGTGAGCTATGAGGAAGAGGAGCATGGGCTGCAACTGTCAGCAGAGACAGCCTGACGTTTAAATCATCTTCTATGGGAGCAGGAGGCCACTGAAAAGAAAAATTGGTCATTAGTAACTAGAGAAAAAGCCTGAGATGTGTTGGCCTGAGTTACAAGTGGAGAAAGCCTAATGCTTCCTTCAGCTGCTGTAAACCACGGGGAGGGAGTGGATTGGATTGACATCCCGAAGTGCCTGTGTATCCTGCATGGCTAGCAGAGGAAGCCTCATGCTAGCATCTGCTATGCAAGCTGAAGGCAGCTGAAAAGGAAAAGGATTAGAAGTAGCAGAGGGAAAAGACTGAGATATGAGGGCATGCGTTGCCAGCATAAGCAGCTGTAGTCCATGGGGGCTTGTGATATTCAGGGGGGAAATGCTAAGGGGCCTGTGCAGCATGCACAGCTAGCAGAAACAGCTTCACAAGCATGTGTTATGGGAGCTGGAGACCACTGAAAAGAGAGAGTGGTTAGTAGCAGGAGAAACAAAATACATGCTTTTCCTCTTAACCACACAAAAAGCAGCAAGTACTGAAACATCTACACAGCCAAGCAGCTCATCAGCTGGTATAGACATGGAGAGAGGTGCCTAACAGTATGCACAATGCATGTAAATTAGGTTGCCAGTTGAACTTGTTCAATCATTTTTATGTTTTTTTTTATACTCCTTAGCTATTAGTTTGTACCTATAATTTTAAATTATTTAGGTACAGCGTTGAACTTAATTTGTCAAATCAATTTCCATCCTATCGATCTGAGTATGATGAGGGATTTAAAAACAGGTAAAATGACAGTGAAAATTACAGAAATGTGAGTAATTTCATTGTATTCTACAAAATTGACATCACCATCCATGATGTTATCTTCTTAACCTTTATTTAAACAGGAAAGTTACACTGAGGTTAAAACCTCTTTTACAAGTGAGACCTGATCAAGACAGGGTCGAATAGCAGAATTAAACATATAACAAGCCACAATGAAAACAAAACAACATTATCATTTGATACAACAGAAAACTCAACAAACAAGTCTCCACAACAAAATATAATACAACACTGAAACACAGCACAGCAGCGCATACATTTAGATATTACACAATACCTTACATAATACTGATCACAGATACGACATTATTAAATCATACGTTTAAAAAAAGGAGTTAAGTGGTAGAAGACTTGGCAAAACAATTGCAATTAGCAGTGAACAGATCCTTTGTTCTATGTTTAAAATAATTTAAAGAGATGAGGGATTGTAGTTTGAGTTTGGACTGCACATCATTCCAAGACCAAGGGCCATAATAAAACAGGCTTAGCTTTCCAGCCTCTGATCTAATAGCTGGCACTTTGAACTGTAGGCAGTTATGTGACCTGAGATTATGACTGCTTTGAAATGATAAAAATTTCCTATTTAAATAATTTGGAAGTTTTCCTAAAATAACTTTGGAAATTAAAATATACCAATGTTCAAGCCTGCACAAAGGAAGGGATGACCATCCTACCATACTGTACAATATACAATGTGTCCTAAAACTAGAGTTAGTGACTGTAATGATAAAAACTCCATAGTCGTCGGGAAGAAGGAGGCGGGAACCAGCGCACAATCAAATAACACTTTAATTATTCAAAATAAACACAAAACAGTGCACCAGCCCCTCACGGACGACTGGTGTGCATAAATTAAAAGCAAACACATAAAATATGGCACAGGCCTGGTCCTCTCTCGTCCTTCACGATCGTCGCTCCAGTTTTATATCCTTCCATCTCCCATCTCTGGCGAACGGTGCCGACTCCTCTGCTCCCTCACGCGGCCGCCCTCCATATCGTGGGCGGCCGGCAGCGAGCTCGCCCGTCCCCGGCAACTCGCTCCAGTCCACCGCCTCGAGCGTCCATGGCGGCACACTTCATCACCAGCTCGAGGGCACCGCGGATTCACCACAGCGGCGAGGGATCTTCAGCAGCACGTCCCTCCTTTTCCCGGGCTTCGGCACCACTGTAATGATAAAACTTCCTAATCATCCGGAAGAAGGAGGCGGGAACCGTCGCACAACCAAAATGAAACTTTTATAATTCAAAATAAACACAAAACAGCTGGTGCGCATAAATAAAAAGCAAACACATAAAATATGGCCCAGGCCTGGTCCTCTCGTCCTTTACGGTCGTCGCTCCAGTTTTATATCCTTCCATCTCCTACGTGGGACTCGAGACCGGCGGTGGGGCACAGGTGCAGTGCATCTCCAATCACTACACCTGGCCTCACTCCTCGTGCCCACGTCTCTCGGCCCCGCCCCACTCGTCACATACCCCCATCGCCCCTCGCAGGCCGGGGGTACCCTCGAGAATGCGCTCTACCCCCATCCCTCCGGGGTGGGGACCGCTCACGGGGACCTGCGGGAACCTGGGGGTAGGACAGACGAGGCGAGAGAAAAGGAGATGGAAGAAGGAGCAACAGGGACGAGAGAGGGGAGAGAGGAAAAAAAAAAATTCGGGTTCCCAGACGCACTGCTGCTCGGTCCTCCAGCAGCTGGGTGATCTCCTCCGCGGTGCCTGGACGGCCCTCGGCGGACGGCACGACACTCCTCCGCTGCCCGGTGGGCGGCGACGGCTCCTCCGGTTTTGGGCAGCCGGCAGGAGTCCCCCGTTCCCTGCTCCTTCCCATTCAGGCGGACGGCAGCAGGCTCCGGCTCTCTGGCGAACGGTGCCGACTCCTCTGCTCCCTCACGGACGGCAGCCACCCCTCCATATCGTGGGCGGCCGGCAGCGAGCTCGCCCGTCCCCGGCAACTCGCTCCAGCCCACCGCCTCGAGCGTCCATGGCGGCACACTTCATCGCCAGCTCGAGGGCACCGCGGATTCACCACAGCGGCGAGGGATCTTCAGCAGCACGTCCCTCCTTTTCCCGGGCTTCGGCACCACTGTAATGATAAAACTTCCTAATCATCTGGAAGAAGGAGGCGGGAACCGTCGCACAATCAAAATGAAACTTTAATAATTCAAAATAAACACAAAACAGCTGGTGCGCATAAATAAAAAGCTAACACATAAAATATGGCCCAGGCCTGGTCCTCTCTCGTCCTTTACGGTCGTCGCTCCAGTTTTATATCCTTCCAACTCCTACGTGGGACTCGAGACCGGCGGTGGGGCGCAGGTGCAGCGCATCTCCAATCACTACACCTGGCCTTCTCGTGCCCACGTCTCTCGGCCCGCCCCACTCGTCACAGTGACATATCTGAGAGCAGAGTGCTAAAGGGGGTCAAGTTTGGACAAGGTGGACAGAGAGGCAAATCTGTAGATAGTATCCCTGTAATCAATCTGAGACAAGAAAAAGGCTAGCAATTAAGCGTTTTCGTGAAGTCAAGGAAAAACAGGACTTTAGCCTATACAAAAAACCCAAAGTGAATTTTCTTTAAAGTATTTAAAGTTTAGGTTATTATCCATCCAAAATCCCAGATTTTTGTAATTATCTACAGACTGGATACAAACTCCATCCAGTGAGATGATGGAGACGGATGGTAGCTTTGTTCGCCCAGTAGTAAAAGCCATAACTTTAGTTTTATGAGGGTTTAACAACAGCTTCAAATCTTGTAGAGCATATTGCAGGGTTTCAAAATCTGTCTGCAAATTTGAAAAGGCTAACTCAGCTGTGGGAGCACAGGAATACAAAACTGTATCATCTGCATACAGATGATACTTACAAAATTTAAACTTATCACAAATATTATTAATATAAACTAGGAAAAGCAAGGGTCCCAAAACTGAACCTTGTGGAACACCCTTCATAACAAGAATTAAGAAGAGAATGAGAATGATTCGTCTGTGATGATTAAGCCTGGAGATAAAGTGAAAAGGCGTATGCTTAGGGCTGGCAGGTTGAGACAGAGGATACGATAAATCCCCAGTATAGATCTCCTCGTTGTACCGAAAAAATTTAGTCTGTGATTATTAAGGCCAAGGGAGCAAAACTGAGTGCCAAAAAACTTCGTAGGACAGAGGTAGGAAGACTACATATATATACAGTGGGGCTCGAAAGTTTGGGCACCCCTTGCAGAATCTGTGAAAATGGGATTAATTTTCAAAAAATAAGAGAGATCATACTAAATGCATGTTATTTTTTATTTAGTACTGTCCTGAGTAAGATATTGTACATAAAAGATATTAACATTTAGTCCACAAGACAAAAAAATTGCTGAAATTATTAAAATAACCCCCTCAAAAGTTTGGGAACCCTTGGTTCTTAATACTGTGTTCTGTTACCTGATGATCCTCGACTGTCTTTCTGTTTTGTGATGGTTGTGCATGAGTCCCTTGTTTGTTCTGAACAGTTAAACTGAGCAGCGTTCTTCAGAAAAATCCTTAAGATCCTGCAGATTCTTCAGTTTTCCAGCATCTTTGCATATTTGAACCCTTTCCAGCAGTGACTTTATGATTTTGAGATACATCTTATCACACTGAGGACATTTGAGGGACTCAAACACAGCTATTTAAAAAGATTCAAACATTCACTGATGCTCCAGAAGGAAACAATATGCATTAAGATCTGGGGGGTGAAAACTTTTGAACACGGTGAAGATGGCCAAATGTGTCTTATTTTGTTGAAATATATTTTTTTTAAATTTAGTTCTGCCCTTCGTAAGCAACAGAAGATACTTGGTATGTAGGTAGGTATGTTTCCCGGTACACAAATTAAGTACAATTTACCTTGATCTTCAAATTCCAAAAGTTTTCACCCCCCAGCTCTTAATGCATCTTGTTTCCTTCTGGAGCATCAGTGAATGTTTGAATCTTTTTTAAAGGTTCCCAAAATTTTGAGTGGGGTTATTTTAATAATTTCTGCAATGTTTTTGTCTTGTGGACTGAATGTTAATATATTTTATGTACAATATCTTACTCAGGACAGTACTAAATAAAAATAACATGCATTTAGTATGATCTCTCTTATTTTTTGAAAATTACTCATATTTTCACAGATTCTGCAAGGGGTGCCCAAACTTTCGAGCCCCACTGTACATTTGTAGTGCTAGTTAAGATGGTTAGCTAAACAAATTGGATGATTATCTGATCATGCTCCTCCCGAACCTTGTTAATAAAACATCATTAAATTATTAATCATGACAATGCAGGATTTTGCAATGAGATACTGGAGAGATCAGGGCGCTCCTGTGGAGAAGCTGAGGATGGGCTTTGCTACATATGGAAGAACATTTCGCCTGTCTTCACTTTCTGGACCCAGTGGAGTTGGAGCTCCAGCTAATGGTTCTGGATCAGCTGGAAACTACACCAGAGAGGACGGATTCTGGTCCTATTATGAGGTCTTACCTTCAACCTGAACACATGCATTTACTGTACATTACAGCTTGTTATTTGATTGTGTAAAATAAAATCAAAAGAGTAATGAACCAATAATCTCCCATCAGATCTGTACTTTCCTTCAAGGAACCTCTGTGGAATGGATTGAAGATCAGAAAGTTCCTTATGCAACAAAAGGACAAGAATGGGTGGGATTCGACAATAAGGAAAGCTTTGAGATAAAGGTTAGGATATATCATAAAGATTGGGAAATACATGAAATGTAATGCAGCTCTCATGCTCAAAATAACTCCATCTGTTCTGCTTCAGGTGAACTACCTAAAGAAGGAAAAGTTTGGAGGAGCTTTCGTCTGGGCTCTGGATCTTGATGACTTTAAAGGACAGTTCTGTGATCAGGGCGAATACCCCCTCATTGGACATCTCAGCACACTTCTTAATAGAGGTACATCTTATATCTTAATCAAGCTCATTATTGTCACAGAAGGGGAAAAAAAATCATGCTTTGGTAAATCAAAATTATGACATGAACAGACTTTAAAAAACTTACTTTATAATTATGAGACAAGAATTTGAAATGATGAGATACTAAGTTATAATTATAAGACAAAAGGTAGAAACTGAGATTCACAATTATGATTTATATTAAATATGAAATATATTATGATCTGTCATAATTATAAATTCACCAATCCATAATTTTTTCTTTCAAAGATGATCTTCCATACATCTGATAAATCATTATAATTAATATTGTGATTGCCTTTTAAGTACTTTTTAAGATGACAAAAAGAATAGATCTACAATCAGGTCTGTTTCTTTATCTGTCACAGTTTATTTTGTGATAATGACTGACTGACTGTACAATAATTATAATGAGCAGTGCTACTCTCATTAAATTAGTGCATATCTGTAAAATATTGATTTAAGAAATTTGTACATAATGGATAATTACCGCTACATAATTTTAAAGCTTCTGCTATTCCAGGAAGTTGTGTAATAAAATAGATTTATCACTCAAAAAAAAAAAAAATGTTTATATATATTTTAACTAGTATCTCCTCCAGATTTCTCAACTGTCTCTCCAAATCCAACACATGAGCCTGGTAAGACCACAGCATCCAGCGCTGGATCTTATGCCACAAGACCTCATGTTCTAATCGCATGTCCCATAAAATGCATTGCCCTGATGGGACTGTCTTCAATCCTGGCTGCATGTGCTGCGACTGGCGTAAGAATGAACCTCATGTTGTCACTGTTCCACTCCTACTAGGGAAATGTTTAGAACTTTGGCAGGGTTTTGCAAAACTATTTGGTATCAGTAATTTCACACTTTACCTTTACGTTTTCTGTTAAGGTTTTTTTTATTTTAAGACATATATGATATAATACTACTTTAATAAAATAATATGCTACATTTTGTTGTTTCTTTAAAAAAGAAGCACAGTCTTACTTGCCTGATTAAAACTTACCTGATATCCGCTAATTTTTACATTTAAAGTGGAACTGCTTTAGTAACCTTGACATTATTATTTTTTATGCAAAATCTGTGTGTTTTTATCACGATGTTAGAATATTTATTCAAATAAAAAAACACCCATCTACTGTATTTTTGTTAGTAAACTAAACAAATAAACAATTAACCACCTTGAGATAATTAAAACTATTTATGTAAAATATTTACTGTATAATATTTATTTTGTGATCCGTAATCAATGATGTCATTCAAAGTGACATTTAAATAACCAATAACAATAACTTTGTGTTGAGCAACAGGTTTGTGATGCAGGTGATATGCAGAGATAAATGTGCAGAGATAAATCACTTCTGTCTAACAACATTTTAATTAATAATCTACTGGCAAAATGGGTGCCCCAAGCAGGATTGTATTGTTGTGCCCACCTTTCTCAAATATCATGAAAACAACAACAGCAACAAAAACTAGAAAAATAGAAACTTTAATAAAAAAATTTTTTTTAAGTAAATAAATTTGTATTATTTACAAATTACAATTGTAACTCTCGACATTTACCTGGCTTATTATGACTCTTCATTCTTCAGGATCCCTTTTCAGGCATTTGTAATAACATGTTATTGTATATTTTGTATTAGCCTACATTATGTATTTTAACAGTGTTATTGTGGTGGTGAAATTATTTCTGACATTAAAACTCATTATTAACATCAAAAAAGTTTCCCAGAAATTTACCTGAAAGTGATACAATGGCCTCATCTTTACCTGTTTTTATACAGTCTTTTGTTTTTACCTAAATTATTTTCAATGTGCTCCTGTGGCTCAAGTGGTAGAGTGCTGCATTAGCAGCACAAGGTTTTGGGTTTGATTCCCTGGAAAAACATGTTGGGTAAAAACTGTTGATGCACTGTAAATTGCTTTGGATAAAAGTGTCTGATAAACATACAATCTATATTAATAAATATCTAAAATGTATAAAGTGTGTATTGTATTTGACATGTAAATGAACACATTACAGTTGTTTTCATGACTGTAAGTCTTTCTCCTCAAATGCTATTGAGCTTCTAAGGAAGGAAGGATGACAACAGAGACACTCTCCAAGTTGCCAATGGACTTCAACCAACCGGTTTGATTAGAAATACAAAAAGTGTATATGGCATTAGCTATAGTACTGTATAAAGTCACTTTGGATAAAAGCATCTGTCAAATGCATGAATGGATTCACATTAGGGTGTGTAGCTGATGATGCATTTTTGGGTGAAATCCCCCTCGAGAGTGAAGATGTGCAGAGCAAAAGTTTATAGCTATCAGAATTATACTGAATCAGATTGAATGAGTCTTTTCAGAAGAATGAGCAAATGAGTAATTTAATACATTACATAAACAGTTAAATTCTTTTTAGATTACTTACGTGCTAACTAGTTTATTAGATTGATCTAAATAGAATATTCCTGTATCATATTGATTAAAAAATCCCCTTAACTGTCACTCACATTTTTGAAATTTTTTTAGTGCACAATCCAAACTTAATTTTTTATAATTCATGAATGAAAACATTTTGTAACATGATATTGATGTACCATTTACATGGTAATGCAATGTATGGTTTTAAAATGGGTTTTAAAGGATGAATTTTGAGATTTTAAGTTTTCAGTTGATAAATCATTTCTGATGATTTCTAAAATGTGATAGAGAAAAAGGCAACAAAGAAGTTTTTTTTTTTTAACAACGGTCAGAACTCCTGTTATAATTTAGATTTTTGAGGGTTCACTCTTGTATCATCAGCTCCTCGGTTCTTGAATCGGACGCGTCTGACAGAAAGGGTTCTCGGTTCAGTGTACTGGTTATCTGAAAACCGATGCAACCGGTTCTTGACTCGAGAGCGAGAAATGCTCCGGCAGTGGGCGTGTACATTTGTTATCTGGCTCTGCTGCACAAATCCCCCCCCCCCCCCCCCCCCCCGGCCTTTATTTAAGACCGGCCTTTATTTGTCCGTGTTGACCATGCCCCCGGCCACTATAAGAGGCCCGGCGTTTATTTGACTACCGGTTTTTATTTGAGGAATTACGGTATTTTATTTGCTTGCATGTCATGTGACCATTAACCAACATTAAAGAACTGTGAGCATGCATATGCATTACTTATTAACTTATTACCTTAAGTTCAAGTAAATATATTAAGTGAAAGAGGTTCATCTGACAAAAAAGTTTGGAAATCCCTGCATTACATCTAAATGATGTTTTAATTAACAAGATTCGGGAGGAGCGCGTCAGATACTTAGCCTAATCGACACAGGTGGACCATAATCAAGTAATCAATCCCATAGTATAAATATCGCTAACTTACCTCTATCCATTGATGGTTTATCAGCATGCTGGTTCGCTTCATCTGTCACCTTATCACAGACCCAATTTTCCTACCAATGAAGAGAGCTATACCGGGGATTTATCAGATCTGCTGCTTTTGCGATCATTCCTACCCAGCCAAACACGGCCGTTGAGCACCATTAAGTGTCATCGCGACAGCTGCTCTCTTCGCCAAGCCACACGTTGTGGGCAATAGGCCGTGTTAGCTCCGAGCTCACCTCGCTCGACACAACGATCGTGCCACCTGCTGATCTGGAGTGTGGAGTGCGCATAAATTTGGAAGAAAGACACAAACGTAGTTCCGTCGAATGACTATGCCACTTTTAACCACGAAGCCAGAGTCTTCCAAGACATTACATCCGCCTTACCGCGCACGTTTAAACCTTACTGAAATTATAGAGACATAAGTTCCATGATAGGTAAAAATAATAATAATAATAATAATAATCGATAGCCTGAATGCACTGTAAGTCGCTTTGGATAAAAGCGTCTGCTAAATGCATAAATTTAATTTTACATTTTACTTTCCATGCAAGTATTCTGTCAGGACCAATTTATTTAGGGACCTATTTCACCATTCACTGGCGTGATCACTCAAAATTAATCTAAAACGCAACTGCCCTCGTGTTTTGACGCAGGATAGCAAGTGTGAGCAAAATTTCTGTTGCCTTTTTAGGACCGTAATACAAAAAACAGGCAAGTAAATATCTTTAGAAACCACTTGGAAGCAAATAGCACATATACTGCTATTAACCTATTTGCTTGCAAGCATCGCCAACGGCCCCAGTTTATTATTGTTTCACTTTCACAGTACGTTAAACATCACTCTATTACTTGATATGGATAAACCGTGTATCAATTGAAAGTCTAAAGACTCTGGCTTCTATATTTGACCAATGTTTCAATAAAACATAGTTTCAGTGACAGTCATTTAGTAATTTATGTCAGGAAAACAATTCAGATTCCTGAACGGTAAACATCGAAGTGTCAGCTCATGGACAAATGTTGACCATGTTTCTAGTCAGAAAGAATCATGAGCAGAAACATTTATATTTTGAGTATGTAATTTCTGTCTCCATGCCAAAAATGGGGGGTGACTGGTAAAGGGTTAACGTTACAGCTATAATCATGTCTTTCGCTACAACGTCTTACAAGACTAAACATGCTTCATTGTTTCCAAAAACCTCTGTTTCCACAGTCCATACTACAACGTGTAAACAGCGTTCTTAACGTATCCACCCTGGAGACCGTCTAAAAAGGTTGGAGGCCAAACGAGAGGAAAAACGCTTTTCCAACAGGAACATAATAATGTGGACAAGGCTTGAGAAATTGTCAAATCAGGCAACCAATTTCTAAGCTGGCAACACAGTAGGCTAGCCATTCATTTTTAGCTTGCCCCATCAAATGTTACTAAACCTTTTTACTCTTCCCGCAGCCAACATTTACAGCAGCCGAAGCAAGCTCCGCAGGTGGCCCAAGCAGCTATCTCTCCTCCTCTTCTCATGCTCCCCTTTACTTCTCTGTTTTCTGAATCTCCCCACTGCTGCTGCAGTGTCTGCTCCCGCAGGAGCCTTTTCCGTATCTCCTCACTGCCGCAGCAGTGTCTGCTCCTGTAGGAGCCTTTCCTTTATCTCCTCACTGCCGCAGCAGTGTATGCTCCTGCAGGAGCATATGCCATGCATCCTAGGCTGCGGTGATAGTATCATGTATCGACGATAGCCAAGATGATATTAGGCTCATTCTCCAATCAACGTTTTTATTATCATTATTAGGCGGCCTACCATAATTCGGCTATCAAACCGCTCCGTTATCCTATCTCAGCACTGCATTTCATGCTCGCCCGTGCTCTCAAAGGATGATGTGAGCCTGTAGGCGGCGAAGAAGTCTCCATCCACAAATAGACATAGATCGTTTGCAGATATAAGGTATTACATCGTACTTTAACAGGTAATCTGATATGTGCCATATTTTAAACAAGCTCTCACTAACAGAGTTTAATGCCACAGTTACGTTAGAACGCAAATTCATTCTCGTTTCCGGGGCGGCGCGTTGGTCCCACCATGAGGCATGTTGTCTGGAGCGCATATGACCAAGGCATCAGTTCAACCGAACTCACTCCAAATATATGAACTTACCTGTTTTTATATACCTTATATTTAAGGCGTTCATTTACGTCCATATTAGGGTTAAATCGTTGGACTTTAAATGAAATCTACTACTGTTTTTGCACCATTGACTGATTTTGAAGAACATTTAGACTGATAACTTCCGTGCGCAGATGCAAAAAAAAAAACTGTCACAGGACAAACGAGATACAGTAGTGCCGACTACATGAACTAGCTGTTTTAAATATAGTATTTTATATTTAATGCCAGTTTATCAGTACGTCCGAAAGTATATTTTTTGATTATTGGTGATTCCATAGGCTCTTTTTCGTGCACCTGCATGGTTAAAATGGCAAATAGTAAGCTCAGACAAGAATAAAGAATCTTTCTCTTAATCCACTCATGCACGATTACATCGTCGTTATGTACCATCGATCTCACGTGCTGACAATATGACGATTTGACACATCGCTGATTCACGGCACCTATTCGGGGTACACTGGCACAGGAAATCCAATTTATTTTTGCACGCTTAATTTCGAATACAATGACTGCACCAAGATTTTTCTGACTCGTTATCGGAAGCAGCTCATTGGATTTGCTAAACAATTATTCAAGTAAGCCCCACAGCGTCTACCCTCATAGACAACCAAAACATCCTTAGTATTGAACTCCTATCAGGCACTGAAGAAAATAATTCTTTCAGTCAGCGACACTTACATATTGAACACCGAGTACATCGCAGTTAAAACTATTTTCCCTCCGATGGCAAGACCCATCCAATACCGCAAATTAAGCTTTTGCCGAACAACAACAGGTGATTCGCAGATAAAACAATCTCAAATTTCCCTCTGATGGCCGGAGAGACTACACATCCGGTGTCGCAAATGAAAAAAAAAAAAAAAAAAAACTGATGCCGGCCATAGCCTCCCGGCCAGATAACCTTTTTAACCTTTTCTATCCTATGGCCGGCGAGGCTTCTCTCTTCGATGCCAGGACCTCGAGCTCCCATCGGATACTGACGAGAGCCTCCCAGCAAGACAACCTCACATTTTCCAATTCTTAGGCCAGCAAGGCTTACCCGTTCGTTGCCAGGAGCTCACACTCCCTTCGGAAGTAGGTGAAAGCCCCCTGCTACCTTTCTTGCCATTATGTCTTACGTACGGAGAGGTTTACCCATCCAAAGCATGGAGTCGGGGCTCCCATTGGATGTAGGTGAGAGCCTCCCGGCTAGACAACTTTACCTTTTCCGTCTTTTGGCCAGCGAGGCTTAACCGTTCGATGCTGGGAGCTAAGCTCCTGTCAGACGCAGGTAAGAGCCTCCCGACTAGACAACCTTTTCCGTTCTTCAGCCAGAGAGGTTTACCCGTTCGATTCCTGGAGCTAAGCTCCTATCAGACATCGGTCAGAGCCTTCTGGCTAGACAACCTGACCTTTTCCATCCTTTGGCCAGCGAGGCTTGCCCGTTCGATGCGAGTGCTCCCATCGGAGGCTGGCGAGAGCCTCCTGGCCAGACAACCACTACCATTCCACGTAGTCTAGGTCGCAAAACTGATCTACCCAATAAGCAAGCCATCCGATGCGACAAGTACCAAACACACAAATAAACCCTCCTTCCTTCCTACGGTCGTCAAGGCTTACCAGTCTCATGCCGTGAGTAGCGAACTCCCATAAGACGTCGACGAGAGTCTCACGACCACACAAACTTAGCTTTTCCATCCTATGGCCTGCAAGGCTTACCCAGTTGTTTCCGGGAACAGGAAGTCCCCGTTGGATGCTAGCGAGAGCCTCCTGGCCACTTAATGTTACCCTTTCTGTCTCACATCCAGAGAGGCTTGCCTGTTCGATGCGTGTGCTCCCTTCAGACGCCGGGAAGAGCCTCCCGGTTGGACAACCTTACCTTTTCCTTTTCTATGGTCAGTGAGGCTTACCCATTCGATGCGAGTGCTCCCTTCGGATGCTGGTGAGAGCCTCCTGGACAGACAACCTTTACCTTTCCACTCTACGGTCGGCGAGACTTAACCCGTCTGATGCGTGTGCTCCCTTCAGACGTTTGGTTGGTTTGAGTTCTCCCAGTCGGGTCTATACTTGCCGGCCGCAAGTGAGTCTCATCCATCCGATGCCGTGAGTCAGGATCTCCCTTTGGATGTTGCCAGAGTCCTCCTTGTAGGCCAGCCCAAAGCTTTTTATCTGCCCAACCGAGAGGACCCAGACGTACGTCATCCTGAGTCTCATGTCAGAGATCATGGGCCCTCTCGGTCAGCATTAGGCCCTTTGCCCACTGAATAGCAGGGGCTATCAGCCAATAGGGCCCGTACGCCGACACCGTGACCTATTCCGGTCCAGGCAACTCGGGTCGCCCGGTCAGGCACCACAACCACGCTGCACCTCCTCATCAGTCGGTAGGGCTCGCCGTTCCAATGCCACAAGCTCCCGTTGAGCATCGGCTCGAGCCCTACCGACCGGGCGCCAACAACCACGTAGTTCACTACCTGCAGCCGGTAGGGCCTACTTTTCCAATGCCTGAGTCGCTCCCACCAGAGTACGTAGGCCCTTCTGGCCTGCCAACGAGACGACTTCTCAGAAAATCTAAATCAGCCCCCTCCAGTACTCTATTCTATTTTTTGTGGGGGGGGGGGGGGTGTTCTTTAAACTGGCGGCTGTCCTCTTGTACATTTGCTTTTTGGGGGGTACTCTAGGTTCGGGCCATTCCCGAGGTCGGAGCCCTTCCCCGGACAGCACGCCAAATACGCATACCATACCATACCATACCTCAGCTAATTATATGTAAGCGTGAACTAGTGAAATTATGTTTTTATTATTAGGATTTGGGAGGAGCATGTCAGATACTTAGCCTAATCGACACAGGTGGACCATAATCAAGTAATCAATCCCATAGTATAAATAACGCTGACTTACCTCTATCCATTGACGGTTTATCAGCATCCCTCCTCCACCCCATCTCCCCACTAGCAGCATTAGCAGCAGTGAAGAAGTGAGCCAGACAGCTATGCAGCAACATCGGGGGGCAGGATTTCAAGCACCCCTGCCCTGGGCGCCGCCATTGGCTAGCGGACCCCCACCTGCTGTTAGCATTCCATTGAATCCCATTCATTTTGGAATCCATTTGTCCATTAATTATTTCTAGAGAAACACGAAAATGTATAAAAGGCTCCATTACCTTGTATCTTACGTTATGGCCCTGTAGAAGCAGTTTTTGTAAAAATAGGCTAACGATTGCATCATAACCAGCGACTCTCTGTCACACAGTAGAGAAATTACCGTATGGACAGGAGGAGAAACTTGCAGGCAATCTTTTACTGTCTTTGAGGCTATCGGAGGGACGTGGAGACATAAAGTCAGGGGTGATAATTAATCAGAATACTTACCAAAATTTGCTCCTGTTCACGCTCGCCTTCTATGGAAGATTCGGTGGGTGATTCAGATTTCTCTTAGCACAGTGATTAGAAGACTTACAGGTTGCTCACATAACATCTACGTCATCAAGCTCAGTTTGAGTCTGCGCAGTACGACCGACCCCCAGGAAGTACGTGCTTCTAATCTACTTCATTTTCCTCCGTTGAATCCAACAGGGTCGCTGTGTCCATTTCTTTTACTGTCTATGAGCAACATGCCACCAGTGATGATGAAGATGGACAGAAAGATGAGCTAGTTCCACAGGCAGATCCAGATCCAAGTATGTAACATGAGAGGAGAAAGGGAGTTACTTGCTAGGGATGATGTTAGGAAGTGATGTTCAGGTTGCTACATTTGTAATGATTACAGTAGTTAAAACAGCTAAACTTCAGCATTTTAGCTGTAAAATGTAACATGCAGTAGCTAATATTAAGAAATATGTTGTTCTTTTACTTTTAAAAATGTTGGTAACGTTACAGTTAATATTTACAAATGTTGAATACAGAAGTTACAAATGTAATGGTGTATTTTCATTTAGATGTGGTATTATTATCTGTGCAGTAAGATTAATTACTGCATAAATTAAGATTATTAAGTAATAAATTCATTTTAAGACAGCATGGAATAGATTGTATAATATACTGTTATAACAGCATATTATATAAACTATGCTATGCTATCTTGGAATAAAACCTGTTTTTTGTGTGTGTTTTTTTTATCCATTCCATCGTTTGTTTATTCAATTACATCAGTGCTATTGCTATAATTTGGATGGTAAAGTATCATGAGCCACAATTAAAGTCTTGTGACACTCATGCCAGGCGTTATTTTTGTTGTTGTCGAGTTTATGCGCGCCGATTGCTTTTGGCCGGGCCTAGTCAAAGTCCACGGCCATTTTTAGTCCCAGTCCGTCCCTGAAAAAGGGTGCTTTTATTATGATGTTAGAATATTTATTCAAATAAAAAAGAACATCCATCAATGTTTGTTTGTAAACTAAAATAATAATTATAAAAAAAATTACCTTGAAATCTCAAAACTATTTATATTAAATATTTTTAAAAAAATATGTACTGTCTCAGTACAGACCATTTCAGTGATAAAAATAAAGTTTTTTAAAGTGACATTTAAACAACCAATAGTAATAAATGTGTTGAGCAATAAATAATTTGTTGTGATGCAAGTGATATGCAGAAATAAATGTTCATAGAGCCAGACATAAATCACATTTTTTAATTAATAATCTATTGGCCCATAATGCAAGCTTTGGAAATGTACCACAGCATTATAATATGAATTAATGGACACACTGTAAAGGTAACTAGAATAGCTCAATATTGAGACCAGGCTGTTTGAGATGAGGCTCTTAAAAAAATATTCCAAATCACCGAAGCAGCATGTTTGGAGGTGTAATGTCAGAAATATCACCTGGGCATTTTGAAGCTCAGGGATTCCAAACATATCTGATAGATCGTTATAATTAATTGTGTGACTGTCTTTTTAACATTCGTGAACTATAAAGATTATATAAAGATAAGTTCTGCGTCACCCTGTCAGTTTATTTTACGATAATGACTGGCTGATTGTACAATGTCTGCTTATTGCACAGCTATTCCAGAAAGCCATGTAATAAACTAGATCAATAACTGTAAAACTAAGATAAAATATCAAATTCAAATTTCCTCCTCCAGATTTCCCAGCTGTCCCAACACATGAGCCTGATGAGACCTCAGAGTTCTGTGTAGGCAAACTGGACGGGTCATATGTAAACCCAGACGACCCTACGACCTTCATTCAGTGTTCTAATGGTGGGACCTATGTGATGAATTGCCCTGATGGAAATTTCTTCAATCCTGACTTGTGCTGCGACTGGCCTAAGAAATAATCAGTGCTCCACCTCGGCAAAGAAAATGTGTCGAATTTTGATGTAATACTACTCTCTTAAACATTGTATAAATTTTTTGTTAAAAAATTCAGTACTCTCCAACTTAACCTATTGACTGATCACATCTAAATTTTTCAATTGGCCAAATTGAATTAGTGTGAATTTAACTTTAAAAGTTCAACTAAAAAATAGATGTAATCAGTCATAGAGAGACTGCATTGATAAGCTTGTGACATTTCTAAACATTTTTAGATAAAGGTGTTTTTTTCCCCAATGTCTGAATGTTAATTAGAATGTTAATTATAAATAAATAAATAAATAAGAGAAAACACCAATCTGTTTCTATTAAAACAATTTATTAATTTAAAATTTAAATTAAAAATTCATGTAACATTCTTGACATTTCAAAATGATTAATGCAAAACATTTACACTCATTTTCAGTCTCAGCACACTCCATTTAAATTACTAAGGATTCAAAGTAACATTTAAACAACCGATAACAATACCTTTGGGTCGAGTTACAGGTGATATGCAGAAGTAAATGTTTATATCCAGACATAATCAGTCATAATAAATCACTTCAGTCCAGCGCTATTGGCCCATAATGCAAGCTTGGAAAATGTAACACAGCACTAACTTAGACCTTAATAAAATCTGAATCAATGAAAACACTATAAAGGTAAGATACATATAATAGAGCTCAGGCTGTTTAAGATGAATCTCTCAGAAATGTATTTATAAGTATTTTGAAGCAGAGTTAACTAATTCAATCATGTCCTCTGCACCCACTCACACTTTCAAATATCACAATCCCCATTTCTTCTGATTTATTTGCATACCTACAGTTTTTGAAGGGGCTCAGCTGAAGTGTAGTCGTGTTCAGCAATGCTTCAGGGTGTTTTTGGTCATGGTCAGGATTGCTTACAGTAAACTTACAGTAATTTGGCTGGTCTAACTGGCAAAACCCATTACTTAAAAGTCAGGGTGATAATACAGTTTAAAAAGAAATACATGCTAAAACAAAGCCTTCTAAATCTTCAGTGTTTTGAGATCCGTGTAAGTAACATCGCACCATTTACAGCTCATGCTGGCTACTGTGAGGTGGCGGCAGCTTCCTGATGTCATTATTCTGGATGAGCTGAAAGTAGAACTGCACGATCTCTTCATAGTTCTGAATGGAGATTCTCTCGTTCACACCGTGAAATCTACAGGAGGAACATTAATGTTTACTTATATAAAAACATGACATTTCTAGCTGGACAATATTACAAAGAGCATATCTCCTGTGTCTTACCTCTGAGGATCACCTGGTTTGAACCATGACGGAGCAAAGCGATATATATCTTGAGTGATATCCTTGTAGTGACGGCTGTCAGTGTTGCCAACACAGACACCTGTTAGAGGAAATCAGCTCAGTTAGAAGAGGCTCTTCACAAGTCAATGATGTATGTAAGAGACGGAAAGCAGAAATGCATCACTTGTCTTACCAGGAGCCACCGTAAGCTGAGGAAACATGCTCTGCACCGTTTTCTTTATGATCTGAAAGCCAAACGCCTGCTCATCATAGGAACTGATGGGCAGTGGGTCGAATCCATTGACTAGCTCTACCTTCACACGCTCATCTGACACAGTTGACTCGACTAACTCCAGAACCTAAAAGAAGACACTGAATCAAACTATGAAATAGTTCAGAGGAAAAGAGCGTTTATTAAACAATTGTAAATAGCATTTGTTTTAAAGGGATAGCCCACAAAAAAAAAAAAAAAAGAATCATTATTTACACACTAACCATCTTCAGTTAATCAGTTTTTAAATCAGAGTGATTCATGAGATACTGGTTGGTGTGAAGAAGGTGCGAAAAGCAAAAGTTAATGGATGATCTATCAGAGTTATTGGTTGAACTGAATGAGTCATTGCTGTGGCACACGGTGTGACCTCTCACCTCCTGCAGTGTTTGGGATGAGTGGATACGGAAATTAACCAAAGCTTCAGCATATGACGGGATTATGTTAATCTGTCAGAGAAGGAGAAATAATCAGATCTACCTTCACGCTACTTTGTGAACTAACTTACAACAAAAAAGAGAGACCCACCTTTACACCCGAGTTAAACATAGTGACGGCAGTTGTGGTTCTTACAAAAGCATTTGTGTCAGGTTTTCTCTCCAACACCCTGCATATGAAAGGGATTCTCCTGGGTTTTAAATGCTTACAGGTGCATCTCAAAAAATTGGAATATCATGGAAAAGTTATTTATTTTTTGTAATTGGATTTTTAAAAAGCAAACTTTCTTATATTCTAGAATCATTGCACACAAACTTTAATATTTAAAGAGTTTTTCGTTTTAATTCTGATGGTTATAATTTACATCTTAAAAATTCAGTATCTCCAAAAATTGTAACATTTTCTCAAAGATCAATAATAATAAAAAAAAAGATTCACAAAACAGAAATGTTCAAGATCTCCAAAGCAGGTTTTGTTATACACTCAATAATTTGTTAGGGCTCCTTCTGTATGAATTACTGCTTTAATGAGGCGAGGCATGGAGGCGATCAGCCTGTGGCACTGCTGAGGCGTTATTGAAGCTCAGGTTGTTTTGATAGCGCCCTTCAGCTCCTCTGTATTGTTTGTGAGTTTTTACTTATCTTCCTCTTCACAATACTTGTCCCTTCATCCCTGTTGCTTGTGCACCTTTTCCTACCACACCTTTTCCTTTCAGTCAACTTTCTATAAATATATTTTGATACAGCACTCTGTGAACAGCCAGCCCTTTCAGCAATGATCTTCTGTTGCTTACCCTCCTTGTGGAAGATGTTGATGATCGTCTTCCAGACAACTGTCAAGTCAGTAGTCTTTCCCATAATTGTAGTTGCATGCTCTAAACTAGCCCAAGAGGTACCCAGTATTTATATTAAAAGTGAATCAAACTAATCAAGCTCAAAATGGAATATTCTAATTTTTTTAGATACTGAATACGGAATTTTCAAACTTGACTTAAGTCATAACCATCAGAATTAAAAGAAAATAAATAAATAAAAAATCTTGAAATATTTTAGTTTGTGTGCAATGAATCTAAAATATAAGAAAGTTAGCTTTTTTAATTAAATTTCAAAAATAAATACCTTTTCTATAATATTCTAATCGGAGATGCACCTGTACATGATGCAATTAATTAATAAAGTGTTTAATTAATTAGTTATGAAAAATAACTTGATTAAAATATTTGAATGCAGTTAATGCGCTAGCCCTGCCCCCAGACCTGTAATATCATCTTATTCATACAGTTGACTGCTGACAAATATGACTCCATAAATGCAGTTATGCCCTAAAATTCAAGATATTTGGGCAAAATTGCTCCTGATGAAGTAGGGTTCATGAGCACAGCACTTCTTTGTTTACAGTCGTTACTGAGTTACCCCTATATTTTTGACATTCCACAAGCACCTGCTACTGACAGAGAATCAAACTGGATTTTTAATAAGCCTGTCTGCTGTTTCACCCCATCCGCCCATATGACCCTGTTTTAAATATAATAATTTATGCTTCTGACTCGTCTCTTTACTTTAAAAAAAAATAATAATGGTTTAATGACTGAAATATGAGGTTTTCCTTTTAGATATATTTTTTTGTTTTTGTGAAAACCTGTATCTCAACTGTAATTAAACCAGTTTTTACAGTTTAATGTTACCATAGGCACTGCCCTACCCTGTTCTTATGGTATTCATTTTTATTTTTAAATACATTTTTGCAGATCTTATAAAAGGTCTTAAAAACAAAGGGCTCTTAAACATTGTTATATTTTACAGTTTGTCAATTGATATAATTGTTACAGCATAATTTACAATATAACTGTTAATTGTTTGTTAATTGATTTTGTAGGCTTGTCAATTTTGAGCAATTTAATGTATCCTTGCTGAAATAAATTATTAATTTATATCACAAATCAATGCTATGAATTATTATCATATGGGTACAAGGCAGACTCTGGCTTTAAATCCTGACTTGTATAACAATCTTTTCATATAAAAGTACAGAATGGGATGTGATGACAGTCATATAGAGAGGGGAAAAAAGCCCATAACCATTATTAAATTGTCTTTGGAGGGTCCGAAAAGTTTTCAATGCAGGAAACATCCTGTATATAAAACACTTTGATATGACATTACTTACTACATTAAGGTAACCAATATGAGCTACCTGCTGAGTAGCGGAGAGAAGAGCCACAGATTAGACATGATGAATTTGAGAGGCAAACCAAACTACAAAAGAAAATAAGAGAAATGTTTTTCACATATATAAAATAAGGTCAGTATTTCATAAACTATGGCCTGCAAAGTCTTGTAGCATTTTACCTTATGGGCTAGGTGTTCAAACATACCACGCTCAGGACCATATCCAAACAGCCTGGGCATTGGATTTTCCTCCAATCTGGGAAAAGATATTACCGTAATTGATAACATTACATACAATAAATCTTAATTTAAATACATGTAGCTTGGTCTAATACTACTGTCATGCAGCTGGTTTGAGAATAACTTGGATCCATCTTTAATCTTTTTTAATTGTTTTACTATTCAAAAATAAATAAAAAAATAGATGTTTCTGCTTGCCTTTTGACTGCTGAAGCCAAGATGCCGATGCTGCTTTCTCTGGGAGGCATGGACGAATGTCCTGGAGCGCTGCTGACACTCAGCTTCACTGTGGCCTGACCTTTCTCACTGATACCTATTCTACAAAAACACACACACAGGGCAAAAATTACACACTAATACAATTACTAAATGACTCTGCTAGTAGAACCACTCAGAATAACAGTCTCACAGGGCAGCAGGTCCATCCAGGCCACTTATGACACCATCCAGCACTGCCAGGCCTTCATCTAAAACATACTGGAGCTTCACCCCACGACTCTTCAGGAGCTTCACGATATTGACTGCCCCATGTAAACCATTCACCTGACAAAACCATAGAAATAAGTTCATATAAATACATATTCTAAACCACAGTTAGTCAATTAACTTGAGACAGACCTCCTCATCGTGACCCAAGCCAATGTAGAAGCTTCTCCGAGGAGTGTAACCTCGTTCCAGCAGGTATTCCAACGCCTGAAGGATCCCCTTCAAAACACACATCGCTACAGTTAGCATCAGGTTGAACTGAACAGATGTGAAGACGATGCAGTGCTGATTCACTGTACCATCACAGACTGTTTATTGTCGATGGTTCCTCGTCCATAAATGAAGCCATTGATCTCTTGAGCAGAGAAAGGAGGAGCATCCCACCCATCTGCCTCATCGGCCGGCACTACATCAATGTGTGCCAGCAGCATGTAGGGCTCCAGATCAGCCTCGCTTCCCGATACAGTCAACAGGTGGCTGTAGCTTCCCACCATCTCATGCTGGACCACACTGGATGAGAAGACCTTCGGGAAGACTGAGAAAGAAAAGATTCTTAAATAACACTCAATACAAGAAAAGGTTTTTTTATTTATATATTTTTAACAATTAATATTTATAAACAATGTAAAAAGAAGTGCTTTACTTTTAGAAAATACTTTTCGTTTTATATATAGTTTGTGGTTTTTGTTATCCTGTTACCAAATTAGTAAAAGTTTAATGCCTTGAATTAGGCTATATATTACAATGTTTTCAAGCAATAAACATTGAACATAAAAATGTACTTGTTTTAATTATATTATGCTAATTAATAAATATAAGTAATATATTTACAGTAAATTAAATGATCACATAATAATGATGTTCTAGGTTAATAAGTAGGCTACTAAGGAAATGCAAGTAATAGGGTTGCAGATTTAGCCTAAATTATACTTTTTTACAATTTGAGAAATCTTAATATGAGTTTTTTTATGCTTTTTATGCTGCAGAAAAGGTTCACATTATGTAACTTCATGTGCACAATTTTATAAAATGTCTAATTTTATTAATTTTTTTATTGTATTTTTTGTAGTGGGGGAGTTCAAGTGGTAACAGGATTGAACTCAAAATATACGAATCAGCTAAATATGTTTTTGGTAATTAAAATTAGTTATATTATATTTATATTATAAGTATTGAGGCATGGTGTCTCACCCTTCCTCAGCAGCGCGTCAAACTCACGCAGCGCGCTCGTGTTCACATTTGTCTCAGTGAATGACACAGTGGGAATCTGGATGGCCGCTATAAAAGAGACGAAAACAACACATTATAATATTTTTAATATCTACAGCAGCAATCTGCTCATGTTGACAGCACATCCTTTATCTCCGTCAACTGTATGCGTTTTCCAGAGCCATCTATTCATGTCACGTGATGAGCTACTGGTTTAGCAATCTGCACAGAGAGGTGTTCTTCGTAGTATTTATTCGTTGTATATTACCTTTGAAATGTGCCAGCTGGTTCTTTCTCTGTTGTGGACTTAAATGAAGAGAAATGGCTGTTGTATTTTCCCATTTTCCCAACAGAAGCCCCGCGTCCGCGTCAAATGTAAACGTCTTAACTGTGGCAACAAGGAACAAAACTGTAATCAAAAATATGACACTAAACAGCAGCACTTTGAGAAACTTAAATAATTTCCACTCAGCGTTTTGGCCTGTCATGTTTCAGGAAGTGCAAAATACAGTCATTTCATGGCCAGAGTTCATGTTTATTTAATACCTCACCGATAACACAGTAACGCCATCTGCTGATGTGGATTGCAGTCGCATGTAAAAAAAAAAATAGACATATATAAATATTTTGAATTACGTTTTATTATATTTTCTTTATAATTTTAATTGAAGTTTTAATAATTTTGTTGTGTGCTACGGTTTTTAAATTTATACAGTATATACACATTTCATATTTTATTTTTAAATAAATATAAATCATATATTTATTTCTGTTTTATTTCAGTTAAAAAAATAAAATTTAAATAGCTTAAATTAATAATAACAATTCATTAATATTAATTTTTTTTCTATATTTAAAAAAACATTCAGTCATGTTTGCAATTTGATTTGCACAATAAGAATCATCCGTAGGCCAGAGTTATAGATGGCAGGTAATACAAAATTCGTTGCAGACATTAGGAGAAAAGCAACAAGGAAGTAAATGAATAACTGTTTGTGCATGAGATTTGAGTTCCTTCTGAAAAGCTGCACTTTATATGAGACATACATATACCTCCCAGTTTCGCAGACTTGGCTTAAGGCTAGTTCCAGACTAAAATGCATGTTTGAGTTGTCTCGACTGAACATATCTTGCTCTGACATATCTTCGTCCTGCCTCAAGATGCACACATTTAACATTTTTCTAAGGCATTCTACACACTAATTCTTACTGGGCTGCTTAAATATCTTAATTTAACCAAGGCCTAGTTGTGGCTTAAGCTAAGCCCCGTCTGTGAAAGCAGGCCATAACAATCTTAAAATGAGGCTCAGCTCATTCTTGTGAAATTAAATTATAATATGAAGCACTAACACTGTATAGACTACCACTGGAAACCAGTGTCTGTTTAATATGCTGTAATGTTGTCGTGACAATTATCTCAGAATAATTTATATATTTTTTCTTTTTAGGTCTGCACTTTCTTTTAAGGTTACTTTTGATGCAACCAAGGAAATTATTGACTAGAGTCTGACACCAAGGAGAGCAATGATACAAAGGTAAAATGCATAACAAGGTTATAAACTACATAAAGGCAATGTCATTTTGAAGAAGTCTTTATCTGCTCTTTGTAACTTGATGACTTTACAGGATAGTTTTATAGGGCAACTATCCTCTCAGACAGATCCATAAACATTTACATACTGGTCCATTTTATGTAATGTTAGAATTATTAATCATTGACAGCTTGATAGAGCAAAGTCAAGAATATAAACTTTGACATACAGAATAAATATTACATAAAGATGCAATAACCTGCGACCTAAGATTGTCTAGTCAGTGAAGAAGAGCAGTGATCTGTGCAGACAAACAATAAACCGGCTGATGTCCTCCACTCACAGAGAATCTCTGCATGTGCAGCGACTGGCCTCAGACCTATAGCCTCCAGTTACTCTGCACTAACAAAATAACCGGTAAACAGCATTTCAGATATTTTTTTTTCAATAACAAGAAAATCTGATAATTGCAATATAGCAAGGAGTATTTTGCAAAGACAGAAGATGCATAGGTTACCCTTTTGAACTTTAAAAACTAAAACAGCTTTAAAATAATAAGTGCAAGCACTGTGGTTTAGCATGAAGGAAGGAAATGTTACTTGTCATATCTTAATAACATTTCCATTGGTATGGCATGAGTAACCTTGTGATTTGTATTTTAATGTAGCAGAAAGTTGACTCACCCTGGGAAAACTAACTAAAGAAAAAAAAAAAAAAAACACACACGTTTTTATTATTATCCATTATGTAATTCCACAAGCAAATTAAGAAAATATATTTACAAGAATTTTCCAAAGTTAGATGCATTTATTTTATCAAAAATACAGTAAAAAAAGCAATATAGTAAAATATTAGTAATTAATTTACAGCCTTCAGTGTCACATGATCCTTCAGAAATCATTCGTACTGTATATGCTTATTTGCTGTTTAGGAAACATTTAGGTTTAGGTGCGAGGTCCTGGCAAGTTCCTGATGTCACTGTTCTGCATGAGCTGAAAGTAGAACTGCACAATCTCTTCATAGTTCTGGATGGAGATTCTCTCATTCACACCATGAAATCTAAAGGGAAGAATAAGCGGTTTATTATTTTGTTATTTTTATAGTACATGAGGCCAGTATGTCGCTTCAGCATTTCTGAGTGTCCTACCTTGCAGAATCTCCAGGTTTGTACCATGATGGGGCAAAACGATAAATGTCCGGAGACAGTTCTGTGTAGTGACGGCTGTCAGTGTTCCCCACGCAGACACCTGTGAGAGGAAATCATTGACAAGACTAAGAGTGGGAGAAGCTCTTCATTGGTCAATGATGTATATAAGGGCCACTTAAACCCCTTGAGCTCTTACTAGAGAGAGCAAACATGCAGTATTTAATGGCACAATGCTGAAAGCCATACCAGGAGATACAGTGACTTCAGGAAAAATGTCATGCACTGTTTTCTTTATGATCTGGTAGCCGAATGTATCCTCATCATAGGAGCTAATGGGCAGCGGGTCGAATCCACTGACAAACTCTACCTTCACTCGCTCATCTGATATAGTGGATTCAATCAGCTTTAGAACCTAGAAAGGAAATAGGAAATCAATCAATGAACTTTTTGCATTTGTAAAATGTAAGACTTTTATTAAAGTTTGAAAATCCTTCACTCACACTGAATATATTTGAAGTAACCAACAGCAACATCCTATCAACATAATATTTGTCTAATTCTTACTGCTGCTCTTGACTTTCAATAACTATTTATATTATTTTTCTATATATTTATTTATACAGTATACAATTTGAAACCAACATTATATAAAAAGAGATGGGTATAAGACTACTTAAAACATTGAACAAAAATGATAAACAAAGAAAAAGAAAAAACTTGAGGCAACTAATAATACCAGACCTATCTCCCCGACTTCACTTCCTGTAAACTTTAAACTGCCCTATCATCATAAAGTCCAAAAAAAAGAGGTATAAAATCAAGTAAATACATACAGGTGCATCTCAATAAATTAGAATGCCGTGGAAAAGATCATGTATTTCAGTAATTCAACTCAAATTTGGAAACTCATGGTAAATTCAGTGCACACAGTTTGAAGTAGTTTAAGTCTTTGGTTCTTTTAACTGTGATGATTTTGGCTCCACTATCTCAACAAATTGGAATATGGTGACATGCCAAACAGCTAATCAAATCAAAACACCTGCAAAGGTTTTCTGAGCTTTCAAAATGATCTCTCAGTTTGGTTCACTAGGCTAAACAATCATGAGGAAGACTGATCTGACAGTTGTCCAGAAGACAATCATTGACACCCTACACAAGGAGGGTAAGCCACAAACATTCATTACCAAAGAAGCTGGCTGTTCACAGAGTGCTGTATCCCAGCATGTTAACAGAAAGTTGAGTGGAAGGAAAAAGTGTGGAAGAAAAAGATGCTCAACCAACCGAGAGAACTACAGCCTTATGAGGATTGTCAAGCAAAATCGATTCAATAATTTGAGTGAACTTCAGAAGGAATGGACTGAGGCTGGGGTCAAGACATACAGACGGGTCAAGAAATGTGTCTAAAGTTGTTGTATTCCTCTTGTTAAGCCACTCCTGAACCACAGACAATGTCAAAGGTGTCTTACCTGAGCTAAGGATAAGAAGAAACTGCCACAAACTGTTGCCCAGTGGTCCAAAGTCCTCTTTTCAGATGAGAGCAAGTTTTGTATTTCATTTGGAAACCAAAGTCCTAGAGTTTGGAGGAAGGGTGGAGAAGCTCATAACCCAAGTTGCTTGTAGTCCAGTGTTAAGTTTCCACAGTCTGTGGTGATTTGGGGTGCAATGTCATCTTCTGGTGTTGGTCCATTGTGTTTTTTGAAAACCAAATTCACTGCACCAGTTTAACAATAAATTTTGGAGCACTTTGTGCTTCCTTCTGCTGACCAGCTTTTTGAAGATGCTGATTTCATTTTCCAGCAGGATTTGGCACCTGCCCACACTGCCAAAAGCACCAAAAGTTGGTTAAATGACCATAGACCAACGCTACTTTGGCGTCATCGAAGGTTAACGCCCCTTTTTGGGGGAAAACAAACGGATTCCTGATACAGAACTCGCTCCAGGGACCTTTTGTTTTTCATTGTTTCTGATGTGTCACACAATTACAAACAGATATTGTATAATAGTTATATCGTTTAGTCCTAGCCTGCGAATATTTGAAACTTAAAATCAATTAACAGCCAAGGTAGCGTGCCTAATGAGAGCTAACGTTAATCACGTAGCTACTAGCAGCTTCGTATTTCTAACTACAACAAAACTGTCAATAGCTTAAATCAAGTGAAATATGATCCAAGTAAACCACCGACTCCTCTTGACATGGCCTCATCGTCTAGTTTATCATACTGGGAGTATGTTAATGACAAAAGTAGGCTCCTTGGTGATTCCACGAGATAATGGTAACGTTAGATGTCCATATTTGGCCACTGCGTGGGGTTATTAATCCAGTTTTTCGACCATTTCAAAGGGAAACCTCTGTAAACACCGTATCCAGTAGCTTCATTAAATACCTCTCACGGTCCTCGGCCGGCAAAGAGAGTGTGTATGTTTCTGCCATTTTTGCTATCAAGAAATTAGAGCGAGTTCTGTATCAGGGGAATCTGTTTGTTTTCCCCCAAAAAGGGGCATTAACCTTCGATGACGCAAAAGTAGCGTTGGTCTATGGTGTTGGTGTGCTTAACTGCCAGCAAACTCACTAGAAATGGACCCCAGAGAGAATATATGGGCTATTGTCAAGAAGAAAATGAGAAACAAGAGACCAAACAATGCAGATGAGCTGAAGGCCACTGTCAAGGAAACCTGGGCTTCCAGACCACCTCAGCAGTGCTACAAACTGATCACCTCCATGCCACGTTGATTTGAGGCAGTAATTAAAGCAAAAAGAGCCCCTGCCAAGTATTGAGTACATGTACAGTTAATTAACGTACTTCCCAGAAAGCCAACAATTCATTAAAAAAAAAATTTTTTATTGGTCTTATGAAGTATTTTAATTTGTTGAGATGAATTGTTGGGTTTTTGTTAAAAGTGAGCCAAAATCATCACAATGAAAATAACCAAAGACTTAAACTACTTCAGTCTGTGTGCACTGAATTGATTTAATACACGACTTTCACTATTTGAGTTGAATTACTAAAATAAACTTTACCACGACATTTTAATTTATTGAGATGCACCTGTAGATAATTTAAATAAATACTTTATAATCATTATTTTTTAACATGTAAGATTACTTAACTCTTAAGAGTTTATTTTTATTTTATTATTTTATTGTTCAGAGAGTAGAGAGCCTGGCTTCAGAAGAACATAAAATAGTATATAAACAGTATATTTCTGTAACTGTAGGTTTAACTAAGGGTTGGGCTTAAACTTCCTTTGTTGTCTTCCAAGCACTGGTTTTCTTTAGGTATAGCAAATCTTATAAAAAATATCAACTAGTTAATGTGCTAATGCTGACCTCTCACCTCTTGTAGTGTCTGGGAAGAGTGAATGCGGAAATTGACAAAGGCCTCTGCATATGCTGGCATTACATTGATCTGTCAGAGAGAAAGAGAGATGCGGGAGTTAACAGTTGGATCTTCATTAATGCTAAGAGTTACAGTATTTTATGTGAATATATGTATAAACAGAAAATAACTGATGTGAATGGCAGCCCACCTTAACACCAGAGTTAAACATTGTGACAGCAGTTGTTGTCCTCACAAATGCATTTGTGTCTGGCTGTTCTTCCAAAACACTGCACATGTGATTGGAAAGTACCACAGATCAAAGCATGTACTCATTAGTTACTGTAGTGAGAAAAAACACAGCCTACCTGCTGAGCAGTGAAGAGAAGAGCCACAGATTAGACATGACCATTCTGTATGGCCAGCCAAACTAGAAGGCAAAAGAGAACGTATTAAACTATTTATTATTGTAGGAGTGTCATGAGCATTTTATATCATGTTTGTTTTATTACCTTATGTGCCAGATGCTCAAATGTGGCACGCTCTGGACCATGACCAAAAAGATTGGGCATCCGGTTCTTCTCCAACCTGGGTCAGTTTTAACCAAAACACAAAGAATTACCTACATAATTACTTTATGTAGGATTTATTTATTCATTAATTTATGCATTTGTTTAAATTATTTATCTTATTTCATATCTGTAAACATCAACATACATTAAGAAAAACGTAATATTACACAAAAATAGACATGAAATTACTTCAAAATCAGATACAAAGAAAAAGAAGAATGCAAGGCAGAATGATTTATTCATAAAACAAAATGTATAAAACAAATTCAGATTCATCATTCAAATAAATACTTTAAAAAGCTCACAAATATTTCTTAAAAGTTGAATATTTCTTTAGTAAAATTGGCTTGTTTATTTAGACAGCAGAAAACCTGGCTTAATTTAATAAGACCATATGTTATAAATTGAAAATTTACATTTATGAATATGAAATTCAATCAGAATTATATAAACATAAATTTTTATTTTAATTATAAAAACATGATATCATTATGAAAATCGGTACTTTACACCACAGTGTAACTAAATAAGTAGAATGGCAAAATAAATGAATAAAAATGCAAAGAAGGTTTATGGTATTTTACTTAATTACATGCTAGAATACAGTGTAATACAATTTTAAGAGCAAGATTTATTAATTTTTTTACATAAATGTGCCTGATGGATATTGATTATGGCTTTTGCGTTGGGTTTATTCCATTCTGTCTTGCTTTTTTTAAATGCAAGATCAAGTCAACTATAATATTTAATATTTAAATTAAGATCATGCTCTCAGTTTTCATATTACAGTAAATGCTTTTGTCTTGCCTTGCAACTGCTGAAGCCAAGATGCCGATGCTGCTTTCTCTGGGAGGCATGGATGAATGTCCTGGAGCGCTGCTGACACTCAGCTTCACTGTGGCCTGACCTTTCTCACTCACACCAATTCTACAAAAACATACAAGACGTATATTAAACACTAAATCAATATCTACATGATCATATTAACGCAGTAAAACGAAGGTCTCACAGGGCGCCAGGTCCGATCAGGCCATCTACCACACCATCCATGATCGTGAGACCTTCATCTAAAACATACAGAAGCTTCACCCCACGACTCTTCAGGAGCTTCACGATATTCACAGCACCTTGTGGGCCACTGATCTGAGAAAACCAAATTAACAGCTGCATTAACACAAGCTTTCTGCTGGGATATTAGCAGATAAACTATGATTAGAACAGAGACGGACCTCCTCATCGTGACCCAAGCCAATGTAGAAGCTTCTCCGAGGAGTGTAACCTCGTTCCAGCAGGTATTCCAACGCCTGAAGGATCCCCTTCAAAACACAAATCACTACAGTTAGCATCAGGTTGAACTGAACAAATGTGAAGACGATGCAGTGCTGATTCTCTGTACCATCACAGACTGTTTATTGTCGATGGTTCCTCGTCCATAAATGAAGCCATTGATCTCTTGAGCAGAGAAAGGAGGAGCATCCCACCCATCTGCCTCATCGGCCGGCACTACATCAATGTGTGCCAGCAGCATGTAGGGCTCCAGATCAGCCTCGCTTCCCGATACAGTCAACAGGTGGCTGTAGCTTCCCACCATCTCATGCTGGACCACACTGGATGAGAAGACCTTTGGGAAGACTGAGAAAGGAACAGTTCAGTATTAACCTTTTACAAATAAAGCATGCAAAAATAATCCTTAAATCATCACTTTCTCACCTCTCCTCAGTAGTAGGTCAAACTCTTGCAGGGCAGTTGTGTTCTGGTCTGACTCTGAAAATGACACTGTGGGAATCTGAACTGCCACTGTGGGAGATTAAATTAAAAATAATAAAATAAATAAAAAAAGAAAATCTGACTATGTTTATATGTATGTCAATATTCCGATTAAGCCTTTACTCTGAAATTAGATTTTCATGAGGTTTTTAGGCCCTGAATTTTCATTTATTTTATTCAGACAAAAGCTCAATAATTAACAAACAAAAAAACAGGACTTAACTTAGCCTAGATTGTATTTCACACAATTTCATTAGGGCTCTACCTTATCAATATATCAGCAAAAAAAACTTTGCTGCAAAATTTGTTTACAATCGGCTATATTTTATACCATATTAGCAAGTAAAAGCCCTTTTGGAATAATTGTAAAAATGTCCATGCTTATGTATTTAAAAAAAAAAATCATAAGCATAAAAGAGTACTTTTAAGTTGTACTATGTTATACTTTTAAGTAATATTTTAAGATGAACACTCGCTGTACTGACAGATCTTAGGTTTACTTAATAATCTCTTTATAAATACAGGTGCATCTCTATAATTTAGAATGTCATAGAAAAGTTCATTTATTTCAGTAATTTAACTCAAATTGTGAAATTCGTGATAAATTCAATGCACACAGACTGAAGTAGTTTAAGTCCTTGGTTCTTTAAATTGTGATCGTCTGGAAGCCCAGGTTTCTTTGACAGTGGCCTTCAGCTCATCTGCATTATTTGGTCTCTTGTTTCTCATTTTCCTCTTGACAATACGCCATAGATTCTCTCTGAGGTTCAGCACACCAATACCATGGTCATTTAACCAACTTTTGGTGCTTTTGGCAGTGTGGGCAGGTTCCATATCCTGCTAGAAAATGAAATCAGCATCTTCAAAAAGCTGGTCAGCAGAAGGAAGCACAAAGTGCTCAAAAATTTATTGGTAAATAGGTGCAGTGACTTGGTTTTTTAAAAAACACAATGGACCAACACCAGCAGATGACATTGCACCCCAAATCACCACAGACTGTGGAAACTAAGCACTGGACTTCAAGCAACTTGGGCTATGAGCTTCTCCACCATTCCTCCAAACTCTAGGACCTTGGTTTCCAAATGAAATACAAAACTTGCTCTCATCTGAAAAGAGACTTTGGACCACGGGGCAACAGTCCAGTTCTTCTCCTTAGCTCAGGTACGACGCCTCTGATGTTGTCTGTGGTTCAGTAAATTGCTTGACACGTCTGTGTGTGATGGCTCTTGATGTCTTGACCCCAGCCTCAGTCCATTCCTTCAGTCCAAGTTCACTCAAATTCTTGAATCGATTTTGCTTGACAATCCTCATAAGGCTACAGTTCTCTCGGTTGGTTGAGCATCTCTTTCTTCCACACTTTTCCCTTCCACTCAACTTTCTGTTAACATGCTTGAATACAGCACTCTGTGAACAGCCAGCTTCTTTGGCAATGAATGTTTGTGGCTTACCCTCCTTGTGAAGGGTGATGTTGTAAGGTGTTGTAATGATGTGCTATCTGACATTATCAAGTATATCACCAAATCACACAGAGTGCCCCCATGTGATTTATTAGTTTAATAAAACTCAAAATTCCAGGAAAAATGCTTCTGTATCCTTTTCTGTTTATAATTTAATATAGTTAACAATCTACATTACACAAAGTGTACCGTTTTTTTTTTTTTTTTTTTTTTTTGCAAATGTCAGCATGAACAAATGTAATAATAATTTTTATAAATTTCAGTAAAGAAATAAGTGACTTAGGGTTTAGACATAATATCGCTTGTTTTGATCAATTTTGCTAACGAAAAAAGCTCCAAAGAAACATCACAGCACTGTTTTGTGTCTCTAATCAATGGACGGTGTTTACTTATTGAAAGAAATGAATCAGCTTTCTGAACGAATAAGTTGAATAAATGATTCAGTGATTCACTCATTAACAGTCAAATGCTTTGTTTCTGAATGAAGCAGCCCTTTGAATGAATCGGTTGAATCTCAATGACTCGCTCATTAACAGTAACTTGTTGCCACCTACTGGTGGTTTTAATTTCACATTGTGACTTTCTTTTTTTTTTAATCAGTATTCAACATTTTGTTGAAAACAAAACATTATCCATCTGTAACTGCAGATTAAATGCATCCGTGTTCTCTCTGAGATACATAAACTGTAAATATACATAAATGCTTTTTCAGATGCAGATTACAGAAAGGTTTTCTTTTGTTGGAAAGACACTAAAGTACAGATGAAGAGCTTCTTGGTCATCCAAAAATACAAAATGGATAGAGATAAAATGAAACAAAATCTTTCTACTCAAGCTGTGTATGAATATATTTGCTTATTTTCCATTTTGCACTTGTACTATGTACAATTGTTTTTACTTACAAAAACGTGTGCGTTTAAGATAAAAAAAAAAATAATAATACTTTTTGTACTTAAGTACAATAAAAATCACATATTTTAAGACTTTCACTTAAGTAATATTAAAAATTGTGACTTCAACTTGTCATTTTCTGGTAAGATATCTGTACTTTTACTTGAGCATGGCTTTCAGGTGCTTTATACAGCACTGCAAATAAGTTATCCCAATCAGGGTATTTCATTGAATATTTAAATTTTGCATTGTCTGAAAATAACCAAATTCTGATTCTTTACTTTTTTATTATTACTTTCTACATTCAATTTATAAAGTATTTATGTATGAACAAGTATAATTTTAATATAATTAGGCATTTCTTACCCTTGAAATTTTCCAGCAGCTGCTTTTTCTGTTCTGGATTTAAACTGGGATAAATTGTTGTTGCATTTTCCCATTGTCCAAGTTCGGTGTTCACTTTAAATGTAAACGCCCTACCAATCACAACAGCAAATAAAATTAAAACTGGAAGCACAAGGATTAACAGCAGTATTCCAGAAAACTTCAAAATTGTCTTCTTAGTGATTTTGGTCTTCATCTTTCAGAAGTTCAGGAGGAATTACATCTGCATGATCAGGGTTCACATTTTTATAGCCTTATTGTCAACTGGTGATGCAACATAAGGGGCCTGGGTTGGTGTGGAGCCAATCACAAAGGTAAAAAGCAGTTGAGATTTTTTTTAACCACCTGCTGGGGGTTTGAATAATCAGCAACAGATATTTAACAAAATTATCAATCATTAAATATTGAAGTATTTACACAAATTTGGCATCTAGAGACCCTCCTGGTGTTAATAAATTAATTTGCAAGTGTATCTTCATTAAGACAGAACAATCACAGGAGAACAATTTTTATTTACTTTAAATAAAACAAACAAAAAGTAAACATTAAAAACTGCAAGATATCCCATGACTCATTAGTCCAACTGTATAAGACTGTAGGAGAAGAATGTGATTGTTTCTGTGGGAGTTCAAATCTCAAATAAACTGTATAAAATACACATCTATGGTAAAAGATCTATCAGAGAAAACACCATGCACAGGATCAGCCAACAACATATCTCATCAATTCAAGTTTAACATCCTATATGATCATTGAAAGCAAGTGAATGCAGGTGTTCTGATGTAGCTCTCTTTGGGTTTCATTCAGTCCAATCACACGGTTTCCTCTGATACCGGTTTAAAAAGATAATCGTCTGAAGGACTCTTGGCCTGAGGTAAATTTGAATGAACCTTCTTTAGCATCCGTGTTGCACACCTAAGCTGTAGAGTCAGTGGTGGATTAGTCCTCTGAGGTGAATATGAGAGCAGCTTCTTGCAGATCTTCAAGTAGATCAGTGAAAGTATTGGAGAGCGGCTCCTCCATGGATGCATAGATGAGGTACAGCATGCAGACAACCAGGAGGAAGACCACGATCTGAACCCACAGAGGCACCAGACGCTGCTGAATCTCCTGCCTCTCCAGTGAAGTGGGACTCAGTAGTGGCATTTCAGGGTATTTAAACTGCACAGGGCGGCCCGCTGCTCCCTTTATAGGCCGCCTCTTTGTAGCACTGCAGGCAGAACAAGACGTACTTACAACTAATTTACAATGGTGTATTGAAATTTAGGCATGCAAGTCCATAGTTTGTGAACAATGTAGTATTTAGCTGGGAGTAAAGTATGACAGGTGTTACTCACTAGATGCCAGTGGGGGTTCTGGCAGTGTCAGGAAACATCTCTGAAAGAACATCCGTCACAGGTTCCTAATGGCCAGAAGAAACCAATTAAAACAGACGGAATAAGAAAATATACTTTAAATGCGTGGTCAACAAAAAACAAGGAAGAGAATTTAGAGTCAAACAGACACCACCAAAAAAAAAAAAATAATAATAATAATTGAGGGAGGATGGAGTGAAAAAATATAGAGATGAAGCCCAGGCTCATGAAAAGCAGATTTGGAAGTCATGTGGAAAGCACAAATCACAGTCCATGAGTGATAAGATACATTTAAAGTTGAATGTCACATGCTCCTTTAGAAATCATACTAATATGCTGATTATACCCTGATAGTTTTTTTTTTTTTTTGATTAGTAAAAAGAAAATCTTCTGTAAATGTCTTTACCATCACTTTTAATCAATTTAATTGGTCTTGAAAGAGTTACTTTTTCCAAAACAAAGTCTTACTGACCCTAAACATTTAAATGATGTATACTAATGTTATCTGAGAATTATATTTTCATGACAATAAAGTATTTCATCAGAATCTCAAGTTATAAGTTACATTATATTATAGATAGATAGAGGGGTGTAAAACGATTAATCACATCCAAAATAAAAGTTTTTGTTTACATCATATGTATGTGTATTGCGTTTATGTATATATATATATATATATATATAGTACGGTATATGTTTTGAAAACATTTACACATTTCTATATTTATATTATTAGTTGCTTAAAAAAGCCAACTTACTGAAATCCTAATTAAACAACTTCTTCCGAGACCATATTTTAAAGTGTATTTCCTACAACCACCAAACATGCTAATCATGCTAACACAATATAATTATCACAACGATCGGTACATTTAGGAAACTTTTTCCTAATGCTTCTGGATTGAAATATGGCACAAGAAGAAGTGTAACAGTGCAGCTCAGCCGTACAGGGCTTAAGCATCATGTGATCTGCATTCATGTGCACAGCATTAACATCTAAGAAACACGAGTCAGAAACAAGAAAGCCAGGCCTTTGATAGAACTTTTCTCTGTCTGATCTACCAAACATCAATGCTGTGATTAAACTTTACACTACCTTTTTACATAAAATAAGGAAGAGAGGAATACAAAAAAACCCATCTCTCTCAAATTAAAAAGATGCATTTTCCTGACATTTTCCTTTGAACATTTCACTGTGAGTACAGCTCTTTCATCTGAAAAGCCAGTGCAATAAAGGGAGAAAAGGAAGAAACTAAAGAGAACTCAGAAGTATTTCCCAAAGGACAGAGGGAGTGTGAAAGCCCATTAGATGTCTGGCAATGCAGCATGTCTGCTGAATTAAACATCCACCGAAAGAGTGAGGACAAACGAAGAGGCAGACCCTGAGGAGAGAAGAGGAAGGCTGAGGGGGAAAAAGCAGTTACTGTGACTGTTAGTTTCTGATGGGATGATGGAGATGTTAAACAAAGAGATCTGCCAGTCATGGTGTCTTTATCCAGTCTCATGAAGTCCTGATGAGAAAACCAGAGCTTTTGTTAGATTTGTTGAAGGATGCTATTAAAGCAAACATATCTGTAGACACAAACCCGCAGGACCCTGCTGTCCACCGTCTGCTTGCTTCTCGAACCAGATCGCCTCTCAATCTCTGTTTGTTTTGACTGAGGACTGAATCTGGTCTCAATCTGTTGACAAAAATACAATCCCACAGCAATAATAAACACCCAAGGCTCACATAACTTACAGTTACCACTGAATATCATCCTAAAATGATTGAGATTCTCAGTTTACACACACACACACACACACAAACACACACACTCCCCTCTTCCACCATCTGAGTGATGCTGAAGGATCTGTACGGGGACCCGCTTTGACTCAAAGATTCATTCTGGGTGGCATCTGAAGACTTGTGCTGAATCTTTCCCTGCAAGTGAACTAAACTGAATAAGCAGAACTGAAAAGCATTACGATATCTTGAATAGTCAATCAGTTGCTGCAACAAAAGCCCACAATCCTTCAGTGAAATGGAATCCAATGTTTTCTAAAAACCGAAAAGTGCAAAATATTCAAAATTGTTCACACCACAAAACAATCTGTGGAAGAAACAGAATTACAGTGCTGTTGACTTCTTTATCCCCTGCATCCCTGTGCCAAAAGGAAATGTTCATACTGTACATTTATGAATCCAGCTGAGGGGAGAAAGCAGCGTGGGTAAAAATCTCTGCTCTGACTGACCGTCCCTGTCTGTGGATGTAAAAATTGCAGTATGACATTCATCGCAATTTAATGTCATATCAATTTTAACCACAGAGTGGTACCATTGTTCATCCTACTGAATAACAGAGACATTAAACTGCAACATAAATTTTTATATGTTAAATACTTTCTCCTGCCCAGCTTAATAAGCAGAAACAACTTCTTATAGGGCGTCTCTGTAGGTTGAAACAATGAGGCTCTGCAGTGCTAAACACTGTTCTGCTCGTAGAGCTTGCCTCACTTTGGTGTGTGGGTGCAATTAGGTTAGATGCAAGCTGCAGAAATTGAATAAAGCCCATACAAAATACCTGCAAAGAGGAAATCAAAGGAAAATGGCTCAAAATTGACATTTATTTAGCTAAAGGTATTTTCTTAACAATAATGACAAAAAAGCAATTTAATGACTTTTCTACTTAGGTGGCTATAGATGCACAGCACCAACTGCTCAGTTTGTTTAAAGGCTATCGGCAGGATTTGTCAAGTCAAAATTAAGGCTTTTTAAGGCCCTTTAGAGATCTGCACTAATAGCAATACTGTCCATTCAGAACAAACTTACATAACCTCAAAAAAATAATTAAGAAACTCTCTCAAATGTTAAAATCTTTTGCTTAATTAAACAGACCGCAGCACACATTTAATGAGGACTTCACACTGCTAATCAGCAATGTAAAATAATCAAGACATGTTTTATTCACTGTGTATTAAAATGGTTTGTGTCAATACACGGTCACCACAATGTGCATGGATGGACTATCCATAACATGCATTTATAACATAGATATTTTGATTTTCAATTTCATGCCATTTTAAGATTTATATCCTCATATTATAGAACGGAATTTAAGATTAGGAACCTTGATGTATCCTGAGCAGGCCAACACAGCAGCATTGGCTCTTTAGGGCAGGATTATCTTGTTTGTCATTATTTATCACAGCATTTTGTGATGCTAGAGGCACTACAATTACACACTTCAGCTTTAAACTCATTATACCACCAAATCAGCTTGAGTTACCATCAAGAGCTTCTATGATGCATCAAAAGTGTCCGTCCCACATACATAATTTATATAAGTTACACAACAAAACTGACAGACAGCTGGTTGTTTGACCTCTTTACAAGCAACAACTTCTGCTCATGTTAATGATCAACATACACTCATTGCAGAACAGGCAGTGGAGATAATGGATGAATCATGTTTAAATCTAGGGGGGGGGGGTGGAGGGGTTGAGGTGCATGTAAAGCCACTTACTCTGCTTGCCGTTTTGCTGGTCTCAGTCCGGGCCATCGTATCAGACCGAAGCTGCTCTGACTCTAAAGAAACATGTAAAACACATGTATAACCAGCAACAACAGTAATATACAGCCTTTATATGAAACAGACAATAACTATAACTTAGTGATGACCACAAGACATCCACTCTTCAGAAGTTAGTTTAGATCATTTTACATCCACTTCTTTACTTGCACATCCTATATGAGGCTGTAAACCGTTCTAATTGGGGTCAGGTGAACTCAAACAAGCCTAATCATTCATGGTTTTGTTTTTAATGGCTCAGTCATTCAGGCAACCCCAAGACTTTTCAGGAGTCGATGATGCTCCTTACCGGAGGACTCCTTGTCCTCGTCTTCCTCCCTCCCGTCCTCTTCCTCATTGTCTGAGTAGAGGCCTGCATCCCTCGTGCCATTGACCCTGTGCTGTGAGGCCTGTGCTGAAGAATCCATCAGCCTTTTCAGCTTCTTTTCATATAAAGCTCTAGTAGAAGCTGCTCAAAACATACACACAGACACCATAAGAACATGTTACATTTATTGCATTTTCAGTTTTGGAAGGAAATGAATTTAACTCAAACAGACTAACCTACAATGGGTCCAGCTTTGACTCCATACTGGAGCAGTTTGGCTTTTAGCTGATCATCAGTCAGTAAGCCCAGGTCTACCATTTTTGCTTTCTCTTCCTTTTCGGCCTGTACAGTGGAATACACACAACGAACAATTTAATAAACAAATCCTGTCGAGGCAGTGAAATTATAGCGATTCATCATGCTGGAGTGAGGAATCAGCACATTTTAGCATAATCTAATAAACATACGCTGACACTAGCTTGCCAAAGGGTGAACCTCGGCTCATGCAATCCTCAACAGACTCTTGTTTTGAGGCTTTTTTCGCCTTCGCATCTTGCACCGACACGTTCTGAAAAAGGGGTCACATCCAATATTAGCTGCTGTTGCAGTTTCCCAACCAACCTCAGGCTGAAGAAACTTCTTCACTTTTTAGCAGAATTGAGCAAAAACTCTTTGTACAAAATAAAAAGATAGCGATTAAATAAAGTTTGAGTCCGGATGCAAAGTCAACACAATTGTGACAAATTGAGAAAAAGTATAGAACAACTTAAAAAAAAAAAAAAAGAAAGAATGATGCTGGACAAATATTTGAGGTCTGCATTATGTAAAAATACTCAGCAGTGCTAATGGCTCAGAACAGATGGCATTTATCTGAGCCATTTCATCGTTACATTTAGTCAAAAATCCCTTTAGGACTTTGTTCTTCAAACTTACAGGCGGCAGACCACTCCAACTATAAAACTAATTGCAGAAAACCTAATAGTCTCATTTGCTAATAGACTTCACTGATCCTGCCTTGAGCCTCCAATATTATCCATCATTTTTCTAACAAAATAAAAAAACAACACTAGACAGCAGTTTGGAATGAACTAGAATGCTACTATCAGATAATGAGCCTAAATAAGCCGACTGTTAGCCAAGTTAAGCCAAACATTTACATACACTGACGCATAACTGAGTCACATAAATCAGAAACTTAAAAACAATCTATATATGTATAATATATATGCACATTACATTTAAAAAAAAAAAAAGATGTATTCTTAGTATTGTTTTTACACTATTATAGTATTTTTGGTTTACCTTTTCATTTATAAATGTTAGTAATTTTATAGTTTATACAATTTATTTTCATTCCAGTTTTAGATTTTTTTTTTTTTGTGTGATTTTAGTGCTTTAGTTATTAATACTAGATATAGATTCAAAAGTACTAGCTTTAATGCAAAATATAAAATAGAAATGGCCAACTCCTGAATCTGGCAAAGACCTGCTACTTTCCAGTGCAACACCACTTTGGTCATCGCACATTAAACACGTCTAATCATAAACTGAGAATTTGACACCCAAGTCTAAGATGGCTCTGACCCAGATTCCCCAGCCCCCATTCAGGGCCCCCTGACCCACACACACACACACACCTGCAGTGGTCTCACACACTTCCAGCGAGTGTGTGTGAGACAGCTGGAGCTTTATTTCACAACTAAGAAATCATGTTTCACTCTCAAGGAAGAAAAAATATCCCCATTTTGACAGAGCAGTCTTTGATGTTTTGAGAAGCATGCGTGCTTTATCTGTATTCCACTGCAGTTGGGAGCTGACAGGCAATAACCCACAAACCTCTCAACAGCTTGAAAGCAAAGAACATATGGGTATGAATATTCACAGCATAAATCAAATCTATTTCAATCACGCCACCTTGTGTCAAGCTGTTGGACAGACAAGGGCGGATATGGAAAGATTTTTGGGGAATCCTTCAGAATCAGTCTGCAAGACGTGAAAACCCGTCAATCACAGAAAGACAGTCTCCGGGAATCACGTTTAATAACGTGACCTCTACAGCTGCTACACCGGCGTCTTTCTTTAACTCACGCTGCCACCGAGATGATCCTCCTCTTCATCGCTAGAGAAATCCGTGGTGTTTGTCCTCACGTGTTTGAGATAAAGCTCCACATAAGCGTGTTTCTTGCTCTCCGGTGGGGGCAGATCCACATTATGCGCCATGAGCTCCGACTTGAGCCTCTCTTTAGAGAAAAGAGCGGGGTCTTCCACAAACACTGGCATGTTGTCAGGTGTGGGAAACTAATGCATCTGAAAACACAGGGCCTGAGGAAAATGATTTCCGATGCTCGGTGAACGAAACGTCGGCTTTGTTTTCCAGAAGACTGTCTAAGTAATGTTAGTAAGCTCGCTCGGTTTTGAGTGTCCCACAGCCGTGTCGGCAGCACCAACAGCTGTTCACAGGGGTCTGTCTCTCTATATGTTCACAGAAACGCCTTTCGGTTCATTCATGTGGCCGTGGAAAATACCACAGACAACAATTTCCAAGTTTAAATCAGCAGAGAAGACACGGGAAACTATATACGCGGATATTAAGTCATATTTAAGGTGAATAACTCATGTAGGCTGCATGTGTTTAATATAAATCTACGTTAGTGTGTCTGGTCATGTAACTTAAGTTAATGTTTTAGCGAGAAAACGAGTGTTTAATGTGTGAATTAATTTATAAACTCGATTACATTTACTAACTCACCTTGTTAGAAGCTGGTGTGAAATTTACCTGGGACAAAGAACAACATAGTGCTTTAAACAAACCTTAATGAGGCCGCTTTACCTGAATAGTATTTCTACGTCCACGCGGTGAGACTCACGCGACGTCCTCTGGTGATTAGTGACAACGTCACGGGTTGGGTGTTTTCCCGCCATTTCTTCAATGAAATTTGAACTGCAAAAAAATATATTTTTATTGTCAGTGTTTATGTATTTTAACAATACAATTGATTTCAAATGTATATGTAAAAGTGATAATTACCTGCTGACTGCACTTCATCCTTCTTTTCACTGGACTTCATACATACTGCATGCCAAAAAATAAGTAGTGTAAATAACCATTAGTATATTTTGTTATAGAAAAGTCTTTTATTTTGAAATTTATATAGTGAAATGGTTGACTTCCGGTTTTAAGTTACACGCATTCCCTCTTCCTTTGGAAGCGCGCGCACCCTGGTTAGCGCAGTTTCAGTATACAGCTTGTTAGCCCAAATACGGTAGTAACTTCAACACGGAGCAGTGATGAACATTAAATTCATATTTGCAGCCCCTCCAAAGAGGCAAAAGGTATTTAAATAATATGAGATATGATCATTTTGCTTGATAATGTGTTCGTTTTTGCATCAATGTAAGACAGCAGTATGTGAACAATGTTAGCTAATCGGTCACATGTTTTGTATGCATTTCAGCTCTTACGTTGGTGATATGGTGTATGGTTTATAGTTCAAAAAGAAGGATTAAACATCATAAAACCATCAGTAAAAGTCTCATTCTTCTACGGGGGGCCTGCCACAGTAAGAGCTTCTCCTCAGCGAGCTACATCGAACGGCACGTGCTACGTAAAGAACAACGGTAATTGCACAGTCAGTAAGCTACAACGACACGGAAAATGGACGGTATCGAAGAGCAAACACGTAAGCTACAAACTGAAATCAATGAAATGAGAGTTTTATTACATCAAGGAGATGTAGAGAGCATGTCAAGACAGGAATTGAAGGAAGATATTGAACGTAAAGAAAAACATTTAGCCGAACTTCTTAAAATGGAGGCTGCGACCGAGTTATCGTTACCCAGGCGTTCAGAGCGGCCTAGTGTGCTAACGGAGAAAATGCTAGCCTACCAAAAAGACGAAATGATGAAAAAGGACAGAAAGTTGATGAGTCTCTACGAACAATGGAAAGGGCTAATCAGAACATCCAGAGAAAGCTTAAAAACTGACTTATCAGAGCACGAGTTGTGTGTAATGGCCGATGATATTGAAAAGGGTTTGAATGACATGATGAAGGTGTACAGTGAAATAAGGGAGCGTACTATGCCATCCTCTGAAACAAGACGCAAAATGGACTCTTGTGAAGCAGTAACTAAGGACATTATGAAAATACTTAATGAACGTATAACAGCAATAGACGGTGATTTCGATGTAAGTAGAGAAAGGCAGCGCCTTCATCAGCTACTGTCACATCAGTATGCCCACTCCATCTACGGCACCGCTTCTCAGTCTAGCGTCAGTAAGCAGTCTGACACTTCAAGCATCGCAGTCAAAAGGATTGATGCAGCGGCGGAGTTAGCTGTAAAGGAAGCAGAATATAAGATTGTGCAGGAGGAAATTAAACAAAGAAAAAAAATGAAAGATATAGAATCCGAACTTGAGCGTTTAAAGGCAGAAAAGGAAATGCAAGCTGCTCGCGCAAAACTTGAGATCTACGACAGAGAAATGAACATGGACGTGGACAGTCAGCAAATACAACCAAACAATATTCCTTTCTCTGTTGACCACCAATCTGTTCATGAAGCGCCAGCTCCCTCTAGTGGCTTACCTCCGTTAATGCCACAAAACAATGTGTCTATCCATATGTCAAGTCACACGGTGAACAACCCAAACCCTCAAATTGTAACTCAAACGCCTCTCACAGACATTTCTCAGTTGGCCCAAGCAATTCAAAACAGTATAGCTATAAACAGAATCCCAGTGCCAATGCTTACAGTGTTCAGCGGAGATCCAATTAACTACATTGAATGGAAGGCTTCATTCTCTTCACTTGTCGACTGCAAAGACATCTCACCTGCTGATAAGCTGCACTTGCTTAAAAGGTATGTCACAGGCCCAGCTAAAAATTGTCTTGAGGGCACATTCTTTCGCAGCGATGAAGAGGCATACAAGGACGCATGGCAAAAACTTGACCAACGTTATGGACCGCCCTTTATCGTCCAGAGAGCTTTCAGAGACAAACTGTCAAAATGGCCTAAAATAAGCTCGAAAGACGCTGAAGGATTAAGAACATTTTCAGACTTTTTAAATGCATGTCTCCAAGCCACACCATACGTAAAAGGCCTAGAAATACTAAGTGACTGTGAGGAAAATCAAAAGTTACTACAGAAAGTTCCTGACTGGCTGGCAGCCCGCTGGAATCGACATGTCACAGTTACACTTATGGACGGCAAGGATTTTCCCTCTTTTAAAGACTTTGCACAATTTGTGGCAGTCGAAGCGGAGATCGCATGCAACCCGATCACTTCGTCATATGCTCTACACTCATGCAACGCATCTAACGAGAAAAGGTCCACAAAAGACTCAAAACCAAACAGATCCACACAAGTCTTCACAACGCAAGCCACGGTACAAAACAACAAGGCAAGGACAAGTTATACAAAGGTAAAGGTACCCTGCATGTTTTGCAAAGATGAAACCCATCAGCTGTCAAAATGCTCTAACTTTTTAGATCATCCCTTAGAAGAGAAACGCACATATGTTAAGGACAATAAACTGTGCTATGGATGCTTAAAGGTGGGTCATAATGTCAAAGATTGTCGCCATCGTCACACTTGTGACATTTGCGAAGGAAGGCATCCCACTTGTCTGCACAATGACAATTACAAGGCATATGAAAGGTCTCAAAGCTATGGAAACACCACTCCAAGCACTCCAAATGAGACTGCGGCAGTCACAGCTCTCAACATATCTAAGGTGGGTCAGTCAAGTAGCACATCCATGATTGTTCCTGTGTGGGTGTCTACGGTTCAGAGCCCGTCCAAAGAGCAATTAGTTTACGCACTACTAGACACACAGAGTGACAGCACATTTGTCTGTGAAGAATTAAGCAAACAGCTACGAGCGGACACGCACCCCGTAAAGTTAAAGCTAACTACCATGCTGGGTGTTCACTCTATTGTTAAGAGTCACAGAGTAACTGGAATGCGTGTGAGGGGTTATGACTCAGACATTTGCATCGACCTACCCCCCTCATATACCAAAGATTTTATCCCAGTTAACTATGACAACATACCCACTAGTGACACAGCAAAGCAATGGCCCCACCTGACAGAAATTGCTGATAAGATACCACCTCTTCTGAGTTGTGATGTTGGACTCCTTATAGGATTTAACTGTCCCAGAACTTTAGCTCCAAGACAAGTTCTACTAGGAGAAGGTGAGGAGCCATATGCTATCCGCACGGACCTAGGGTGGAGTATCGTTGGAGGCTCCGCACCAGAGCTCAATGAAACTCAGTTAAGTTTGTGTCATCGAATCACAATAAAGGAATTACCCATTGTAACTCCCATGGACGTGATTAATGTGCTAGAGTCAGATTTTAAGGACACAACGGCAAGTGACAACACAGTCTCACAAGAGGATCTCATCTTTTTGGACAAACTCAAGGGAGGAATAAGGAAAAACGAACAAGGACACTATGAGATGCCTCTTCCTTTCAGACAAAGGCCACACTTGCCCAACAACCGAAAGCTTGCTGAAATCCGACTCGAACACTTAAAGCGAAAGTTCAACAAAGATGAAAGTTATAAAAGAGACTATATAGCTTACATGAAAGACATGACCGAAAGGAATGATGTCGAAGAAGTACACAATGAAGGAAAACAAGGTGAGCGATGGTACATTCCCCATCACGGGATTTATCACCCCAAAAAGCCCAATAAACTACGTGTTGTGTTCGATTGTTCAGCCAAACACAATGGTACAAGTCTAAATGATTATCTTCTCCAAGGGCCAGACCTGATTAACAATCTAACCGGCATCCTCCTTCGGTTCAGACAACATCCTGTTGCTTTAATGTGCGATATAGAGAAGATGTTTCACCAGTTTCACGTTCAGAGTTGCGACAGAGATTACCTGAGTTTTCTGTGGTGGAAAAACGGCAACACAGAGACTCAGCCACAGGTATACAGGATGAAGGTACATCTTTTCGGTGCGACATCATCTCCAGGGTGCGCAAATTATGGTTTAAGGTATTTGGCTAAAGAACACTGTCACACACACCCTGCAGGATCTGAGTTCATGGAAAGGGACTTTTATGTGGACGATGGAGTCACAAGCACAGATACAGTTGAAAAGGCAATACAGCTCGCACAAGAGGCCACAGAGATATGCAAGCAAGGAGGGCTCCGTCTACACAAATTTATCTCAAACAGCCCTGCTGTTCTACAAAGCATCCCACCATCTGAACGTGCAATAGAGATAAAAATAAAGGACTTGACATTCAAAGACATGCCACAAGAAAGGGCCTTAGGCATCAAATGGAACGTTGAAAGAGACTGTTTCAGATTTGATAACACTTTAAAGGACCAACCAGCAACACGTCGAGGTATTTTATCTACTGTTGCATCCATCTACGACCCCCTTGGCTTCCTGGCGCCATTCGTGCTTCATGGAAAAAGGATCTTGCAGGAAATGTGTCATCAAGGTATCAACTGGGACGACTCTCTGCCAGAAGCACTGAGGCCAAGGTGGGAGAGCTGGCAACGTGACTTTGCCAACTTAGACAAGGTAAACATAACTCGCTGTTACTTTCCTGCTAGTTTCGGAGAACTTAAAGAAATAGAGTTGCACCACTTTTCTGATGCGAGTACGAGTGGTTATGGACAATGCACCTATTTAAGAGCCAAAAACGTTAAAGAGGAGATCCACTGTTCATTAGTAATAGCCAAAGCCCGTGTTTCTCCTACCAAGCTAACTACAATCCCCAGACTCGAGCTAACTGCAGCTGTAGTTTCAGTCTCAGTTAGTAACATGTTGAGAGATGAACTCTGCTATGCTCAAATCAAAGAGTATTTCTGGACTGATTCAAGAGTAGTTTTGGGATATGTAAACAATGAGGTACGGCGTTTCCACACTTTTGTAGCGAATAGGGTCCAAAAGATTCGCCAAAGTACAAACCCTCAGCAATGGTTTTACGTGCCATCTGAAGAGAATCCAGCCGATAGTGCATCTAGGGGTAAATCCGTCACTGAGCTTCTCTCGTCTAACTGGTTCACAGGCCCCTCCTTTCTCTGGGAGAGAGACCTGCCCACACCACAAAGTTTAGAGCTAGAATTGTCTCTTGGTGATCCAGAAGTCAGAAAAACACAGGCAATGTTAACCAATGTTACAGAGACATACAGCCTTGCAGAACGTTTGTCCAAGTTCTCGTCATGGTCCAAAGCAGTCAAAGCTGTAGCACGTCTCATAAGAAGGGCCAAGAAAGTTAAATCAGATGCGCCGGCTACAGTGAGTGAACAAGAAAGTGCAGTACATGTCATCATTCAGGATGTACAAAAATACACGTATGGAAAGGAGATAAAGCTATTAAACAAAGGCAATCAGCTCCCACACCACAACAAACTGTTCCACTTAGACATTTTCAGGGACACGGATGGTCTCATCAAGGTCGGAGGGAGACTTTCATCTAGCAAAGACTCTTTCAAACACCCTATCGTGATTCCAAAAGAACATCACGTGACTAAACTCATAATAGCTCACTGTCACGACAAAGTAAAACACCAAGGAAAAGGCTTCACCACAAACGAAATCAGATCCAGCGGCTACTGGATCCCCGGGATGAGCAGAACCGTTTCTTCTTTCATCCGCCAGTGTATCATTTGTCGTAGACTTCGCAAGGCTCCGGAGGGTCAGAGAATGAGCGACCTGCCAGCAGAACGCTTGGAGCCCTCTCCACCCTTCACATATTGCGGTATGGACTGTTTCGGCCCTTTTGTAACTACAGAAGGCCGAAAACAACATAAAAGGTATGGACTTTTGTTCACTTGTTTTTGCTCTCGCGCCATTCACATCGAGCTGTTAGAAGACCTATCCACTGACACATTCATTAATGCACTAAGGTGTTTCATTTCTATCAGAGGTGAAATTCGACAAATCCAGTGTGATCAGGGAACAAACTTTGTTGGCGCAAAGAATGAGTTTAAAACTGCCCTAAGTGAACTGGACACTCAAAGACTGAGTACTTATCTGTCCCAAAAGCAGTGCGACTTTGTGATGAACGCACCTCACTCCAGTCACGCAGGTGGAGTGTGGGAACGCCAGATAAGGACTGTCAGAAGTGTTTTGAATACTACTCTGTCACTTGCACATGGTAGATTAAATGATGCTTCACTAAGGACTTTATTTTATGAAGCTATGGCCATAGTAAACAGTCGCCCACTGACTGTAGACAATCTTAACAGCCCTGACAGCTTGGAGCCGCTTACCCCTAACCATCTGCTCCACATGAAATCCAGCACAACACTGCCCCCACCTGGTGTCTTCTCAAAAGAGGACCTCTATGGAGCAAAGAGATGGCGTCGTGTGCAGTTTTTGACTGAGCAGTTCTGGTGCAGATGGAGGCGTGAGTATCTGCAAAACATTATTGCCAGACAGCGCTGGCACTCACCAAAAAGAAATCTAAGAGAAGGTGACATTGTGTTGGACATTGACGAACTGTCACCCAGAGGTGAATGGAGACTCGCCAGAGTCCTGGAGACCATTAGCAGCAAGGACGGACTCGTGCGAAGAGTGAAAATCTCCTTTGGAGACAGGAGACTGAACAACAAAGGTCAACGCAGTAATAAGCTCACTAGTGTAGAGCGTCCTGTGCAAAAGCTAATTCTGATATTAGAATGTTCATGAGATACGAGAAATGGTTATTCCTGTTGAAAATTCTTCGTTGTTGTTATCTTGATATAACAAATCATTCATAATTTTGGTGGGAGTGTAAATAACCATTAGTATATTTTGTTATAGAAAAGTCTTTTATTTTGAAATTTATATAGTGAAATGGTTGACTTCCGGTTTTAAGTTACACGCATTCCCTCTTCCTTTGGAAGCGCGCGCACCCTGGTTAGCGCAGTTTCAGTATACAGCTTGTTAGCCCAAATACGGTAGTAACTTCAACACGGAGCAGTGATGAACATTAAATTCATATTTGCAGCCCCTCCAAAGAGGCAAAAGGTATTTAAATAATATGAGATATGATCATTTTGCTTGATAATGTGTTCGTTTTTGCATCAATGTAAGACAGCAGTATGTGAACAATGTTAGCTAATCGGTCACATGTTTTGTATGCATTTCAGCTCTTACGTTGGTGATATGGTGTATGGTTTATAGTTCAAAAAGAAGGATTAAACATCATAAAACCATCAGTAAAAGTCTCATTCTTCTACGGGGGGCCTGCCACAAGTAGGCTACATTAAATTAAATTACTGATTTGAAATTATTGAATATAAATTATATAAGTTATTTTATATATTGAATTATGATTATTATTATTGTATCATTGTGTGTGTGTGTGTGTGTGTATGTACATAAATATTTTACTCTTTTTTTTTTTACTTTTTTCTTTATTTTAGCATGTGTACATTACATTAGCATAAAGCTCAATAAAAAAGGTCATTGTCTAAGCTTTCGTTAATGAAAAAAAAATATTTATTATTTAAATTATTAGTTATTTTTTTATATATCGCAGTGTTTTTTATTCATGTGCACTCATAATCTTTAAACATAAACAACAACATGTGGCTCACATGAGATCACAGAGTGCTGCAGGGATATTTTGGAGATGTTTTTATTGGCCAAAACCTGGAACAAGCTTTCCATCGGGTTCTTTTTTTTTTTTTTTTTTACACAAGCTCACAATATTTTAACATTTTATAGCATAAAATACCTTTTAAATTATATAAAATATAAGCTTTTACTTGTTGTCAGTTGTCAGAATATTAATGCTGGTGGTGTTAATGTCATGTGACCTTAGCATAGCTTGTTTAAAAACCTAAATGTATTGTTAATTTGGGAAGATATGATGAACAAAACTTGTAAGAATCATAAACGCTTTTTTTACGTTTTAACAGAGCTTATTTTCTGCAGTAATTCAAAAGCCAATGGAACATTTTTTTCACAGAAATCAGGGTGATTCTACTTCTGGGTTGGCCTGGGTTGGTATTTTTACATCATCAATGCAGCACTCATTAGACAATGATCTAATCATGAAAATTCACTGATCTAATGGATAAAATCAACTCCCGTACAGCATTTTTGTTTGTTCCAGTAGCTGTATCACTCAAATATATGTCATAATAGGAAAGAAAAAAATATCACAATCCATTTCATGTCAATCTTGAAAAGGACCTCTGGTATGGTGAAGTCCCCGGTTTATTGGTCATATAAAATTATTTTACCATTCATTGCTATGATAAGAATTCCAAAGATCCACATAAGAACAAAGTTCAGAAACGACATACATTCATGTAATGGCATCCTAGAGTTTCTCCTAATGGAAAGGGGAACATTTGAATAATAGAATATATATTTTACTTTTACAGATAAAAGGCAAAGGCCTGTATCAAAACTACCTCTCAACAAACTGCAAATAATTTTTTTTATTCCTCACACACTTTCGGTTTTCAATTCCATGCTTGCTCCGGACTGCATTTTGGTTATTCACCAGACTTATATCTGCCTCATACATTACTCCGTGGGGCTTCTAGCAAAAGGATTATCGTGTACTACAAGCCACTTTAATAAGCTTCAAGAGTCCAGAAGGATCTGCCAACAGTAAACATGCCGTGCATGACAACTGCGCTCTGTCTCCCTCATGTCTCTGGCAGGCACAGGCACAGATGCTGTGTGTTTCACCACTAAGGTGCATCCCTAGTGGATAAACTCCAATTCACTACGCTTCTCTATTCTGGAAATGCAATGCTTTGCCTGTTGCCCAGATTAGTGGCATTCATTCGCTCATCAACATGCATAACCCACATCCCTCCCCACACCCCGTCTCTCTGTGTTTCTCTTTCTCATCTTTTTTGTTAAATTTTTTCTCTTTTCATTCTCAAATGAATGCATCTCTTCTCCCAGGAAACCATGATGCAAGGGAGGGCAAATGTGCATGTACCATCACCCCAATGCTCACCCAGACAGGATGAGACTGGAGCAGCAAATTACATGTTTAACATTCAAAACCGACGCTCTGTTAAACAATAACACTGCTATCTATTGAGGCATTATTATGTTGCTGTCTATTTCTTGCAAATGAAACATCTCCGCTCTCCTGGCCTGTTTTATAGCCCATGTTAGTTCAACAGACAATTGCGCCTGAACTGCATCAAATGTGTATGCTCTGGATACTGGATTGATTATATCCACTGCTGATAAACCACTCTGTACCTAATGGCTTTGAACCCTACATGAGACACCATATCAAAATCACATAGGAATAGAAAGCCATAAAGCACAGTAGTGTTTAGAGTTGAATCAGACTTTACTCGTGTTTAGTTCTGAGGTGAAACCACCATGAGACTTGCAGTGTTTCTGTACTTTTATTACGTGTTTTTTTTGTATGTTTTTTTTCACAGCTAAACAGATTCTATTTAAACCACTTGAGCCAAGTTGCAGTCTGCAGAGAAGATTAAAGAGAGCAAAAAAACTCACATCATCATGAATAATTAAACAAAAGAGAGACTATTATTCAGTTTTTCTGGCCTGGGAGGATTAAAGTGTTTGTATCTCATTGTTCTTTTTAAAGTTTCTCCTTGGGGGAAATTCTGGGATTTCTCTTGATTTATGTATGGGTTTACTTTTTCATTTCTTGCACTAAGCCTTCGATGAGCTCCTCATCACACTTCAGTAGCGAGATGTGTTTTTGTCCATCAGTCTTCAAGAACATTCCAAACAGTCTTTGATGAGACATTGTAACGATGCCAAGAAATAAAAAGGTACGGCGCTAATCAAAGGCTTTTGTGATTTCCACAGTGGCCCTGGTGAATGCTGAGGGGATTATGTAAACATTCAATTTACAATTAGACTTCAGAAGTCTAGCTGACTTTCTGCCTCTGACAAAATCACAGCTCAAGGGAGTTTAGAAGATCTGATTAATGAACACAATCTACGCATAAACAGTTAAGTAAACTTGCCGTTCCGACACTAATGAAATGGCTGATGAAAATGGCACATTATAATCAGATTTTTGTTTTGAGCCTGTGCTTGGTGTTGTTGCTTATTCACACAACTAAATGGGTTTTTTGAGAATCCCAAAAGAAACACTAAAAATTATTGCTAATGGTTATGTCCCCTCATTAGATCTTGTGCTTCAAATTATTATCATAAAAAACAAAATTAAGATGGCTGGCTAATCATTCCAAATAGGCTGTGCATTAGTATTTATAGTTGCTCTTTCTAAAAGTGACTATAAGTGAGAGTCACAACTGATTTGTTTAAAACACAGATTCATTCAGGAACAAACCAAGTGACTTATTGTGAGTCATTAAATCATTATCTGAACTGATTCTTTCAATTCATTCCAGTAGCCCCTGACTGCAGAACACAAGAACCAGGGGGCGTGTTTGGATCCACATCTAGGGATAGAGATTGGTAGGTTTAGGGATTAGGGGTGGAGACGGATCTGGAAACCACGCCCTTTGGGCAAAGGCAAAGGGTCTGAAATTCTGCATGGTTGTCAGTATCTGCGACAATAAAGTTAATTCTGGAAAAGAAAAGACTAAAGATGCTGGCAAATCAAATGTAGGCCATGAATGCTTACATCATATTTTCACAACATTTATTAGTTCAGAATAATACAGTTGCTTATTTTCTGTGAGTCTCATATTCTGTAGCAGATTGTCAGTTTTGATGGTTGCATCTCTCTCTGCCTCTCTCTCTCTCTCTCTCTCTCTCTGGCAATAATTATACATTGGTCGTCTTTGCCCATTTATCCTCATAAATATCTGGCAAAGAGCTGATTATAGAGAGTCTACACATGTCATCAATTCCGCTGTTTATCAGAGCTGATTAATATTTGATTAACATTTATATTCATAGCCTAATGTCTTCTGACAACACAGTGTGATCAGAATGGGAAAAAGACACCTGTGTGTGTTATGACAATACATCACAAACAATATCCACATACTGCCATTGCATTTCTTCCTACCTCATTATCTGAGAATAATACACTGCGAATAGAAATCCCTCTCTGGATGTGATGAATATGCCCCTCCAAATAGACTAGAACAGATTGATAACTGGAGGAACATAAGCTATGCAATAGCGAATTTTAGCTTCAGAAATGCCCTAATTTTCTTTGTATTATGAACAGCGTATTATGTGGAGCATATGAGCTATAAATTGCTTTTGCAGAAAATACAGTTTAATAACACTGGGCGAAGAGGGAATGTGTAAACTCACCCATGCAAATTCCCAGAGAAAAATAGGAACTTGCATAATATCAGCCGTTTTTGGTGACATTCGAATGAAAGTATTTATTGCATGTGTGTTGATAGCTGTGAAAATATCTGTAAATGATTCAGAATGTTGTTATTTTTAACTAAAACTATTAAAATAATTATGGCTGTATGCTGAAATAAAGTAACCTAAATATTAGATGGAACACATAAAAATCTTAAATGAATATTAGAAATGTGACTCTAGCAACTAACTGAAATTAAGTTAAGTTACTAAAATCACTAAAAATTAAATTATCTATCTGTCTGTCTGTATGTCTGAAACAAGGTTATTAAATGAGAACCTAAAAACTTGTGGTTTTCAGTCATTAGGGTAGTGTTGTGATTCTTATTTTAAATATCGATGACACACTCCACACCTATACACTGATATGAGCAACAATGTGCATGTGTGAGCTCATTAAGTATCTGGCAGTCAAGGCTGTCGCACGCTTTCTGATGCTTATTCAGGGACACTAATTCAAATAGAATCGCTAATGGCAACAGTAAAAACTGCACTAATAGTATCACGGCTCTGTTTTTATATCTTGTATGTGACAGCTTTAATCAAGCAGCAAACCAAGCCAATTAAAATGTTGTCAAGTAAAACCTGTGTCACATAAATATAAATACAAATGTAATCTGGCAGGCTTGTTTCACATGCATTATAATTCATCCTCAGGAAAGGGATAAGGAAAGATATGTGTCTTACTCTGGCCAGTGATACAACACGGAGTTAAATTAAGTGTTTCAGGTTTATGCATTAGACGAAACTCTAATTACTCACATTATAACAGACGCATGCACTAATGATCATTATGCCAAGCCATTGCAACACAGCAAAACAGTCAGTTTAGAGGCTCTTACGATCTTTCTGATTGGCTGTTAACTCTGACTCGCTGCCAAATCACTATCGAAGTCACATCCCATGAAAGCTAATTAGACAAAAACATTACAGTGCTTGGTCAAATGGAATTGTTAATGGGATATAAAGCGCACTCATTGTTTGTGTATGTATTAAAAAGACATAATGCTCAAGACATTAAACATATTAAACAAATGAGTAGCTCACCAGACTGAGGACGAGGGAATGAGCAACCAACTGCTTAAAGAAGCGAGAAAAATGGGACCAAGAGAGCCTGAAAAATCAAATTGGTTTAAGTCCGGTAACAATGTTTCTGTGACATGAAACAAGAAAGAAATTCAAACATTTTTAAATGGCACAATAAAATGTGAAACAAGGGTGAGAACGGGGTCCATCTTTAACCAAGCCTCTTTCTTACTTTCTTCAATGAGTCCTTGTGCTTGAGTTTTGGCACTGAGCCATTGCCTCTTAGATAGAGAGTACACGGAGGGAGGGGGAGAGCAATTGTATGTGTCCCCCTCTTCTTAACACTACAACTGCTATTTGAGTTACACAGACACTGGATGCTGCACTCTTCATACTCCACCGGTTTGATCTGCTCCGGAAAGGAGCACCAAAAACCCTGTTTAGGCAAATTCCCTCATCTGAACACAAATGCGTTTATCAGCATTCAGACAGAGGGTTCCCACCGGAGCCATTCAGGGTTAAGTGCCCTGTTCAAGGGCACAACATCTATGTCTAGGGGAGGGACATAAAAGCAAGACGGATCGGGTGGCATTTCATGAGTGGGGGTGGCAGATTCTCCATCGTGCTCCCAACTGTTGAGAACAAGGCATAGCAAACTCCACATTTGAATAACATCATCTTTTTAATTTTTATAAGCCTTTGGAAGACTATAAAACAGTACACAAGTCTTATGAACCACTTTTATGGTGTGTTTTTTTTTTCAAATTCACATTTATTACAGGTATTAAAAAGAGAGGCCATAACATTTTACAATAATTCACTTTTTGGGTTCCACAAAAGGAAACATGAAAGTGAGTGATATGACATTTATTCACATTAAAGTCGCAATGTAACATAAGAAGTGACAGATCGTTTTTTTTTTCTGAATTGAGACATACAACCGAGTTAAATGGATTATTGAAAAATAAAAAAAATATATAAAATGTATAATAACTAAGTAATGCATTTATAAAATACTACATATATAATGCCAAATACTATTTTATTGTATATTTAAATTGTGTGTGTGTATATATGTATGTATATAACATATTAAAATAACAGCATGTGAATATTAATACAAAATATACAAATGTAATAAATAATACTTTCTACTGTATTTACATTTTTTAAGTTCTTACAAATGTTATGAAAAAGCCATTGCAATTTTGACACAAATTTTAATTAATCTGTATTAATTAACTATATTTAGATGCATTATATTAGTACAATATACAGTATCTATCTATCTATCTATCTATCTATCTATCTATAGACATAAAAAATTCTAAAATGTAATATCTTACCAAATTTGATGTTTCCTTCCATAGTCTTTTCTTTCCTTGTGCCCCTTTAGGTGGGTAGAGGAACACAGAACAGTGAGGGTCTCCGTGAAAGTGCTCTGTCTCCCTGAGGTGAATTCAGTCTGTTTTTCTCTCTTTCTTCAAACTAAAATCTCTGAAATCTCTTTTTTTTTTTACAGATATCCAGCATATCTTCACTGAGAAACATGAGAAATCACAAATAATTCAGTACATCTTCACAACTCTTCTCCTCTCAATGCCGCTTTTCACAGAAACTTGGCAGACCCCTGTCAAGAAACTGAAGGGAAAGAGGACAAAAAAAAATGAGATTACATAAGAATTCAGTAGTATATCTTCAGAACTCCTTTCCCTCTGTCGGGGAAAAGCAGAAGTGAGAGGGGAGGAGTGGAGGAATGGGAAGACTGTCTCTATTCTCCTCTGCATCCCTCTGCCTTATCCTCACAGCTCTCCCTGCAACACACACACACACCGCACAGCCCCCACCTCTCCCCCCTTCTTCTGCACTGTCAAATAGACACACAACCTTAGTTCATTACTATTCACCGGGTCTTCCTAAGACGCGCAACCCTACCCTACTAAGAGAGGAAGCCAGCGAGGGGAAAACAGGCTTGTTGCATTTAATGTGAAATGGATTGTCTCATGCTCCGTCCATTCTGAAATATCAAAAGCCTTCCACCTCCCCTCGTCCAAAAACTGTGACGCAATAAGCAGCAATGTAATATATTCCTTTGTCTGTCCTTTATGTTGCTCATGATACACGATACAGGTATGTGCTGAAATGTCTCGAGTCTTATCTCAAAGTTATGCTCCCACCATCTTAAAACGCTGTCTTATCCCATTCATCGAATCCCTCTTGTGTTACCCCCAATCTTTGTTTTTCTCCCATTTTCCCTCTACTAGCGTTTGCTGGGAGTGATCTGTCTCGCTTGGCTAGAGAGCTGGCAGCAGGGCTGAGGTAAAGAGAGAGAGAGCGAGTACACTGAGGTTAGCCATGTGAGTCTTTCAGCACTCTCAACTTCACCAGCTGCTTCCCTCGAGGAGCCGCGTGCCTCTGGGCTCTGCACTCGGTTCGATCAAGTTCAATAACTTTTTTAGTTGTGAAGCTTTGAGTTTTGATGACATTTGAAAGGTTGAGTGTAATGCATGGAAAAAAAAAACTTGACAAATATGACAGAGTGTCACTGAATCCCTGTTCTGTAAGCTTGTGATATCTGTGCATCGATGCAGGAAAAAAAATTGACATTTTGTTCTTGGAGGTATTTCTTTGTTTGTGTGTGCCAAATTCCTTGCAAGGACGATCTTGCAAGTTACCTTTCCTGCATTTTTTCCTCCTCTTTAGCCACCCTGCCTCACGCTGTTGACAAAGGAGTGAAATGAGAGTGGAAATCCTTTTACACATGATCTGGTCCGTTAGGCTTGGTTGGTGGCGCCTTACTTGTGATTTTTGGTCTACATTAGGTCTCTTACAATAAAATATCTCTGAACAGAAATGGGTTGACTGACTATTCAATATGGAATGTGTTGGTATGAGTGGCCTAATTTAGGTTAAAACTAAAAAGTCTCCAAGAAATGGAAATTCATATTACGTGTTTTTGGTAAAACTTTAGTACATGGACCAATTCTCACAATTGTAATATTGTAATATAGACACATACTGGGTGTCTATTAGTACAAATCGTCTTAAAGTGAAAGATTCATTCATGGTCATATTTCATTTTGGACCTTGAAATTTTTCATCAACGTTTCATAAGTGATTTAATCCAATTCTCGAATCATTTAGATCACTTAAATCCTGTCCACAAGCTCAACAACCACGTCCAACCCTTCATTTCTTTTTTTTAATGATCGTTTTCATTTGTTTTTTATGTGCATAAAGGTCATTAATTACTCACTTTCATGTTTTCTTTTGTAGAACCCATAAAATGTTTTTTTTTAATGTTATGGCCTCTCTTTTTAAATAAACCTGTAATAAAAGTAAATGAGAAAAAAAGCACCATAAATGTGGTTCAAATGACTTGTGCACTGTATTACAGTCTTCCAAAGGGATATAAAAATGATTGTGTGAGGAAAAGATGGAAATTTAAGTCATTATTCATGGAAAAATATTGACATATGCCTTGGCTCTGCTTGGTGAGTTCATAAAAGTATCAAAGCTGTAGCGATTTATGAATGAATCATTCTTGTGAGTCAGATTTCTTGCCTCAAAAGAATTAAGAAAGTTTGGAATAAATGAGTGTGAGTAAATTATGACATTTATTGCAAGGACATTTACATTTATCTTTGGTGGTAATTTAATGAAAAATGAATGACATAACTTTATGACCTCTTTATTATCCCTTTAACATCTATGCAATAATTAAACCATAAAATAAATTAATAATTAAACCTAAAAACTAAATAATATATAAACAACAACAAAAGTGTTAATGGAACAGTTCACCCGAAAATTGAAATTTACGCCCCCTCCACTTGTTCTAAATCTGTTTGAATTTACTACTTCTTTTGAACACAAAAGAAGATATTTTGAAGAATTTTCCAGTTGCTGGTAGCCATTGAGTATTTTTCCCATACATATTACCATCATACTTCAAAATATCTTCTGTGCTTTAAAGATTGACAAACACTGTTTGAACACACAAAATTTCAGGTTTAAACTAACCTGATTGTGACCGTTAAAAAGTACTATATATAATAAATATCATTAGTATAAATGAAATTCAAAGTATCCAACATTTTGTCAGTTTCATGTGAGTGCCATTCACAAATCCTCTCATCTGGCCTCGTGGGATGGTAAAGTGTTCATCAGATGCACACTTCAGAATGAATCTTACTTCATTTAAGTCATTCAAGTGCTTTTAATTGACTATTTTATAAATATGAATTCTCTTTTCATAAAATGTTTTTCACTTACTATATAGAGGCAAATACACATATTCAGACGGATGAATTATTATTTGTACTTGCAAGTTCTAGGGCGAGACATTCTCATTCTAGAGCGCATTTGATTGGACGAACACATCCAACACATCCTTGAGTGCAAGATCATTCATGAAGATTTTTATTTATTTATTTATTTTTTTAATGAGAAATAAAAACAAAATGGTTGAAATCACTTTCAAAAAATTTTTTTTCAGTCAGTAAATAATAAAAACATTGGCAGCCAATCAAAATCACCCAATTTAAAGAGTTCAGTATAGATGCTAATATAGTGAGAGTTATCTTTATGGTATCATTCTTGGTGTGAACACTAGCATATAGATGACCTCAAAACCACACAACATCACTGCTTTACATACAAAAGGATGTGTGATGCTTGTCAAGAGTTAATTTCTCTTCTCTCTCTTCATCTTTTCTCCGCTCTCTCTCTCTTCTCAGCTGTCAGTCTGGTCAGGTCCAGTCTGTTTGTAGCTCTATTTTAAGCGAGGACACAGCCGGGGGGAGGGGAGGAGGAGCAGGGGAGGATGAAGGCTCCAGGGGCGAGAGGGTGTCGTAATGAAAGACTTATCAGCAGGCCAGAACACCCGTCCAGACTGTCTATGAGATCAAGCAGCATGTAGATTTTCATATCCATTCATTGATACTCACCTCACATATCAAAACCGTCAATAATTAACCAGGCCTGGAGCTATAATTATTCATTATCCATCAGATGTGCTGGTCATGGCTTTACGATAGACTCGCTGCTCAAGGTTATTTGAAAATGAGGATCATTAAAGTAAGCCTGCTTGCATATAAAAAGCATTGTGTAGCATTTCTGGATGTTTCAGATCTGTTATACAAAAGCTTTCTAGATTGTGTATGAGCAAGTATGGTTTTGTGGGGCATTTTGGCAAGAGATGTTCAGTGGGACTTTGTTTTTCATGTGGTCCTAAAAGGCAGGCTCAAAACAAATTGTGGCTGTTGTGGATGCCAAAATCGAGAGGCGTCTCATCAGAATTGTGGCCATTTTATCTTCTTTCAGCCAGACGGCTGTGTGCAAGCACAATCTAAACCTCTAAGAAACCTCCAGAGCATCTTCCTCTTAATCTGCATATTTAGATGGTGTTCAAAGTTGTGATCATCACACAGGCCTGCTCTTGTGTGCAAGGAAGCCTGCTTTTGTCTCAGATCTTCACAGATGTTTTCCATCAGTCTGAACAGCTGGCTGAACAGCAAATATGATTTACCTTCATTTTTTTCCCCTAGCATGCCTTTCATGATTCTTTACATTTCAAATACAAACATTAAACTGACACACTTTTATTAAACTGCCCCAGAGAATAGGATGAATACTAAATTGTAATTCAATTTAAAAAAGTATGTACACTAAAGCATATTAGAAGTATAACATAGATATGAAAAGTAACCAATCAGCTGTGCAATTTTAATAACCATCTAATGTCAGACTGTGTTTGAACCTGCTGGACTGTGCCATCTAGAGTTTCATGACAGAACTTACTAACTATTCTAAAGTGTGCTACAGTGCTAATAGTAATGATACTAAAGCATGATATAATGTTTATAAATTGTATACTAAAGTGTGTTATAATTATAACAGTAGTTTTATACTAAAGCGTGATGTATTGTAAATAGTTTGTATATTAAAGGATGATGCTAATAATTTGAATACTAAAGTGTTATAAAGTGTGCATACTGAAGCATTATATAATGCTAGAAGTTTGTATAATACAGTGTAATACAGGGTGCATACTAAAGTATGATTCAATAGTTTGTATACTAATGCATTGTTCAAATGGTTCGTATACTAAAGAATGATAGTGCTGATAGTTATTTTACTATAGGGTGCATACTGATGCATGTTAAAAAAGTACGTAAAGAACATAAAGTGTACGTACTGAAGCATGATACAGTGCTGATAGTTTGAATACTTAAGCAAGATACAAAATGCATACTAAGGTATGATACAGTGCTAACAGTTTATATGCTAAAGTACTAATAGCTCATATACTAAAGCATGATGCTAATAGTTCTTATACTAAAGTATGACAGGGATAATGGTTTTTATACTAACTAAAACATATTACAATGCTAATAGTCTTAATACTAAAGAATGATATAGGGCTAATAGATTGTATTTTAAACCATGATAAAGGTTGCATACCAAAAGTATGATACAGTGCTAAAAGTTTATATACTGACATATGATACAGTGCTTATAGTTTGTATATTAAAGCATGGATGCGAGGATGTATACTGATGCAATGCTAATAAGTTGTACACTAAAGCATTATACAGTACAAACAGTTTAAATACACAAGCATGATTCAGGATGCATAGTGAAGTATTATCCAGTCAGTGCTAATAGTTTAGGCTACTAAAAAATGATACTGAGGCAAAAGGGTGCATGCTAAAACATGATAGAGCAATAATAGGGTGCAAAGTGAAAGATGCATTCCTGTTCCAGGCCTCCGTTCAATCTCAGTCAGATACACAGAGCAGCAGCACACTGAAGTCTATAGAGCTCTAATTATGACAGAACAGTCCGCCTGTAACCAACCTGCAAACACCACCGAAGCCCCATCTCATGCCTCTCATTTATCTTGTTTGGAGGAGGAGAATTGGGTTTCAGAAAAAGCATATAGGATATGGTCCTGCTCCTGCCGGTGGGATAGATAGTCTACCTTGGTGTGTCAAGGTGGAATAGATTGATTTGTTGTGGTTGAGGTCTGTGTGATAGATGTTGAAAAATCTCGTTTTGATTTTATTGCCTTTAAAACCTTGGGAAGGCTTTTTTATGCCTTGTATTGTACACTGGATAGCATTTGTTGAAGATAACTTGGGTTCAGAGTAACATTTGACCAAAAGGTATTAATTCTGGTTTTCTTGATTTGTCTTTTCTTTCATTATCTGATTTTTTGGATGTAACGTCAGCCTGTCCTTTGGGAAACCCCTCAGACTGGGATAATGTCAGGTCCATGCTACCCCTGCTGTAACTGTACAGCTTTAGTTACAATATTTGTGTGTGTGTGTGTGTGTGTGTGTGTGTGTGTGTGTGTGTGTGTGTGTGTGTGTGTGTGTGTGTGAGAGAGAGAGAGAAAGAGAGATGGAAAGATTAACTGTGTGAGATAATTAAAAATTCACCGTGGAAGAGTCAAACAATTATTGTGTACAGATTTCTAATTATCCTTAGTTTAAGTGTGCACACACAGTGCATTTGCTGGGAGTTAAAGTGTTGCTAAATGTCAGGCAGGGGAGGAGGGTCATACCAGCTGCACAACCCTGCCGTGGCACCCATACCAAATATCAGCAGATATGTCTGGATGAATTAAGGAAAAGAGTCTGGGTGTTTGTGAGATGTGTGTGTGTGTGTGTGTGTGTGTGTGTGTAAATAGTTCTGACTGAGGAATTAGTAAATAATTGTTCAGTGACACAACTAAAGTATGACTTTCTGTCTTTTATCAGGTACTGCTTTATTTTGCTATTCAAAAAAGCAAAAAGAGTAATTTCTTGTAACTTTTTTTTGTCACTTTTCTCAAAATATTTCAAATATTTGTCTAAATGTAGAAAATATAGAATGTACATTTTATATTATAAAAAGCATTTATACAATGAAGAAGCAAGAGAGCTGTTTCTTTCTTTAAATGTTATTTCAATATATTATTTGGTATCAAATTTAACAGATTTCATAAAGTAAAATATTGACCGTTAAATGTAACATGAACACATGTTATATGTGACACACAAAGGTGTGTATGTGTGAGGGCTTAAATGCAGAGGGCTTAATTACTATTTAAAATCATGAAAAATATTTTGCCCAAATGTTTTTATATATTGTTATGATTATTATAATATTAAGTAAAATGTTTTCTTTATTTTCTGTTTTCTATTTTCTGATTTAAACAGATATTTAAACTTTAAAATACATTTATGAATTTGACAATAGTAATATGACAATAAATTAAAAATGTGCAGAAGCTGTGACTAATTTAGAGTTTTTTTTATGATTGCTTAAGCATGATTTTAAAAACAAGGTTCTTCTTGTCAAAATACACATAATTCACACATCCACATGAAAAAGTAGCGAAACACCTCAGATCTTTTGCAAAATGAAGCACTTAATTCAAAACTTTAGAATTTAACAAAACTCAATTTTGACAACCATATGGCACACACATGGTTCAATCTGATTCTGTTTGAACCACTTACACACTGTGTTGTTCAATCTTAAACACATGTAACATTTCTAATCTTCTAATGGTATACTGTAGCCTGGGTTGGTATATAGGTGTGCTATTTTGGAAAGCAGTGTCTTGAAATGGCAAAATCTAATCATATTAGATTTCTGTGTCTTATGCAGAGAAGTGTGTTTAGTATCTTGCAAAACAATGTGTGTAACATTTAGCAAAAAGTGGTGTTAAAGTTGTACTTAAAGTTCAGATCTGGGTTAAGGTTTTGCTCTTTGAGTGTAAGGATTCTCTAACGGTGTGTTATTTTTCATTTTAGTGTGCAAGCAATTGTAAAAAGAAAAAAAGAAAAAGAAAAAAGAATGAACTATAATAATAAATTGGCTCCTAAATGTTCAGCTACTGTATAAAAAATGTTTGCCTTGTTTCACAGTACTTCATTGATTAGATGTCATTATAATATGACACCTAGTGGAGACAAGAAGAAGTCACAATTATTTTCACCAATAATTAGTTTTCCACATTATCTAAGACACTAAAACCAATTCTCTGGACCAAATTCTCAATAGCCTAAACCACTTTATCAAAGCAACCACTCTTTCTGCAAAACCAGTTCAAGCTGTTTAGACACTGTTTGCAGAACTTATGCATTTCTTTTTTTACAAAACTCTAAACACATTCTCACTAAAACACATTTTACACTGTGATAGACTTGTGATGCAAAACCCTAAACTCAAGCACAGCTGCAACACAGCTCATTGTTAATAATTAAAAATTGTTCACACTTGTTTCAGATGGCCCGGGTGCATCAATCGACAACGGATAGCAATCTGACAGGTAGAGAAAGAGTGCATATTCGAGGTTGCTGAAGAGGAGGAGGATGAAGAGCAATACAAAGAACATTCATTTCAGATGAAATCAGAGCTACTGTGATGGATCATGTTCTCGTGCATGAAATGACAGAGCCTAATTTGAGCAGATATATAATCAACTGGAAAGTTCAAAAGAACAACTAAAAAAGAAAAAAATTTACATTGTTTATTTTTTCTATTGTATTTTTTATACACTGTATTTTGGTCATTTCAATATTTTCTTGTGTAAAACTGCAAGAACGTTAGGGTGGAAGAACTAGGGTGGGTATCTATCTGGTCAAGATGAAACAAAGAAAGCAAACATTTGTTTGTCACGTATAACAGGTTTCCCTTTCTCATCTCAATTTGCAAAATTTTAACATCCCATGACCTTTTGCATTGCACATATCATCCTGTCATTAAAATACAACAATGGTTAACTGGTGCTCATAACCAATGCTCTTGTATATACATCTACTTTTGCTCAAGAGACATTGGAACATTGTCTGTTGATAAATATAAAAAAGCTTTTTTTTTATTATTATTTTAAACAATTTTCCACCACTAAATGTGGACAAATGAATTATCAATTTTTTAGTACAGCAGCTGATGCCAAAACTGCAAGGCAAATGAAATATGTGGTATTTGATAACAACAGGGCGATGCATTAATAATAATTATGGATTTGACAAATTGCAGCCTCTGTTAGACAATCACTTTGCAATCAATTTCATTTGGTCTCTGATGCTTCAGAGCTGCGTCATGCTGATGAGACAAATGATGCCTCCTTCTTCTGATGCTGCCATATGACCGAACATAGAAATATAACGACTTCTCCTCAGATCTCTGTAATCACACAATTCTGCAATTCACAGAATGATGGCTATGTTGAAAATTAACATGTCTTCATTCAGAATGTCAGACATATTTGAGGTCTAGTCTGCAATTACTTTGCAATAAGTCACTTTCAGTTAGCTTTAGGAAATGTGAAAGTGCTTAAACGTGTTAATCAATGTCCATTATAAAAGCACACATCTGTCATGCAGCTTCCTCTCCTCTAAGATCGAAGACAGCCATTTTATACGTTCCCTAAATCAGATTGCTCTCTGTTTGGTTTCATAGCATTACTGGCTATTGTTATCTAATCAGACTTGATAGAGAAGAAATCAGCATGCATGTGTGCATGAGCCCAATAAATGTTTGAAAATAGCTGCATCAGTGGATCATGGTTTGACAGCCACTGAAAGGTTTTTGTTGCTAGGAGAAATATGCACGTCTGTTGCAAACTCCCAAATGGGTCCCTGAAAGGCAACCTATGCAGATTTGAACACATTTTGTATGTTGTGCAGCTGCTTGATTTGAACTTGACTTTTAAGAAAGTTTTGCTTTGCAGAAATATAAATGCTTCCTCTTATTCTCACTATACAATATAGAGTGTAACAGAGCAGTGTAAACTAAATGCAGAACTCAGTGCAGCTCATCAATCCCAAAAGTTGCAAGTTACAATAAGAAATGAATAATCAAGCCTTACATGCAAGAAAAAATATTCTCTGTTAATAAATACAAGACGTTAAAGTAAAAGTTTTGGACTGTAGGTCCACAGAGCCTTGAGATTCCTTCAATGTTTGAATTTATTGCAATGTTGTTGCAGTTTGTAGTTATTATATGATTAACCTGATTATTAATTGTATTTATATAGTTTTATTTCCACAGTAACTAAATGTGATTCATCTACTAAAACTTTAAAAACTTCTGTCTGTCTATCTGTCTTTATATCTATCTATCTATCTATCTATCTATCTATCTATCTATCTATCTATCTATCTATCTATCTATCTATCTATCTATCTATCTATCTATCTCTACATGTCTGTCTGTCTATATGTCTGTCTGTCTATCTATCTATCTATCTATCTATCTATCTCTACATGTCTGTCTGTCTATATGTCTGTCTGTCTATCTATCTATCTATCTATCTATCTATCTATCTATCTATCTATCTATCTATCTATCTATCTATCTATCTATCTATCTATCTATCTATCTCTACATGTCTGTCTGTCTATATGTCTGTCTGTCTATCTATCTATCTATATATCTCTGTCTGTCTGTATAATGAATTATAAAATAAATAAAGTTAGTTATTTAAAAATGAAAAAATACAAATAATATATTTAATCTTGAATTAAAATGTTTTTTATATATATTCTGCAGAATAAAATCAGTCATGTAGATTTGACACTATAGGGTGAGTATTTTCATTATTTGTAACTTCTATTCTTTAAAGGGATGTGCATCTAAACCTGCAGGTCTTCACCTGGACCTTATAAACATATGGGTTTGAACATTTCAAACAAACATTAGGATGGGTTCATAGGACATTGTTTAACAAGTACTGTATATAAGTAACACTTTGTCATTTTACAAAGCTAATGATTGTCCCACTGGCTCTCTGAATTATTTTGTAGAATAAACTTAAATCAATGATGTGAGCCTTGTAACAATCCATTCATGCCCCAACCATAGCATTTATAGCCAACCTTTAGAAATGACTTAGAAATGCTCTTTTAGAAATTGTTTCTTCTTGAAATCATGCAGACATAATGTCCCATAAAGCCTGCTGATGTAATATAAGTGGTCCAGTGGTGTTCAGATTATCACATTGTGATCCACGTCTCTCATTGAGAATCAAAATCATTGACAGTTGAACTGAAAATCATTGACAGTTTCGAAGAGCTCTGTTGAGAGGTGATTTTTAGGCATTAACTTCAGAAGCACCGCACAAAGGTTCATGAAATGGGAGGAGTGAAGGAATATAAAAGCGAGAAAATATCTTCTATTCAGTGATCTGTCATCTAAGCAAATTATCTGAAAATCGTAAAGAAACATCCAGACACCAGGACTACAAGAATTACAGCTGTGAGTGGAATAGATTGGAGATTTTCACGCTATGTTAATTGAGGAGCGTATATTAACACTTTTCAGAAGGAACTGTCAACATACACTGACATACTGGAGTGTGTTCTTCAGCTTTGGACTGAGCATAGCCTTTCTGGGGCCAACGATCCAAGATCTGAAATGCCAGACTGGATCCACGTTACAGGAGATCACCTGGGTGTTCTTCTCCCAGCAGTTCTGCCTGCTCATCGGGAGCTCGATTGGAGGAGCTTTCACAAAAACGTGAGTAGAGCAGTGAGTCTCTGCTGAGAAACTGTATGAGGAGACCACGGGAGATGGACATCTGCATCAAGAGAAACTCTCTGTTACCACACTGTTTGGGAAACATGCTGTAGTTTAGTTTCTCTTTAGATATTCAGTTCATGGCAGACACAGTAAAAGGCAGAGTGGATTACACTCTAGCCTAGAAAGTACAGTTTATGCACTTTCTGTCCCTCTTTTTTTCAAGATTAACCTTGTGAGTCTCAGATGTTGGTTGACCTTTCATCACGGCCGCTTTATAGTTTAACACAGATTTATTGCAATGCTCCATGTCAGCTTTCAGCCTGAAACTTCTTGATATCCTCAACACATGTGATCTGAACACAGTGCAATAAAATATTCTTTCACTCTCACCAAGTCTCTTAAACAAACTCTTGAGCTGTCAATTGCCGCATAAGGTGAAGCTAAGACCTATGATTATTTATATAACTTGTTTAAAATGATTAAAAAAAACGTAAAACTAAAATTATATAAATAATTATATTATATAAAAAATACAATTATATTCAAAAAAATATATAAAAATATATAAATATAAGTCATATTATATTATATAATTATTATAGTTTTAAAGACATGTATCTACTGTATTTTACAGATATCTTGCAGTACCCACAGGGAAAAAATCATTAGACCAACACCATTTGGGGAAATGCAATTAAAGTTTTTTTGTTTTTTTTTTCATGAAAATTATTATTATTAACAAATGAAAATAAAAATGACTAATTAAAACAGAATTAATCACCTTTGGAACATTTCACTGTAAAAAGAAACATTTGAATTACTTGTGCAGCACTATACTGACTGTCTGACTAGCTGTCAGACACATGAAAACATAAATAAAATACACTTTATGACCCTGTATGAAATGCAGATGAACATCATGTTGTGTATATTTAGCGGCAAGCTCACTTAGCTGTCCTGATATCTGCTCCAGATCTTCATTACATTCCCATTTGTAATTGAAACAAAAGCAAAAATGTGAGAAATAAAGAGGTGTGATTAACAAATAACAAGTAATCAAGCTTTCATGATGTTTGTTGTGTTCTCAGGTTGTTCTGGGCCCTCATCGCTCTCTTCCTCTCCTCCCTCATCATCTCTGTGGTTTTTGCTATCATCCCACTTTGCTATAATGTGCTGTTGCTGGCGGTTGCTATGGCAGCGTCAGGCCTGGCCATGGGCATCATCGACACTATTGCAAACATCCAACTGGTGTCCATTTATAAGAAAGACTCTGCTATCTTTCTACAGGTGAGGAAAGATATTTATCTTGATATATCTCACTCGGGAGAGGTGCTAGTCCATACATTCGGTTCTTTACGGTGTTTATTTCAACTAGTTGGTATGAAAGTCTGTTTAATGTATAGGCTTATGTGAAAAGTAATCAAGAAATGCAAGAAAGTGTCATAAATCTCACAAGGCCATCCCCATAAATAAATAAATCACAGCTGTCAAATGATTAATTGCATCCAAAATAAAAGTTTTTGTTTACATAATATATGTGTGTGTACTGTTTATATGTATTATTTATATATATATATACATACACACACATGCATGTATATATTTCAGTATATATAAAAAATATGTCTGTATATTAAATATATTTATATATAATATAAATTATATGTATATAAATATACGCATGCAAATGTTTTCAAAGTATATACTGAATGTGTAATAAATAATAAATATTAACAGAACACACACACATATATTATGTTAAAAAAAGGTTTTATTTTGGATTAATTGTTTGACAGCATAATAAATAAATAAATAAATCTTCTTGTGTCCTCATCCTGTTAATATTTTAAACACAGAATAAATCTGTAAAAAAAAATGCTCATTACTGTAATGCAAAATAGTCTTATATAAGCATTATAATCAATGATAATTGTTATAATCATTATAATTTCTATAAATGTAAAATGTATTTAAAAAATTATAATTTATTTTAATTAAAAATCTTTGCAAACAGTATTTTACTATGATACAGTAAAATAAATAACATTAGTACAATAAAATAATTCCTTTAAAAGAACGGAAATACTAAACACTTAAAGAAAACTGGGGTGATATGTTTAGCTGTCCTGATATTAAAGGGATAGTTCAACCCAAAAAATTATATCATTAATAACTCACCCTCATGTTGTTCCAAACCCGTAAGACCTCCATTTATCTTCGGAACACAGTTTAAGATATTTTAGATTTAGTCCGAGAGCTCTCAGTCCCTTCATTGAAGCTGTGTGTAGGGTATACTGTCCATGTCCAGAAAGGTAAGAAAAAAAAATCAAAGTAGTCCATGTGACATCACATGGTCAGTTCGAATTTTTTGAAGCGTCAAAAATACATTTTGGTCTAAAATTTGCAAAAACTACGACTTTATTCAGCATTGTCTTCTCTTCCGTGTCTGTTGTGAGAGAGTTCAAAACAAAGCAGTTTGTCATAGCCGGTTCACGAACGAATCATTCGATGTAACCGGATCTTTTTGAACCAGTTCACCAAATCGAACTGAATCGTTTTAAACGGTTTGCGTCTCCAATACGCATTAATCCACAAATGACTTAAGCTGTTAACTTGTTTAATGTGGCTGACAGTCCCTCTGAGTTCAAACAAACCAATATCCCGGAGTAATTCATGTACTTAAACAGTAAACGCTGAACAAAGTTGTAGTTTTTGCTATTTTTGGACCAAAATATATTTTCGATGCTCCCAAAAATTCTACCTAAACCTTTAATGTCACAATGCAAAAATAAATAAATAAATAGTGCCATATTTTCCTTTTTTTAATTTTATGCAACATTTTAGGGAGGGGAATGTGGTTTGTATAGGCATATAATTGAATATATTATTATTATTATTTTTAAATCAATTTTATAAAATGAACACCTTAGATTGACAGCTCTGATTTGAGTTTCCTGTCTGTGTCTTCACTCTCTTTCCAGGCACTGCACTTCTTCATTGGGCTCGGTGCTCTGGTGAGCCCCCTGATTGCAGACCCTTTCATATCAGAGCACTGCCCGGGCAGTAATAGCACAGAAAATGCCACAGAGATAATTCACCACTTCAGATCCAGCTTCAGGTCACCTGTAATCCTCACTGAGAGTTCCCCACACTCAGAGCCGCTGGAGGAGAAGGCCAACGTGGCGTATGCCTTCTGGATCATGGCTCTCATAAATGTAAGCTGATGCATAGCCCTGTGTGTGGTGTGCAGAAGGTCACGGCTCTCTGTGAGATCTCAGTGTTTTTCTCTCCTAGTTGCCCGTGCCGATTGCAGTTTTTGTGCTGATGTACCAAGAGAAGCTGCTCCCCTTCTGCCCAAATAGCACACCACGACTGCTGGACAAAGATGAGCTGGCCATGGAGACTAAAGCACCAGAAGGCACAGAAATATCTGAACCAGACGATGCAGGTACAAGTGAACAGCAGTCTTAGAGGGATAGTTCACCCGAAAAATGAAAATTCTGTCATTAATTACTCACCCTCATGTCGTTCCAAACACATAAAACCTTCGTTCATCTTTGATACACAAATTAAGATGTTTTTGTTAAATTCCAAGATCTCTCTGATCTTGCATAGACAGCAACGCCACTGAAATGTTCCCAGACACAGAAAGGTAATTAATAACAGAATTTTCATTTTTGGGTGAACTATCCCTTTAATATAAAACATCATTGAAGGCTTACTGAGGCTACATTTATTTGAGCAAAAATACAATCAAAACAGCAATATTGTGAAAGATTTATGATCCTTCAGAAATCATTCTAATATGCTGATTTGCTGCTCGAGAAACATTTCTTATTCATTGTTGAAAACAGTTTATTGCTTAATATTTTTTTTTTGTTGTGAAAAACCATAACCTTTCTTCCCAGGATTCTTTGATAAATAGATCATTCAAAGCAGATTTTTAAAATAGAAATCTTCTGTAAACATAAAAAATGTCCTTACGGCCCCTTTTGATCAGTTTAATGCATTTCTGATTAATAATCTTAATCGCAATCTTAATTTTGTTCAAAAACAATTCTACTGAGCCTTTTAAACTTTTAAACAGTAGTGTGGGTGACTGACATTGACATGTAAAACCATTTATATGATTGAATTTCTGACTCATAACATTGAGGTACAGCTCAACTTGTTTTACGTTTTTTTTTTTTTTTTTTTTATGGTCCCCATAGGTTTTCATCATGGAGGACATGGAAACATCTTCAGCTGCTGTATGAATGGTAGCCTGCGTGGGTTACCGGTCACATTTTTTGGTATCCACATCTTAGGCGGTTTGGTCTTATTCATGACGGAAGGTATTATGGTGAGTGAGCTCAATGAGTTTTATGAATATTTTTGAGAACTGCAAGTTACTATTGACCTTTGAACCTCATTTTTAGGGGGTCTACGCCGGATTTGTTTATACGTATGCCGTTTCGGCTCCCATGTCTCTGCACGCTAAAATGGCAGCATACCTGAACTGTATCTTCTGGGCTGCTGTCACAGCTGGACGACTGGTGTCCATCCCGCTGTCATACCGATTCAGATCTGTGCATCTGCTGGTCGTGAACCTGGTAATCTATTATCAAAATCTGCAATACAGTACAGCTCATGTCTAAAGAGTACTCATCCACTCAAACTAAACTTTTACCAGTAAACTGGCTGTTGAGTATGTAATGAATCAGTGATTTAGGATTCTTGAATGTGAATCCTCTCACTTCTCTCACTCTTAAGGCTGGTGTGATTGTAACATTGCTGCTGTTACTGATCCTCTACACAAACAGAGTGTTTCTGTTTGTTGGGACGACCTTGCTTGGGCTTTTCATCAGCAGTGTTTTTCCCTGCCTAGTGGCCTACACTGAGGACATCCTAGAGTACCGTGGTAAATTACACACACACACACAGGGTACTTAATGTTTTATATCATGGTGGAAACCTTTAACGTACTATCGTTCTTATATTATATATTCTATAATAATAATAAAAATATTACTTGTTGTTATTATTCTATAACTTCTAAGCAATTATATATTATGAATTTATATTAAAGACTTTAAATTGCAAATACTTGTCATTTTATATTATGAATTTCTTAAATTGTATTATTATAGAAATTCTAATTTGATTAAAGTGAGAAATATGACAAAACCTCCTGATGTTCAACTGCCTTATGCACATTTTTTAAACTTTGCCTCTTTTTTTTCAAAACTTTATTCACAAATCCAAGAGTAATACACACAAAACGCAAAATTACTCACATAACTTGCAAAATGAAGCCAGCATTCAAAATATCACTCAAAAGCAAATACATTCTTATGTTGCCATTTTTGGATATATCACAGTTATTCAAAACCAAAAGCTCTTCTTTCGTGAGCTCCTATGTACATTTCTGTGCAAGACTGAAATTATTAGCAGAGAAATGTTGAAAAATTCACAGGAATTCACAGTATTGTACAGTATGAAACAAAAAAATTCATCAGTCATCTGTAGTTGTTTATTTATAGGCCTATTCTAAAGCCATTATTGAAAATGTGTTTTATTGAGTTGAAAACTGAGGCAAAGGCAGGGAATTAGTATGGTTTTGCAGATTTAGTGTGTGGTTCTGGTGTTTCAAAAAATTGTTTGACAAGTAAAGATTTTGTGTGTAAAAAAAACTGTAATAGAGCTAAATATATTTATTACACGAGACTTCAGATTGCTCTGATGGTCCCCACAATTCTGAACAAATGAAGCCAAATTTCTCACACTTTCTCTTTTTTTTCTTCAGGATGTGCAACAACAGTCTTAGTGACAACTGCTGGAATGGGTGAGATGACGTTGCAGGTGTTGGTTGGATCAGTAAGTTCTTAGGCTCCTGTTCTAACATTTGGGAAATACTTTTATTAAGGAAGTAAATAACTATGAACAAATTTCTTCTAGCTAATTCAGAAAAAAGGCACTTACAGTTTTTTGGTGTGTGGTTTGGCCATCGGATGCCTCGGTTTCATCTTTTTTCTCAGCGTGATCCTGTGCAACCACATCCACAGAAATCTTACAGGTAAAACTTACATGGTGATACTTTATGCACTGGTGATATTAACACTGTTTTAGTGAAACATTATATGACTCTGGCTCAATGTGTTCATCATCCAGGAGCATCTAAAAAAGCAGCCATGGTGGAAGCGCCACCAGCACCTGCTCCACCTGCTTCAGAGAAAGTAGCTCCAGAACAGAAAGTTGCTGTAATACAAACTGAATCTTTTAAATGTGACTCTGGATGAGACTATTCATGGGTCATTACCTGCTGGAAATACTTAATGATGCAACTGTAAACTTTCATGTGCTTTCATTAACCTATTTGTGTATTTTTATGTATTTCTGCTGTTTGGTATTGGTATATATATATTTTTTTTGTTTATTTGATGTTCAGTTTCTCACAGATAATCTTGACCGTTAAATTATGAATATTATTGGAATTTAAGGTCTAAAAAATTTGAGAAATCTTTAATTACAGGAGGGGAATTTACTTACCCAATACTTTACCCAAGAATGAAAATCATTGACACTAAATGATATACCAGATTAAACTCTTGTTTAATAATTCACCAATCTGAAGCAGAAAATTCCTAGAACTTCCAAGTCATTCCTATTTTTTTTTTTTTTTTTTTGGTTAAACTGGTCTGAGGCTGGAGTTCATGGAGTAATGTACTGTATTTACATAAAAATAAATAAACTCATGATGACTAAGGCAATCAATTCTTTGCAATAAATTATTGTTCACCATGTCATTCACCGTGCTGTGTAAACGTAAAGCTGCAGTCCATAACTTTTTTTGGATAAAAATTATCCAAATCAATATTTGAGCAAGTACATAACAAGCCAGTGTTCAAAATGATCACCTTACTTTAGCCCGATTACAGGTTACCCTGTAATAATGTTTTCTAATTTGAGAGGTACAGGTAGGTTTTCGCGGGAAATTCGAGCATGTTGCTGCGTCATTACGTCACGTCTATAAACATAAAGAAGTCTTAGTCCAGGTCACATGTGAGGATCCTGCAGATGGTAGATCGTTTATAGCATTTCCTTACAGCAGCTGAAATAATTAAATGTCTAAATAAATATATGAAACACTTAAACCGTTTCCTCCTTTTAGTAAATCGTGGCCATGTTGTAGCTACTAATTTGTTCCCTCATTTTGATTTAAAAAATAAGGAACAAATTAGTACAACGTGGCCACAAATTAATTCTTAATTTCTGGTGATGATTTAATTGAAACAGGGCAACAAATTAAGTATTGGGAACTAATTATTTTTCCTGCCTCAGCATGTCATGTGTGGGGCTTCATAAATGTGACAACCCTTAAGTATTTTATTGTGCACTGCTGAGAAATCCCCTCAAAATGCCGGAGGTCATTGCAGTTTTCTCTTTGTATAAAAGCAAATCTTGCTCAGCTGAACTCTTCCACAAGATTCTTTGCATTTTACATGCATGAAAACATATAAAAGACGAGTGAGAGAAAAAGAAGTGTTTGTCTCAAGCTATTGCTTTGATTTCATGTGTGATACCATTTTCAGCCATCCTGGGATGTACAGAATTGGTTAGAAAAGAAAGTATATAGCATATCTTAAGGAACTGTGCAAACATACAACACAGCTGCACATCAGAGATCAATCTTCTTCAAACCTGTAAGAACTCAGGAAGGAGCTGTAATTCAACTGTATTCATCCAGCACTTGAAGAAAACATCTGGATGTCAGTTTTCAATCTGAAAGAAGCTAGTAAAACATCATGATGACATTTCCATTTTAGTCTAACAAACATTTATGCCGTAAAAAAAAGAAAAAAAAGTGAAAAACGAGTCAACCAACTACTAGATTTCTTTAAAGATACATTTTATTTTTTCCTTGTAAAACAAATTTTACAAAAATCAGAATAGCGTAATTAAAACAAACATTTATTTTGGATAAATTATGATATAGACTGAAAGGCTACAGATTAGGATGGAGATACAAGCAATAAAAATGGTCATATGCAGCTGAGAAAGCTATGGATGGTGTGCACTGATTTCAGCTTGTTTTTACCATTCTAACGGCTCAACGGACCGCTCATTTAAAAAAGGCATCTATAAGCGTCAAATATTCTTTAAAAAATGCACACATGAAGCATCACAGAGGTCAATAATAAGGTTTTCACTAGCTCACTTCTGACATCACTCATCCTGAATGTTTACATCGGAGCCCGAGACTCCGCCCACCGACGTACTTCGCACCACGTACATGAAAGCATGCCAGCCATGAAAGAGGCTCAATACAACCATAGAAAAAGTCATCTTAGTTCAAATGCTCAGACAGAAATATTATGATTTACTAGACTGAATCAAGAAATAACTGCACGGAAAGTGGGAGAAAGTAGCGTACTAGAGCTATGTAACAAGGAAATCACATGACTGAACTGCAGCCACAACAACCCAGTGCAGCTCATGACGACAAGCGTATGTGTTCATTATAAGCCTGTGGTTTTTTCACCGGTCGACGCAGCTGGGATGAGATCATGTACATTAAAAGTCACAAAAATGTTTTGTTTGGGAATTAACAAGCGGTTGCGTTCTTTTCAAATGCATTTGGAAAAATCTGAAGGTGCCCGAAAGTAAACTACAGCGCCTACAGTAAAATCTGTATTGTTTGGGCAAATCAGCTGTAACTAAACGGTTTTGGCAAAGCTATTATTGAAACATTGATAAATATTAATATGAAAGTCCACATTTCGGGATTAGGAGGCCAAACCGTACAGATTTAGGATGGGTGTAAGGATACTTTACAGATTTCGTTTTTTGAGATATGGTATTTACAAGCTGAGGGACATAGCAAACATTCGAAAAACACTCTTTGAGTATTGTGGGAATTAAATCCTACTGCTCCTCGTTAAGAAAAAACAGATAACAGACACGTTCACCAGCAAGCGAAAGAGCTCAGTCTTCGCCTGATGGAGCTTCCTCCTCAGAAACATCGTCCTTTTCCTCCTTCTCGTTCTCATTCTCGTTCTCATTCTCCTTCTCCTCCTCCTTTTCTCCGTTGTCATTGTTTTCCTCTCCTTCTGCGCCGCTTTCATCATCCTGTGTCTTCTTGGGGGCGGGCGACTCCTTTCTGTCTTCCTTTTGTGCTTTGTCCTCTTCCTCCTCCTCCTCCTTGTTGCTCTCGATCTCTTCATCTTCAGCTTTAGGCGAGGCCTTCTTCACAACCCTCTTCACCTTCGTCTGACGTTTCCCTCTCCTCTTCTTGGGCCCTCGGGTCACTGGGAGAAGATAATAGACTCGATTACTGTAACTGTGACGGTTAAAGGCATCTGGAGGAAGTTCTTAATTAATTTGAGCAGGAAGTGATTAACTAGGAGGGTATTACAGGCGACCGTTCTGATGGGAGGATTATGGGTGGCTTTACCTGAAGCCCTTAACTTGGGTTTAGGGGATTTCTTGTCTTTGCTTCTCCGGCTCACTTTTGAGTTCTTCCGTTTGGGTCGGCCATAATCGCTGTCATCATCGTCATCCTCAACCATGAAGTCTTCATCACTGCCTGAATCCTCTATGAGCAGAAGAGAGAAGTATGAATGAAAGCAACCAGTATCTCAATGTTACCGATCATCTAAGGTAAATATTTTGGCTCTACATACCCCCAGTGTAAACGTCACTGTCATCTTCCTCCTCCTCTTCCTCTCCCTCCTCATCCTCACTTCCTCCATCCCCAAGAAGAATCTCCCTCTGTTTGGATGCAGCTTTAGTGGCAGCCTGCCGCACCTGCCGGCCCTTCTTCCTCACAACCTTCCCATCATCATCACTGTCATCTTGCGTCAAAAGAGCAGATGCATGGTTAATTAACCCAAGCTGAAGGTTTGTTAACTCTACATTAATATGCAAAATTCATAAACAACTCACAAACACAGGCATGAAAATGTTACTGCGGTTTTGCTTAAGTGAATAAAAGCTAGTTAATTAGAGTGGCAACATTACAGACGAGAGCAGGCTGACTATGTAAAGAGGAATACAAGAACAAAATTGCATTTTAATAGCATAAAGAGCGAATGAAGCTCTTACAATAGATAGATATTGCATAGAGTTTAAATAGATAGATATTAATCACTGCCTACTGACTGTAAAGTTTGTGATGTGGGGTTTTTATTTAACATTATACATTACAAGTCAAGCAAAACAATGTTTCCCTTATTTGGGATGCTTACATTTTTACTGCTTACTATCTGAATAATTAATTGACAAAAAACTTGAAACAATATTTACTTAATTGCGATCAGTTTTAATAATGTTAACTAAAACCATATAATATATATAAGTATAAGTTTCATCAATGATACTAAAATAACACAGATGACCACTAGAACAATACAAGCCATTATTTTGATTTAACTTAAATTTAATATAATATATTTATAATTTAATGAAGAACCTGTAACATAAAAACATTTACAAGGCTGCACAGAAAGTAGCTTGTACCATTAATATTATCAAAAATGACAACACGACTTTACGTCATGAATGAAGCAGTAATTCAGTGTTTATATTGGTAATACCTGCAGCCCTTTTCCGTTTAGCTGTTGTCCGTCTCCCCCTGCTGGCCTCTTTAGCATCAAAATCACTGTCACCACCATCATCCTCCTCTTCCTCATCTTCCCCATAGTCATTGTCATCATCACTTAAATCCTCTAGAATATGGTGAGGGGGAAGCATTTTGATAGAATATTCAATAAGTATTTAAAAATAAAATATTTAAATGTTAAATCCTAATATAAAATAATTGCAAAGAGGTAATATAAGAGTTACTTACTTTTGTGGTCCTTGATTCGAGAATCATCACTACTACATGAGAAGAAATACAGCATTTTTAAGGGTATTTAAAATAATTCTGAGGAAATACATGAATTTAAATAAATACATTAAAAAAAAGCATGGAAATTGCCTACATAAGATAGTAATTATTTATTTCTATCTCAGATGCTACATATTAATATTGAACAATATTATAATTATTCAAACAGACTGACCTGCGTTTTACAGAGGTTTTCTCAGGCCGATCCGATTCTTTTGCATATTCCTCATCTGTATAAAGTCATTCAGTTGAATCAGGTTAGAAAACAGCACGACTTCAAAGCACAGTCTACTAAACTATTAATGCAGCACAATGTCATTATTTAACATTAATTAGAGTACTTTTCCCATCATTTTTTATTTTAAGCATTTTCGTGATTTTTTCAAACCTGGAGGAAAACATTTTTAAAATCTCTCTGATTTGACTGTGGGAAATCTGTAAAGTTGGAAACACAATGGTGATGCATGCAACAGTATAAATATTTGCATTAGAGGAGCTTACCTGCATCATCAGACTCCTGGAATTGTGCATAGTCAACAACCCTTTTATTCCTGTGCACAAAGAACATGAAAGAAAAGGTAAACGACCCACAAGATAACATGCAGCAGCATGTGTTTATAAATCATTTATTATCTATGACCTAAAGTTAGTTCACAACCGGGGTCTTCAATCTATATGAATATTTTTATGTCAATACAATATTAATACATTTACATGCTTCAGTGATTACATTTTAATGTCAATAATCATAAAATAATAATGAATGATGCAGAGGCCTATTCTAGTACATTATATTGTAAATGGAGGAACAATAAAGCATTTAGCTCTGATTGAAGTTTTGTGTATTTTTTATTATTATTTATTTGTCTGAACTCAAAGAGTTGGCAGCTTGTTGCAAAAAAAAAAAAAAGTTTAAACAACCTGATTAAAAAACTTTTTTAAATAACTTTTATAATAATATCTCCAGGCTAAAAAAACAAAAACTATTTATTTTTTTAGTGTGTGAATATAATTTTTTTTTTTGGCAGCAGAGCTGTCACTCCTCTTATATAAAGCAGTGCATCTTAAGTGAAGGGGCAGAGGAGACGGGGTGTCATGTTGGAGCAGGTTAATCCCCATGCCAACAGCAGCAGTGTGGGGAGGGACCATAGATTGGGAGGGACTCTGTGCTCGGATAGGGGCACTGAACTACAGGCCCTGCAGGTCACATTATATCCACTGCCTACAAGACCTCATCGGTCCATAAATTATACCGACGAGAACAATATTCCCTCCCAAACTCGCATATTTACTAAAAAATACAGTCTGACAGATGAAAAACATGTTGCTAGTGTTAACGTCACTTGAGCTCATTGGCTCTTATCAAACGCTAATGTTACGAAAACAACAAGGTTGGGTGCGTTTAAATACATATATTTATCGCGAAACGTAAACACGTTTATTGGTTAAATACTTAAGGTCATTGGCTTCTGACTGAAACCAGATCCGAACCCAAAGTGCATTAATTAAAAACACAAGTTCGCAGGAGAAACGTCTCGAGTGGTGTGTGTGAAGTAATGGCGCGCGCTGCGCTGCTCAAACACACGCCGCCGATAAACTAACACTGAGCTCACGGGGCTAACTGGGGAAAACACCTCAAACTTACACCGCTATACGTTACACATTTTCGCCAAATTACAAGATAATCATAAAGCGAGTGTTTTTTTTTTTTTTTTTTTGGGCGATGGCTAGCTCCTTGTTTTGCATATTATTAATTAGCCACCAGCGTGAACTACTATCCCGCTTTTTTTTGACTTGATGCTGGCTGCTTGCGGTTAGCATACGTACGTCGTGGATGCAGAAACCGATGTAGCCACGATTTAATGAAAATATATCTATATGTGTATAAAGAGATGGAAAGCTACGTGTTTACGTGTTATTTTAGCTGGTTTGGATCGCAGTGTAAACACGCGTAGAAAAAAGCTGGTTAGCCACTTAGCATTTAGCAAACATGGAGATACCTACATACAGATCGCTTCATGTGCCAACCTGCGATTGCTGTACAGCAAGAGACAAACAAAACACGCTTACCTTGAAGGTCTCGCCATTCTGCACACAGATTGAGAGACTTGTGCTATCCCAAACTGCAAGTGTATTTGAAAACCAAGGTGCTGGCGTTTTGCAGCTGAACTCCAGGTGTCTGCTGCTGCTGTAAAGCGCTTTCTGTAGCACGAAGCTCAAGCTGTGCGAAACTATCCGATGCAATGCAAACTGCACTAAAGACGCGCTAATGTGTGCTATCTAGAGCATGCGTTTACACACCACGCTGGTCTGTGTGGGTAGAAAATGGAGAAATGTTGAAGTATCCACAGGCCGGATTGACCTGGTTAAGCCTGCTGTCGAATAGTAGCTAACTAATTATCTACTGCCTGGCCTGCCAGCCACGACTCTTTCATGAGTAAAAGTGGGATGGGAGTCTGAAGAACGCAAGATCCCCGCAAAACAGGATTGGATGACCGCACTCAGCAACAGTCCTTTGCTACATACTCATTCCCAAAGATGGTTAATCAATTGATTAGATTATTTTATTTGGACCATTTCCAAATCTAGTTTAGTCAGATAATGTTATTACCGTGAGAGAGTGACGCTAGACTCGTTCAATCAGTGTAATTAACATACTGTAGTTTTAGGGCTGTTTCCATCATCACCAGACACTTGTGTACATTAATTCTGGTTTAAAGGGGGTTATACAAACTGAGAAATGGTGTGTGCTGCAGTTGTAGGAGGCAACAGGTGTGTGTATGAGTATGAGTTTTATTTCAAAGACAGGTGACTTCATTTTCATTAGCTATGCTGTTAAAACACACAAGTAGTGTTGACATGGCATAATCTAATTTCTTTCAGGTTTTCTTGTTTAATAGCACAGTAATACATGTTTATATACTAGTCTGGGACTCAAACATCAGCCTTGTTGCACAGTGCTGGGAGTAGGTTAGGCATGAGAAGTGCTTGTCAGAGGGTCAGGGTACAAAAAGCATTCACTCACAGATAAAGAAAAGCACTTTGAGACCTTGTGAAAATCCTTCTCACTGGTATGAACCAAATGAAGGTTTAGCACTGGTATTTGAAACCCTAGTAAAGAAAAGCATTAAAATAGCTGGACATTTTGCTAAAAAACAACAACTTTTGATTTAAAAAAAAAGATTTTTATAAGATGTGTCCTATAATTATGTAATTAAAATATAATAACGTTTTTAAGGGTGTTGAACCTATAAAGTATCATTTACCTTGCTGGTTATAATTTGTAACAAATTGAATGGGGTTGTTTTCTGGTTATAAATGAGTTTTGACATTCAAAAGCAAATAAAATACATTTTGAAGAAGAATAAAAATGAAAGATAGTTTAACAAATCAGCATTATGATATGATTTCAGATAAACAGATGTGTCTTTTTGTGTAAGAAATTGTTATTTTGAATTAAGGTTTCTAGGTTTGAAGCTCTTGTAAACATTAATCTCTAACTTAAAATTAAAATCAAACAATCTAATACATGTAATAAAATAATCATAAGATGTAATGCATCAACAGTTCAATATTCATCTTGATATACTTATGTTTGTTTCCGTGAAAGTGAATTCTATTTATTTCTCTTATTTTTTCCTTTGGTCTTTGCTTGAAACAAAGATTGCTTTATTAACCTTAAGAATATCGGAAATACTGATAATAGAAAGACTGAGAAATCATGTTATGTTGGTAACCACAAAACACATATATATATATATATTTAAATTTGTTGTATAATTTTCATATATTCATATAAAATATTTTTACAATGAATATTGGCTAATATAAATGGCTAATATTTCCATATTATATCATAGTCTCTCAGTTAAACCATTTTATTAACTGTTTAATAGATTTTTAAAATTGAAAACTCTGGGCCTGTGACGAGGGACAAAAACATAAAATCTGAATAAAAGAAAATAAAAGCTCCAGCCATTGTGATTTTCATGGTCATTGCATACATATTTTATATTCTTATACCTTTTTCAGATAACCATAATATTTAATGTCGAACTGTAAAAAAAAAAAAAAAAACACTGGCGTTGTGCTTCATCCCTCCAACATGCTTAAATATGCAAAGAAGTCTTCCTGCTAAATTAAATGGCGTTTGAAGTGGGTTACAGGCCTCCAATCATAGACAGTAAAAGAAAAAAAGCCTCCAAGTCCAGTGGCGAGGATTTGGACGTTAACTCAGACGAGACTTAGGTCTCTGCAGAGCAAAAGTGGGCGTATATCACCATGTGGGTGTTTTGAAACTGCTGGGTGTTTCTGAATCATGCAATCTAAATGATCAACCTTACCCAACCCCACCCCTAAACCTAACGTCACTATTAGATAAACCAATCAAGTATCATAGTGTAAAAACACCTTGATCTCGTAACTCCCATTACTTTCCTGCAGAGACCTATACTTGACTCAGACAGACAGATTCGCCGCCGCAAAGCAGGATGGGTAGGAATGGGACGCTGAAAGTATGGCGGATGGAGAAGAGACGTGAGTGCCGCAGAATGAACGATGAGCGCAGATAAACTTATTACAACGTTATTACACGGATATGTGGTCGTGTGCAGGCTTGTTTGAACCTTCTCTCGTTTCTTCTTTTTAGGGAGAAGAAAAGAAGGAGAATAGCGGCGCTGACTGAGAAGTTAGTGATGAAATGCTAAGAGCTGGCTGCAGGTTTGAGGATTGCTTAGCATAGGGACTGTGACAATTCATCCTGCATTTGACTTGTAAACAAAGCGGACAAAGTAACAAGAAACTAAGGATTAATCGGATTTTAATTTGTGAAGGGCAAGATATTAGCAGCACACATAATATAGAAGTGTTATGTCGATAGGCTTTTTTAATAACCTTCAAGGCATCTTATAAAATGTAACCTTACTGTATGGCGTGCAGTAATGGTCTTCATTAGGTCTGGTCTGTGTTCAAGAAAAATGTTATTATCAATTTAATTGTATTTTTTTTTTTATTGTCGCATTCTTTATGTTATCCTAGTAAGTTGCAGTTTTGTATTAACTGTGCTGCACGGGGTTCAAGTAAGATTACTGTATCGACACCACTTAATAAAACCACTGCTTCACAGTTAAAACAATTTGAGTCAAATGTTGTGTATCAAACATTTAATTGAGAAATCAGAGCCATATATATATTATGTTTCTTTATTTTGGGTTGTTAAGTGTAGGCAATTATTATTGTTTTAAATTCTGGTGGTTGTTGCATGTATCTTAAGTATATTTTGGTATTTTTTTTGCTAGCATGGCAGTTGAAAGTTGTGGTGTTGGTGACTGGGATGGTCGCTGGAGTCATGTGCAGAAGTTCCTGGAGAGAACTGGCCCCTTCACACACCCAGACTTTGAACCTAGTGAGGAGGTCAGAAAACAATTGGACAATTTTGCTAGCTTTTTAGTACTTTTTATATTATTAAGTTACTATATATATATTTTTTTTAACATATTTCATCATATTAAAAGACATTACAGTTTCTGTTGGAAACATGCAAAATCCTGGTCATTGGAGCTGGGGGTCTTGGCTGTGAACTACTGAAAAACCTGGTAAGGTCTCTCTATATATTTTTTCTATCCAGTCCCTGATTTTTTAACTTGGTGAAAACTTGTTGATAATACTTTTTTTTGTTAAGGCTCTGTCAGGTTTTCGTCATATTCATGTTGTGGATATGGACATCATTGATGTCTCCAACCTCAACAGACAGTTCCTCTTTAGGTATGAATGTGTGCATTTTAAAACCGATATCCTCATTTGTCGGCACCTACATTATTTCATTTTGTCTTTAAGGTCTAAAGATGTTGGACGATCTAAAGCAGATGTGGCAGCTGAGTTTATAAACCAGCGTGTTCCTGGTTGTAATGTTGTACCGTATCCTTTAAAATAATGCTGTGACTATGACTTTACACTTACTGACGTGTTGAACACACATGCTTAACATCTCTGAATGAAACAAATATTGTATTTTCTTAATTAGATTTCAGACATTTTAAAAAAATTCAGGATTTCGATGCTTCGTTTTATAGACGTGAGTGTAGATTCTTTCATCGTATCTGAAACCATCTCTGTGAAGTATTTATAGAGTCTGTGATCTGATCTATGAATATTTCTTATTTGCCCTGTAGAGTTTCATATTATTGTTTGTGGGCTGGACTCAATCATTGCTCGGCGCTGGATCAATGGGATGCTGGTCAGTTCTGATACATCATGCATTCAACTTTGAAATCTAATTTGGAATTAATCAAAAGTCAAACAAATATTTGCTAAATAATGCATTAAAACTACCAGCACTACACTAAAACTACACTACCCCCTTTCTAACCATTAACGGCCAATCCATGCAGTAATTTTTCCCCCTCATCTGTAATATTTGTATTTACAGATATGAAATTTTTTATTTTTACTCTGAATTGTATTTTATTTGATTTGCCCGTATTTTTCGGACTATAAGTAGCATTTATTTAGAACCAAGAGAAAACATTACAGTCTACAGCCGCGAGAGGGCGCTCTATGCTGCACAGTGGTACGACTACAGGAGCACAGAGCAGCGTAGAGCGCCCTCTCGTGGCTGTAGACGGTAATGTTTTCTCTTGGTTCCTTTTTAGTTCATTTCTCTAGGTTCAAGTCAAATTAATTTTGATAAATAACTCGCACCTGACTATAAGTCGCAGGACCAGCCAAACTATGAAAAAAGTGCGAATTATAGTCCGGAAAATACGGTAGTTTTTATGTTAAATATCTTAAAGTCTTAGTTTGTGAATAAGTGGGATAATGTGCAGCCAGCAGGTCTTTATTGTGAATGAAACCCTGAAAGGTTTTTGCTTAATGCTGTAGAAGCACTTGTAACCGTACTAAAATTATCTGTAAAATAGTTTTGCTGTTGTAAAGTAATTTAAATGCGGTACTTTCTTTTGCCAGTGAAATTTCATCGCAAACCCTTTTCTTCTTTGTGCATTTAATTTTACTTAAGCCTACGCTTAGGGCTCCTAGCTGACTAGTCTGTGGTTGTAAAAAGAAATATGCAGTATTGTAGTAACCGTTATATGGTCTGCCACAATAGCTATAAGCCCTGACAGACATGTTTTGATTTAACTGTAGTTGGTGTGGTTTCTCTTCAGTTGTCCCTGCTCACTTATGAAGATGAAGTTTTGGATCCAAGCTCTATCATTCCTCTGATAGATGGAGGGACAGAGGGCTTTAAAGGGAATGCAAGAGTCATCCTGCCGGGAATGACAGCTTGTATAGACTGCACACTGGAGCTTTACCCACCACAAGTACTGTAGTCTCACCCTCACACACTGTTAATTCCATTCATCACTGTAAATTAAGGGTTTGCTGTGACCAAACAATTGTACATCACTCGTATTGCGGAGATGAAGTGACTCTGCTTTTGTCTGTTCTCTTCAGATCACTTTCCCAATGTGCACTATTGCTTCAATGCCTCGGCTACCAGAGCACTGTATAGAGTACGTGAGAGTGCTGCAGTGGCCCAAAGACAAACCCTTTGGAGGTGATTAAAATACATTTATATATATTTCTTTTTTAGGGGTTCATATGACTCTGTAATTTTTGCAGATGCATTAAATGGCTCTACGTTGCCATGTGATTGTTGTGTGTCTGCAGATGCTGTTGGTCTGGATGGTGATAACCCAGAGCATGTTCAGTGGGTGTTCCAGGAGTCTATAAAGAGAGCAGCTGAGTATAATATCACTGGTGTCACCTACAGACTCACTCAAGGTAAAGCCGGAGGGACTGATGTATCTGAGAGACTTCAAGAGTGCTTTCTTATAGACTGTAGTTCTAAGATGTTCATGCTTTTCTTTCAGGTGTGGTTAAACGAATCATCCCTGCTGTTGCATCTACAAATGCAGTCATCGCTGGTATGGATCGAACCTGAGAGGAAACAACTAATTTCCTCGCTTAGTTTTTTTTTTTTAATTCTCAATTTATGTAGTTGAATTTTAATTCTTTTCCTGTTTTCAGCTGCTTGCGCCACAGAAGTTTTTAAAATTGCTACAAGGTGAATCATCTATATGTTTTGATTCCATCTCTGACATTTTGACATTTCAAGTTTGTTTCATGGCTAGTAAATTTATTGTTTAAAAGTTTTGTGTTTAGATTTAATGAACCAAGCCACATTACTGAAACATTTAACCTAAAATGTGCAAAATGTATATTTAAAACGTTTTACTAGTAACCTAATCTAGCCCTTAATTTATTTGTTTATGCCTGTTTTCTTTCAGCGCATATCTCCCATTGAATAACTATCTGGTTTTTAATGATGTGGATGGATTGTATACTTATACTTTTGAAGCCGAGCGAAAGGTAACGATGACATTTTTAATCTTTTATCTGTAAAGTCTCTTTAAAGAGATTCAGCTTTTTGAAAGTAAAAGATGTGAAATGATCCCAGCTGTTGCCTGTTATAATTGACAGGAAAACTGTACAGCATGTAGTCAGGTTCCTCAAAAACTACAGTTCCCACCATCTGCAAAGCTGCAGGAGGTGCTGGAGTATCTGACTGAGAATGCTTCTCTGTAAGTACACCATTCCCATTAACTCTCTCTCACTGCAAATGATTCATAAATACTGATCTACTTGAATTTAAAACTGTTTTTAGTCAAATGAAGTCCCCAGCTATCACTGCAACACTTGAAGGCAAAAATAAAACACTCTACCTGCAGGTAATTGCCCCCTACAGGAACAGTAGTAATATGCTAAACTTCTGAATATAGTGCTGTTTATTGATTTTTTTTTGCACTCCTTAAATAATAAGGTTTTATTTGTGTCCTTCAGAGCATTGCCTCAATTGAAGAAAGAACAAGACCCAATCTCTGCAAAACTTTGAAAGGTGAGATGGGGGATGAAAGGGGGATGAAAGGGGGATGGTGTTAGCACAGTGGATAAGACACATGCCTTTGGTGTGAGAGACCCAGGTTCGAATCCACTGTGAGACACCAATGTGTCCCTGAGCAAGACACTTAACCCCTAGTTGCTTCAGAGGCGTGCAACCTCTTGACATATATAGCAATTGTAAGTCGCTTTGGATAAAAGCTTCAGCTAAGTGAATAAATGTAATGTAAATTATATTTTTTCCAGTCATGAGAAACACGAAAGCACAGTTTAAACTGAATTCCCAACATTATCCTCTTTATAAATGTCATGATTTTTAAATAATATGATTTGTGTGTGTGTTGAAGAGCTGGGATTGGCTGATGGACAGGAGTTAGCTGTTGCTGATGTCACCACACCTCAGACTGTCCTCTTCAAGCTTAACTTCACATCAGAAACATGCAGCATTAAACAAGTACAAAATTAATTGAATGGCAGAGGTTCCTCAGATGCACCTGTAACAGTTTATTTGTAGCATGTACGTAAATAAGTCCCTTCATGTGTAGAGTCTGTATCTGCTTTGTACTTCAAACTAAAACATCATGTATTGTTTTCTCATTAATTTGTTAATTTATTAGGAATGTTATCATTTTAATCAACCGACTATTTAGACAGTTTTAGGATTATTAAGCAAGGATGATGAGACCTGTACCACAAAGAAAGTTTAACCAGTTAGAATTAAGTCCTACAAATATGGATGGGTGTTTATTGAAATAGTAGGAAACACTGCACAACTTACTCCAGTGCAAGTTAGTCTCAATCAAAAGTCACAAACATGTATTTGACCAATCGGCCTGTCTCAGACGTGCAATGAAGTCTCTCATTCTGTGTTCATCACGATTTCTTATGCTGTGTTAGTGTTTACAATCTTCATGTTCTTTTTTCTTTCTTTTTTTTAATGTAATGAACAATGATGAAACCAATCCTGTATTAAAGTTCTTTTCTTTTCTTTTTTTAGTTTGTAGCACTTTACAGTAAGGTCTCATTACTTAACATCAGCTAATGCATTAGCAATGCATTCGGCCTAGTATATTTATTGATCTCTGTTAACCTTAGTTAATAAAAATACAACTGTTCATTGTTAGTTCACATACAGCTTGATTTTAATAATGAATGAGTAAATGCTCAAATGAACTTTTTTTGTTGTTGTTGCTCGTTTGTGAACAATAGTAAGCCGGTGTGAACGAATAGAACCTTAGTGTAAAGTGTTACCATTATAGTTTTATTTCTCTTGTTTTGCCTTTGTGTCTTGTAAAATATATATTAAAATTTACGTTTGTACATATTGTTTACGTAGATGTTTTTGGATTAATGTTTACCTATAATTAATGTGACCTATGATACATTCTTCACTGAAGTTATTAAAAATGTATTGGCAAATGTATATTTTAGTCGATAAATAAAATTCAATATGTAGCGGTATTCACTGTTGACACGTATTTATTTGCATATCTGTATTATAAAATGTGCCATAATATTTATTTTATTTTAGTGTCTTAAATGTTAATGTATGCACATTTAGTAATGTAAATTAAACACAGTTAGACTACATTAAGAATATTCTCCATCATCAGCAGAGCGCAATTATGACGTGAGCAGTGCAAGTGTCTGAACATTCTTAGTAGAATTCTCTGTTGGGAGTTTTGGCGATTTGTGCGGTTGGTGTTTTTGTGCGTTTAGCGAGTTTTTACAGTGATATTTTCGGCTATTTTTCGGTTTTTGACTTGTTTTTGGACTTTGACTATCGGCTTCGGATTTGCTTCGTATTTTGACAATCGGTTTTTGACTCCCTTCTGTTTTTGACGCTCGATTTTGACTCCGTTTGGACTCCCGGTTTTGACCCTTTTCTGTTTTTGACCCACGGCTTCGGACTCTCCTCGGATTGGTTGATAGCTCTGCTGCTGAAAAAAAAAAAAAACCGATCCTTTCATGCAAATGGGAGCGATTGATGTTTTATCAGTGTGTGTAAGTATTCGATATGCACACAGCAGATTACTAACAATAAATGCCCAGTAAAGTTTTCTTCTTCTTCACTGAACCTTCGGCTTGTGCAGGTGGAAACACCAAGAGCCGTGTTTGGTGTGCCCCTCATCAGACTGAGGAAGAGCGGACAGATGAGGCAGGGTCTTCCTCTGGTGCTCACACACATAGTGGAGTTTGTGGAGAAGCATGGTGAGTGTTTGATAGTGTTTCTCAGTGTTTGTCACTTGTATGTAGTGGTTATGTATATTTGCAAAATGTGTGTTTGTGTTTAGGTCTCAGTGAGATTGGCCTGTTCAGAACCTGTGGTTCAGTGAAACGCTGCAAGGAACTGAGGAAAAGTTTTGATGAAGGAGGCTTTCCAGAGTTTGACCCTTGGGATATTCTTGCTTTGGCCTCCTTATTGAAAGTTTTCCTCAGGGAATTGCCTGGAGGACTTATTCCAGAGCCACACAGAACACAGCTGCTGAAGGTGTTCAAGGGTAAGAGAAGTTGAGGTGGTGATGAGTTAACATTTTTGATCTTGCTGCACAACAAAAGAGATTTAAAAGTGCAGACTCAGTCTTACTGAATTCTTGCATCTTGCAGATTCACAAAAGGAAGAACTGAATCAGGCTGTGAGGACCGTGCTGAACAGTCTTCCAGAGGAACATTTTAATGTCCTCTGCTACCTAATGTTCTTCCTGTCCCGTGTTGCTGCTGAGAGTCATCTAAATCTTATGACATCTAAAAACTTGTCAGTAGTTTTTGGACCCAGCATTTTTCAGTAAGTATTTGTATGTGTGTATTCAGTCATAAAACAATGATGGGCTGTGTGGTGTATTTAGTAAGGTGACGTGTTTGTTATTTCCATGTGCAGCATTCCTTTGGGCCCCACCATGGTTGAAGAACAGGGGCAGTGTAATGCTCTGATTGAGCACCTGCTGGATAACCTGATCCACCTGCTGCCAAACATGTACCCTCATGCATCCACCAGCAACACAGCAGTGAGCTTATATTGCATTATACATTTGTTTCAAATGATGGTTGTGTGTTTGTGTGATTGGTTTGATTAATTAAATAAGGATATTTTAACTATTAGACATTGGTAGTATACAAGAGTTAAAATAACAGAAAATTCTTTAGTTTTTTTTTTTATATCTGTGAAATTGAAAATGTTTAGAAATGTGTTTGTGTGTTTGAGGAGGAAATGGACTGGACTGATGAAGAGTGTGTCCAACAACTGCCACTCAAAGAAATAAGGTATATGCTGAAATCACACATACACACACACACACACACACACACACACACATGCACACACACATGTGCAGACACTCAGGATGGTGGCCATTATAGGTTTATTATAATTAATTAATTGTAGCGTGCTTGTCAGTCAACATTCATGCATATTTTGTGTATGTATGTTCCAGATTAAAGGTTCCCAAAATTGGACGACTTGGGCGATTGAGAAAACGATTAAGAGGTTTTTGGAGAAAGTTGTGCTCATGCACTTACAGGTACACAGTAGGATCACAGTAGACTTTTATGAAAAAGAGAGAGAAAGACACTGATCTGGTTGTCTTGTGCATGTGTTCATAGGATGTTAAGAAATTGCTATAAATAAGACTAGATGAGAATAAGTTAATATAAAATTTATATGGGTCATGAATGTAAGTGAACAACGTGTTAAATGTTTAATTTATTTATTTTTTATTCCTTCACCACATATCAGTGACACAGAGAGTGGAAAAGCCTCTAGAGACCCAGTTATAGGAGAGTAAAGGACACTATAGCTTGTGAGGGTCACCACAAAACACTGAGGGTCACTGGAAGACAGTGGGGTCAGTGAGGGTCACCGGAAGACAATATGGCCGGTTTGGGCCAACAGGAGACAATGAGGGTTGTGAGGGTCACTGGAAGACAGTGGGGTCGGTGAGGGTCACCGGAAAACACTGAGGTCGGTGAGGGTCACCAGAAGACAGTGGTGCTGGTGAGGATTATGAGAAGAGACTGGGGCCAGTGAGGGCCACCAGAAGACAATGTTGCTGGTTTTGGCCAACAGAAGACACTGGGTCAGTGAGGGTCACCGCAAGACAGTAGGGTTTATGAGAGTCACTAGAAGACACTGGGGCTCAATTAAGGTTACTACAAAACACTGGGGTCAGTCACTGCAAGATAATGAGGCTTGTGAGGGTCACTGGAAGAAACTGGAATTATTGAGGGTCACCCAGAAGGCAACGGGGCAGTGAGGGTTACCACAAGACAAGAGCATTGGTGAAAGTCCTCGTAAAACCCTGGGGTTGGTGAGGGTCACTGCAAGACACTGGTGAGGGTCACCACAAGATATCGGGGCCAAGTAAGGGTCACTGTAAAACAATGGGGCAGGCAAGAGTCACTGCAAAACACAGGTGTTGGTCAGGGTCACTGCAAGAAATTAGGACCAATTAAGGATCACCGCAAAACAGTAGGGCTGGCAAGGGTTAAAGCAAAGCACTGGCTGGTGAGGGTCACCACAAGACATTGGACCCAAAAAAGGATCACTGCAAAACACTGGGGCCAGCAAGGGTCACTGCAAAACACTGGAGACACTGAGGCAGTTGAAGGTCACCTGGATGACACTTGGTCCAGTGACGATTACCACAAGATAATGGGGCCAAGCTAGGGTCACAGCAGCACATTGGGGCAACTGAGGGTCACTGCAAAGACACTGAGGCCGGTGAGGATCATCACACAACACAGCACTGGTGCTAGTGAGGGTCACCACTCACCACAAAGACAACGTGTCCGGTAGGGGTCACTGAAAGACAGCAGGGCATGTGAAGGGCACTGGAGATGGTGAGAGAAGAGGGCAAGTTTGATTATGAAGACACAGACGTGACAGATGGTTATGTTTCAGACACAAATAAAGCTTCAATCAGTTAGTGACTCGTTTTTTTCTTGATTAAGTCTGAACACAGTCTTTAGATTCACGTATAAAATATTACATTTAACAGAAGCCAAAATTCTGCACTTAAAAGTTAAGCTACTTACATGTACTCCACAATAAACAGGTATTTTAATAATTATAAAGCGCTTATTAGACATTTTGAATATCTAAAAAGATATTTAAATTGGACTTAAGTTAAATCACAATTTATTGTTATTATAAACCCTATATGGAAATGTTGTGGTGGTAAAGAATAAACATAATAGTTTATTCTTGTCATGAGCTCGTGCTATTAAATATCCCTGTCTACCACTTTACTAACACAAGTAATCGCCTTTAGAGTAGTAATAGAGAAGATCTGATTGAACAGATGGTCTCTTGATTAAGTTTGATACTGACGCATGCAGGAAGCGTTTTCCAGTCAACCAGTGCTGAAGTACTACATGAAGAGGAGGGACACGTTTTCCTGAAGAAATACAGGTAAGGCAATTCTAAACAAAATTATGCTCATACACCTTGTGTACAAGATAATAAATTATGAAGTACGCGGAGTGCGCATTACGTCCGAGATTACTTGCAAAAATCAAAAGTTATCTAGCAAATGAAAACCGCGGGCAAGTATCGCATTTTAGTTAAATAATGTTAATCGTTTGCATTTTTCGTCATATAAACATCAGTGAAGAGAAATATATTTCGAAGACAACACACTCTTGAGACGGGAAGATGGACACGAATCAGCTAATATTGTCACAATTTATCACATTTTTCTGTCTTTTGGGAGTCGGGAAGTGTCTGTAAATTACTATACCAGTCATTCGAGCAGCAGATTTTATACGTTGTTTTCAGTATTGGTTTGCAGTCGTTAATAATGTTTCTCCCTTAACCTCTGAAATGTTTTTACTTTAATTTTACAATAGGCTTCCTCATCAACAAATACATTGTAAACCTATTACTTTTTATTATTCACTCTTCAGGGTGAAAAAGGGGGAGTTTAAAACCGAATTAAAACGAAACCTGATTAGTTTATCCTAAAATATCGTCTTCCTAATTAACGTCATATTTTGGTCTATGTTTATATTTGGTTTGTTTGTTTTTGTTTACATATTGATTTCACATCCTGTCAGTTGTCACGATGAGCTGGTAAGCAAGTGGATCTAGACCATAGAAGATCTAGACAGGCTTTAGAGTTTATTGAGAAGTTGGAAAATGTGTGAATATCCTGAACATTAAAAATGTTGTTCTGACAATTTTTTTTTTTATTTTTCCTGGATGATATGGAAGAGCACAGGTATCAGTTTTCCATAGTCAGATCAGGTACTATATAAAAGCTTGTGTTTAAAGACAGTCAGATGAGAGCAGTCACCTCTGAGCTCACTAGTCACAGCAGGGCTACAGATCAGATGAAAGATCAGATTAACTCTGGGGACTTGACACTAATACTGACACTAATCGCTAACAGTGTTTTATTTCCCTCACTTTTTTTTTTTTTTGTTTGTTTCTTTCTAGGCCTTGCAAAGATGATAACAAGGATGATGCAGTTGAACTTCAGACACTCTTTTGCATTTGATGGCTCGCAGATGACAGAACATTAAGTGAAGTGTCATACTAGATTCAGGTATCCTCTTCAGATCTACCAGTTTGAGACAGAGCAATTACCATGGTTAGTAAGATGTAGTGAATGTTAAATGTGTCATAATATTAATATCCCTTGGTATTTTAGCTGTAAGCTTTGGTCGTATTCTGTTATTTTTAAATATGCAATAGAAATAGGCTTTTGTAATTACACTTGATGCATGCATTATTTAAAAGTATTAAAATAATAATCAAGACAAAAAACACTTGTTTTTTCCTTACAGGAAAATGCAAGCATGTCTTTCAAAAGAGAAACCTGCATAGAACTTATCTATAGGAATAAAGTCAAGTGGAAACCAGGGGCTCTTCTGCTTGTGTGTGTGTGTGTGTGGCTTCTGTGCTCTCAGTCAGTGTCCAGCAGCAACCAAAGCTCTCGAGGCCAAACGGGTGAGCTATACCCCTGCAACATCTCTCTCTCTCTCTCTCTTTCTCTCTCCCCTTTTTGTCTTTCCCCTCGGGTCTAATTAAACACACTGGACACACAGTTATATGGCCCCTCTGGGAACACAGTCAGACCACTGCTAATAACAGCTAAAGAACCATTTGCCACCCATTATAACTCCTTCGGTCATTTGGCCATGAGGTGTTTGGTAGATTGAAAGTGTTTATTTACATACTTAAAAGGTCAAATAATATGTATTTATATATATACTCCATCATTCTGTGTCAGATCAACCAAAGTTCAGAAACTGAACTTGCTGAAAGGTTTAATTTTGTATATTTACATTTTTTTCCTGTGCTCTATGCGAAGCCACTGGATTAGAAGCTCAGCAGCATAGACTAATTGTAGTGTTGTGTATGTCCATGTGAGGGCGCCAGAATACTAGAAATAATACTGCCTGTGCCTTTTTCACTATTTAAAATTTCAAGATGTGTTAGCACACAATATGACAAACATTCTGCATGAAATGTCTTGAACTGTCTTTCTGTCAATCTAAGGCCGGTCTGAAGTTAAGCCGGGAACCTGTGAAGTGGTGGCAGCTCATCGTTGCTGTAATAAGAATAAAATAGAGGAGAGGTCTCAGACGGTCAAATGCTCATGTTTCCCTGGACAGGTTGCTGGGACCACCCATGCCCAACCTTCATGTGTTGATGGTATGTCCACTCTCCATGGTCACAGCTTTTTATATTCATTTTTGTAATGCTGCTCCTACACCAGTAGGTCTCAGTGTATTCCATAACTGTTATATTGTTCAAAACAAACTACTTCTATGTGGAAGAACATTTCTATATTTTGAATTAGAATTTTAGAATTTTATTTATGTATTTTCTGACTTTTTTAAAAGGTTTGTTAACTCTTTTTTTATATGTCTATACAGTTTTTATTAAAATTAAAACCCTGTTAATAACCCTGGCTACATTTGATGGTTTCCAAACTCCTGTTGGCTCTATTTTAGTTTCAGAAACAGGTTGGACTTCAGGGATCCATTTGATTTAAAACTCAAGCAACAAAAAACAGTGGCTTTCTCAAGCTGTCACTCTATTTAAATTTAGCCCAGGCTTCGAGGTGGGAATCTAACCCTGCTCTGCCAGTTTGCCCACTTTTCAATCAACAGATATTTCTTGGGATTTACTGCCACAGACTGTGTTTTTTTTTTTTTTGCTGGAGGTATCTATATTCTGGCTGATACAGTAAACAAATAATTAATTAACCAATAAATGGTAGATTCTATAGTAAATTCTATAGTATTTTCTCTAAAAAAAAATATAAAAGAAATATAAAACAAAAAATTAAACTCAGTCATTTTATACACCACATCAATTTAGACATCCTAACATTATATTTAAAGTAATTTTGATAAAGATTACTTTGAACAGTGTTCTGTTTTTAAAGATTAACTTTAAGTAGCTGTTAGATGATGAGCTTTTACAACTGAATATCAGTATACCTTTAAATGTCCAAGATTGGCAGATGACTGATTATGGTCATATGATTATGATTATGATTATAAGTCATATAAACAATTTTCCTTATTAATATACCCTATATAATGCCTTTTTTTTTGCACACAGGCCACTTGAGTTTGATTTTGCTCGTGCTATCAGGGAAGATTCTCCTAGCACTTGGATTTAGATTGGGAAAATGATAACGCAGAATCATTCGATTCAAATTCTTTATAATTCAATAGATAAAATCTCAAGAAAAAAAGTTTTGAAAGAAAAATCCAGATGTAATACCACATTCACTTTCATATATTTTCTCATATCTTCAATAGCATTACTGTATTCTTGTGCCTGGGCTGCACATGTATTGTGTTAAGCAGGATATTACCTTTTTACAAAAGAAGCTGCTGACTGTGTATGGATCTGTCCCTGAATATCTTGCTGAAAAGACTAGCATGATTTTTCAGACCAGCCCTGTCTTTATGATGAAGCTGAATGACCGGCACAGATCTTACAGGTTAAGGGACCCATGCTGTGACTGCGTCCAAAATCCAACATATGCTGTTCTGTCAGGAGGTTTTATCAGCATGGAGCATTAATCAGCCATAGCTTGTGCGTTTTTGTGTATTTTAGCATGCATGTTCTTCTTTCTGTGTGGGCTTGAGTGTGGGTTTGTGTGCATCTGAGAGCTGGGCAGTGAGTTTATGTAGGTGTGATGATATGGTCATTTTTTTGTATGCCTCTGAGCAGGTGAAAACTCACCATTTCAGTGTCTTTTAATCCAATGTGGTTATTTGTGATTTTATACGTACATTCTTTGTACACTGATCTCTGGAATAGATCAATGTAGTTTAGAGTCAATATATATATACTTTCTTGATGGCACTATGTTGTTCCTGTCTTTCACATTTCTTTTTCATTCCCTGTCAGCGTCTATCGTGCGGATGAAGTGGTGGTGTCAAATGGAGCCCTGCTTAAATGGTGAAGAGTGTAAAGTGTTGCCTGACCTCACCGGCTGGTCCTGCAGCTCTGGGAACAAAATCAAAACTACTAAGGTGAGTTGTAAGGTCTGTCTATGGAGGGAGTCCGCTCTTAGAAGAGACCACACGTATATGGCCAGATGTCTTCGGCTGATTTTCCCAGCAGTGATGCTTGTTTAGACTGCAAAAGCATCAGTTTTCATCTATTTATTCATTGCTAGCTCTACCTGTCATGTGGAATATCACCTAAAGTGCATCTTCGCTCTTCTCCCCCGCTTAGGTCACGAGGTAAAGCAACACTTCTGTGGACATGTGATGACAACTCATAATTTCACGCGAGCATATTTAAAAATCAGACCTGCAAATGTCAACAAAACTGCATGCTCGAGCAGAAACGTGCGAACTGTGAACTAAGACTGTGAAAAGAGTTAAAACGATGCAAGGCTCCGGCTTCACAATATATTTCTAGTTCAAATAAATGCTGTTTTTTACACTATTCGTCCAGAATTCTGAAAAAAAGTATCACAGTTTCCATAAAAAAATTACGTTTTTAGCATCGAAAATAATAAGATGTTTTACAGAAAAAGACAAAAAGTCGTACAGGTGTTGAAGGACACAAGAGGGAGAAATTGTTGCTTTTTGAGAGAGCTATGCCTTTAAATATCTTTGGAAGTCACAGGTATGTTTTGTTTTATATCGATTAAACCATGTTGCATCATAATGCAAAAATCTGTTGTTCCCCAAATTGTAACCAAGTTAACTCTGATGTTGTTTTTGCACAGCAAAACTTCTTCTGGGGTTCTGATTTAGACAAATATTAAAATAAAGCTCCTTCCAACACACAAACACTGTCTGTCTCTTCATTTTCGTCTGACTGACTTGACATACCACCTGCAAGTGGAGGCAAGTAAACATGGAAGTTTGGAGCAAAACAAGCCCTGTTTGATATGGAAATAGAACAGAGGAGTGTGAGAGTGTGTGTGTGTGTGTGTGTTTATCTGGATGTGTGAGGAAAGACAGATGGAGAACCAGACTATGCAGGAGCCCATGTGCTCCTGAGTTGTAGGTCATTATCATATTAGAGCTTATTAAAATTTTGATCCCTTTTTTTTCCAGGTTTGGGGAAGTAGGGGGCTCATCTTCAAATTATGACTTTAAAAACAGTGAATTTATGTATCAGTTTGCTTACACAAACACGTGTTTGGGATCACTGCAGGTTCCAGTCTGTTATTAATTCACACCCGGGTCACCGCTGACTATTTTGAATGATTTATCATGAGGATCATTAAGACGCATGACAATTCGCAGGAATTAATTTGGTGGTTCCAAATGTAAAACACTGAGATTTTTTCAAGTGCTAATGAATGAACATTCATTATTGAGGTGCCTCTCTCTATCGTTATTTAACCATGAGGGTATTTTTTTCATATTTTCACTCTGCAGTGCCCATAAAATTATACCTGACAGTTTAAGTGGCAAGAGGGAAGATGAATTTGAATGTATTTCAAAATAAACACATTTCAATTTTAATGACACAGTACTCTTCTGGAGAGAGTAATTGTTCTGTGTGGAGATTCAGAAAACAGGGCATTACTTATGCATGCCGTGCCTGGCATCAGTCCCCTGGGGAGGGCCAGCTTTCTCCTGTAGTGTTTCAGAAGAACTGAGGACAGTGGATACCTGCTTGAATTTAAACGATGTTGACGTCCATAATGAACTTAATAGTGGGGTTCTTGAGTTATGCATTCACACTCTTCTGTTTGCATGGCATTGTTAATAATAAGAGTGCAGTTGAATAACTCAATGTTCCATTGTTCACATACTATAAAATAAGGAAATGAGGAACTCATGCCAACACGCTATGCCAGCATCTTATTACATCCAGCAGTGAGCGGAGGAAGACAGAGAAAATTGTTTGGCTCTGTGGGAAATAAAAAATTCAAATTATGAACTATTTTAGACCAGCAATCTACCATTACCGGGCTCAGGTGGATCCGTCTTTAAGGAGGAGAAAATAAAAGGGAATGGATGTGGGTCCAAAACATCTCCAAAGATTTTTCATTTTTGCAGTATATATATATATATATATATATATATATATACTGTAGTGCTCTCAAACAATTCATTGCGATTAATCACATCCAAAATAAAAGTTCTGCATGATGTATGCATAATATATAAACATATATCTTGAAAACGTCTATATTTATATTCATATAATTTATATTAGAAATATATTTAATATATAGACAACCTACTTTTCTGAAATATATACATGCGTATTTATATAATAAATATACACAGCACATATACACTATAAACTTTTATTTTTGATGCTATTAATCACAACTACATTTTTGACAGCACTAATATACATATAGTCTTAGGCCAATTGTATTTTCACCACCAACACTTTCAACAATTATTATTTTTTTTTTTTGCTGTATGTGTCAGATAGGAAATATCAGTTTACATTGCCCAACATACCTTTTGTCATTAATTGTAATAATCCATTGAGATCCACACAGAGATCTGAGGTCTCTGAGACATTTGAAGAAACATACTGACAAAGCTACCTGTAAAACAATGCCCAAGTGTACCAAGGACAAAAGCTGTTTTAAACTCAGAGGGTGGTCACACTAATTTTTTTTTTTTTTTTGGTGAAAATACTAAGAAGAGAATTACTTTTTTTTTTGTTTTGGCTAAATTTTTCCAAATCTTCTAGGAACATAAAACAAATTCGTCTGCATCTTGGATAACCTGAGGCTAAGTACATTTTCTTTTAATTCAATTTCCTGGACATTGCCCAGCTGGTGGAATGACCTCCCAATCTCAATTCGTACAGCTTTACTCATTTTCAAGAAACATCTAAAGACTCATCTTTTTCGCCTGCACTTAACCTACTAACACCAGTACTTTTCCTTTTCTTGTCTTTTTCATTTAATAAAAAAAAAATAAAAAAAAAAAAAAATTATATATACCTGGCTATGCGTTCTATTCTAGACTAACTGAGACTTGTCATGGCACTTGTATTCTGTTGTTGTTCTCTTGTTGACCTGACTGCTTCTATTGTTCTCAGTTGTAAGTTGCTAAATGATTAAATGTAAATGTAAATGTAAATTACAAACTAAATCGCTATTCTTTTAATTGTAAACTGAATGTAGTTTACAATTACCTGCAAGTAGGTTATAGCATAGATTTAGAGAATTGGAGAACTTCTAAGTTGAGAATTGTCCAGTCAGGAAATGAACTAACTGTAAAGGTGTTTATAAATAATTGAACAATAATGCGCTCCGTCTGTTTTGGGATTTTTCTTTTTGTCTGATTTAGAAAGATGTGTCTGAGTTTCCATTCATGGATTGAGTCAAAGTCCAGAAATGTATTTTATTTAGTATGTTTTTACATGCACATTAATCATAAAACGCACTCTTATTGACGTATAGAGCAATGACAAAACGGATTATTTTTATTAAACTGTCTTGTTTTGGTTCATATCTGGGATGTTCTTATTGTAAGGGAATGTTCTTTTGCATGTGGCTTTGAGTTGGAGTGTGCTTATTATTTTAAAGCGTTAAATGTTTTTTGGAGCGCTATATACATTTTAATTTGATCAAAACTAATTGTATTGAACAATTTTTTTGTATGTTTACAACACAGTTGGTTACTTGAACCAATAACTGCAACACTAAACCAAACCCCATGCACAAGAAGAAGAAAAAAAATCATCTTATTGAAAAAAAGCTTGTGGTGTTTTAACCTCATTGAACATGTTTTTGTTTGTTTATTTATTTATTTATTTATTTCACCATTACCTTAAAATTGTGCAGACCTTAACTATTTTTGTGTTTTGTGAAGAACTACTCAGACTCTATAATGAGCTGTCTAGGATGCTTTTGGGTGATTTCCTTTTTTTGGCTGCTCCTTCTGATCAAGTGTTTTAGTGTATGCATGCTTGCATTTGAGAGATACCTGTCTTGTTTGTGTAACTGGCTGTGAAAGGAGGCTGTGAATTAAGTGACGCGAGAAGGTGAAAATGAAAGGTGAGAGCAAGTCTTGGGTTTGCATAGTCTATCATCACAGCCTGTGCTGCTCTGATCTTCAGGAACCATGATTAAAAAAGAACAATGATGGCTGGCATTTTAAAAACCAACTCAGACAACTGTGAGATTTGAAATGTGAGCATTTGTGCATGCCTTAAACATGTCTTAAATTTGGAAATCTATCATTTTTATATTATTATTATTCAGTGTCAGCCATTACTTGATTTGGAAATACTCAGAAGTAGTGATTCTGGCGAAGTTTAAATTCTGCTTGCATGCACATTTCCAAACGGTACATATGTCAACAGCTCCTGACTCTCTGCTGGTCATTAATAATTGTGATTGAGAGCAGGGTTGTGTAAGAATCTCCTGATGTCAAGATAAATCAGAGTCAAAAAGAGAGACTTTACCATCAAAAACATGGGCACTCATGTTGTTATCAGCGCTCATGCTGCAGTTAAACACAAGAAAGCAGACACTTACATTGTTGACCTTGTAATAATGATAAAAAAAAGTTCATCCAAAACTTTAAATGTGAAAATGTACTCACCCTCAGGCCAAGATTATAAATTTGTTTCTTAATCTGAACAGATTTGGAGAAATTTGCATTACATCACCAATGGACACTGCAGTGAATGGGTGCCGTCAGAACAAGAGCTGATAAAACCATCACAATAATCCACAAGTAATCCACACGACTCCAGTCCATCAATTAACATCTTGTGAAGTGAAAATCTGCATGTTTGTAATAAACAAATTTATCATTAGGATGTTTTTAACATCAAACCATTGTTTCTGGCAAACAAATGAGTCCTCTATTAATAAAACTATCCTTTTTAAGATCATTTCATTTCATACATGAGAATTTCAGTTAGTGCTTCCTGTATTTCTTTTGAATCCTTCGTAGAAAAAAATACCAGGTAGTTATTTTCAAAAGGATCCAATTTGCAATCTCATTTGCTGTCCTTTTAAAGTGTTATATAAATGACTTTTTGTAATGACATTGAGACTTGCAGAGCAGACAGAGAGCCTCACAGGAGTGTTTCAGACTTTCCAGACCTTGAATTGTCTCTCTGAGCAAATATCAGTGCAGTTAACTCTGTGGTAGTGAGGAGGACATCCCTGCTTTTATCCTTCAAAGCTCCAGCGGCTTCATTGTGTCAGAAACTGCTTTGAATTCTTAATAGCCTCATTTGCTGGACCTCAAAGAGCTCAACAAGCAACCATCAGCATGTGTGATATGTTTTTTCCAACACTTTTCTTTTGAAAAACTCACAGTGCATATGAATACCTTTCCCTCCCTCCTCCATCCCCACCCCCACTTCCCCCCGAAAAACCCCTGTAGGTTAGAAGTGGTAAAAGGATGTGGAAATCCAGTGAAAAAAGTTTATGGGTAATTGGCATGAAACACTACAGGAAAGTGAATGTCCTGTGGTGTGACATGCTACACTTTCCCAACTGTGTTTAACTGCTTTTTCTATTGTAATTACTTTTATTTTCTGTTATAATTATTATGAATGCTGTTTTCGTGAGCTCATATTACTGACAGACTGTTTCAACTGTATTTAATATTTAACAATTTCACATAAAGTAATAGAGGCAAAAATGTTTTGTAAGAAATTGTGACCTACATATGATTCAAAAGATCCATATCGACACGTTGTCAACTACCAATATGCAGGTGATTAAATTACAGAAGAAATCACTTGTTTGTGAGTTTTGATGATTTAATTGCTAACTTATGTGGCAAAATGTCCAGTTTCAGTGGATAGAAATCTGAAAAATTGGTAGGCATTTTATAATGAAGCAATATCACACAGGCAGAAGGGCTGTGATTCATCCATATGCACAAGGCTGCAGTGGGAGATATTGCTTTTATACAGTTCAGTAAACAAGAAACATGAATATTAGAAACAGTATTGTCAGTTTCCTTTTAGTTGGTCACTATCGACATCACGTCAGTGACTGACGAATTGGGATCTCCCTTCGAGTGTAAACTAAATGAACCAATGCACATTGTCATGCAATTATTGCATCAATCTGCAGCTGGTCACAGCTTGAGCATAAAAAGGCAGCAGGTGCAATGCATACCAGCTTTTCGCTTTGGAGCTAAGCGATAACATCATTCTGCTCATCCAGTGTCTTCAAGTGACTACGAGTTCAACACGCTCTTGGAAGCTTCTGGTGTTGGCGGTACACCGCTTCAGCGGTGGTCGTTCCGAGTCGAATGGGTTATGCACTTTAATATGCTATGCTATACTATGCTTTCCCAGGCTGCCAAGAAGTGGAAACTCTACTCGAATGAGGTGCAGCAAAGGGGTATTCAGCGATCCCCTGGTGGAATGGTCAGTAGAGATCCAACTGTGTCCTAAGTCCACCTCCTTCTGGTGGGGAGACCCATTGCTCCCTTCCCAGGCCTGTAGGCATTCATCTGGTCAAACCAGCAGTGCTTATGCGGCTTGCGGGGAAGATGCTTCTGCCTTACATCCTATGGAGTTACTGCAGGTGCACCAGAAAAGGCACTGAAGTACCTGCATGAGGGTGGTCCCGATTCAGCAGTTCTGAAAGAGCTCTGAACTGCCACTGACCTTGCTTTCAAAGCGACAAAGGTCACCGCGAGTTCCCTAGGTCATGCAATGTCCATGCTTGTCGTCCAGGAACGCCCTTTTCTGGCTGCACACTCTGACCCATCTCCGGTCTGCTCACAAATCACCCGATTTGGGTCTGTGCGTTCGACCTCACTTCCACACAGCAGACCATTTCTGCGGTTTGCGTTCGAAAGACATGCATATCAGTTCAAGGTCCTGCCATTCGGGCTGTCTCTGTCTCACCGTGTCATCACAAAAGCAGCTCTTGTTCTCACCAGAGAGGAGGGTGTTCGCATCCTCAACTATTTAGATGATTGGCTTATACTAGCACAGTCTCAGGATCATTTGTGCGAGCACAAGGACCGGGTGCTTCAGCACCTCAGCCTGTTCGGTCTTTGGGTCTACTGGGAAAAGAGCAAACTCTCCCCGATGCAGAGGATCTCTTTTCTCAGTATGGAGTTGTATTCGGTCAAACAGACAGTACATCTCACAGAGGAACATGCATGGTCGGTGCTGCCCTGCTTGAATTCATTCAAGGACATAATGGCGGTCTCTCTGAAAATATTTCATAGGCTCCTAGGGCATATGGCAGCTGCACTTGTACATCTAGTGAATGATTTCACATATCTTGGTAGTGTTATTAGCACTGATAATAGAACCCCAAAAAATATCAAAGCCCAAATAATTAAAGCTAGAGGAGTTTTTAGCAGACTCATAACCATCAGGAAGTCCAAACAGCTAAGCCTCAAAACAAAGATCAAGCTCTATAACAGCAATATTAAATCAGTGCTTTTGTATGGTTCTGAATGTTGCCGTAGTGAAAGAAGACATGAGCAAGATAGATGCCTTCCATAATAATTGCCTTAGAATGATCTATAACATATACTGGCCCAATACCATCTCCAATACCAATCTGTACATAAAGACAAGATCAAATACCATATCTCAGGAGATCAAGATAAGTTGATTAAGATGGCTCGGTCATGTACTTAGGATGCCCAGTGAAAGGATACCTAAAGTGGCACTGCTATGGACACCACCTGGCAAATGCAAATGTGGCAGGCCAAGAATAACATGGCAACATACAGTGGAGACAGAGCTGAAAGAAATGGGGGGGGCCATGTACATGGGCACGCAGTGACAGATATTTGTAGAGCTGCGGGCTGGGTGACCCCCAACATGTTTGCTAGGTTCTATAGCCTTCATGTGAAGCCGGTATCCTCCTGTGTTCTCAACTCAAATGGGCAGTGGCACTGAAAGGCCCCAGTTAAAGTGTTGGCTTGCTAAAACTACTCCAGAGTGCCCGTACTGTTGACCCTGTCAAGCTCCTCCATCCCCTCCTCGAGGCCTTCACTCGTTGAATCTGTGAGAACCGAGAGAAGGCTGGGTTCCATATGTGAGACCTAAGTGGATCCCATATGTGTAAATTCCAAATTATAGCCTCAGAGCTCGAGTTTCCCCGGCAGACTTCTGACATTTCTAAGATGGTTAAAATCACCTTCAATTTTCCATTTTGCATATTTGCTCTCGAGACCTACAGCATCTGTTTTCCGATGGGGTGCCTTCAGCGTACGTGTTCCAAGTGGAACGGCTATGTTTTCCCAATGTTATCCAATCTCACTGATTGGGTATGCTACAACAATGGTAAAATGGTCTTTTTTATTGCAAGCCCCGGTCTACACCAAAAAGGGGTGCAGGTGGCTCGCACCGGGAAATGGAAGGGAAACTATCATGATGTTGAAAATGACCAACTGAAAGGGAATGTCTCGATTATGTATGTACCACTGCTGAGTGGCAGGGTCACCGGGTCACCGGCTCGCCTCCTCAGCGTAAACGTGGTATGCATTGCACTTGCTGCTTTTTTATGCTCACGGTGTGATCAGTTGCTGCTGGATGCAATAATTGCATGCCAATGTGCATTAGCTCATTTAATTCACATTCAAAGTAAATTGGTCTCTAGAAGCGAGATCCCAATACATTGGTCACCAACGTGAAATCTCCGTTCCCTCATTCAAGGAACAAGGATTACATATGTAACAGAGACGTTACGTGCCCTGCCAGTGAACATAAGAAAATCAGTCAAAGCAAATTATTTCCTAGCAATGGTGTCCCTGAATGAGTGCTTTTGAATTGCAGTAAAGAAATTCAACTGATGCTAGTAGGTCTCATGACAATGATAACATGACAAAGGCCTATGTCTGGATTACACATACTATAAAGATAATATTTTATTTTAACTGTTGCAAAGTACTTATTTTAAAGAAGCACCTTAGCACTAGGGGTGTGCAAATTCAGACACAACCATTTCCTGAATGAATCAGTCTTTTTGATAAACTTGTTGAGTAAAATGATTTAATGAGTCAATAGTTTTTAATGAATCAGTTGAAATAATGATTTATTGTTTCACTTATAAAGACAGTCACTTGTTATGTTTCTGAATGAATCAATTTTTAACAAACTGGTTGAATGAATTATTCAGTGACTCGCCCTCTCTTGCGATGATGCAAACTGTGGAAAGGAACACTGTGAATTCCCCACTATTAATGCACAATTAATGTTTTAAACATGCAAACACAGACAAGTGGAGTGGTACAAACAGTGAAAAGTATCAGAACTCGTGGAACACTGCTCAGCCAATCAAATCTGAGAACGGAAACTATTGTATAATGATGTTGAAGACTGGAATAAGATTTTCTTATTCCTTCCATTTATGTTCTTAAAAATAATACTGTGTGTGATCCCTCTTCATCTTTTCAAAAAACAAAATAACTTTTTCAATTTAGCAAAAACCATATACTAGCAAATGCAAATGTAATACTCAGCTTGTCAGAGATAATGCTGATATTTGCTTAAGATTTCCTTGTGTTCATTTTCCACTCTGATATTCTGTAGTCAACTGTTTGAAATTCCACTGAAGCTCCACTGAAGGTGAGGGCTTAAGTTCATCCTCTGCTGTCCCATGTGGAGGACTGTAAATGTAATGATCTGTATTCACTCAGCCTGTAGTAAGAGCCTCCTTTCTGCATGCCGACAGTAACACAGAGGCTCTTATGTTCACGGCTCCCTGCTTAAAATGCTGGAGCTACATATTCAGAGTGCATGCCCTGGCCCTCAGCTGCTTCCAGCAGAAAGGACTATTTCTGAATGTAAACGACAGGTAAATGTCCCAGTGGGTGTCAGAATTTCCACAGTGTCCTTCAGTTTTGACTGCCTGCCTACACATTCAAAGACCCTCCACCTGCTTTCCTCAGGTCCATTCAAACGACCAGATCCCCCAATATACAGAATGTTCTTAATAGGTCTTGTATTCTTTAATGAAGGTATATTTGAACAACAGAAAATGAATTTGATTCAGAATATTTAAATGTCATGGTATTTTATATGTGCATGCACCAGCATATTTCAATCAGGCTTCGTTAACTTCAGTAATAAATCCACAACTTTTAAATATTGCTGCAGCCAAAGTGACGGTCTATTAGTTTTTCATTAAACATGTAAATTCTCAGAACACTTCAGTTAAGCCTTGATGACTCAATTTGTCAAAATATTACTGAAGCCCAAAAATAATCATAAAAACTGCATCTTTAACCAATCAACAGAACAGCGGACAAGAATATGCAAACAAGACTGTTCCTTTGCACTTCCCAACCCATTACTTTGACATTAAATTATTGTTTATTGTAAGCCCAATACATTTGTAACATCATTCTCACCTGCTTTGAATTCATTTTATTTATGTAAAACATTTCCTTCACCTATTTTTTTACAGAAATCATGCTGAAGACTTATTTGGTTTAAGTATCACTACCAGAATTCATTCTGAATCTGATATAATGTTCCAGGATACGGAGGAACATTTCTGGACTGGAACGGGGTCATTCCATGTACATGTGCTCCTCAGCATTTCACTCACAGTCCAAGCTCAAAGTGTCTTAATTAAACTTGCTTGATGAGGGTCAATCCACTTCTGAAAATCCACATGAACAGGAAGCCAGTTTCACTACATACAGTAAGAGAATGAATACGTTCTTCTGGAGACATAGGAACATCCAAGAATATTACAGTTGAAGATTATTCCAGGCAAGGTAAAGCTGGTTTGAGTGCACTCCACACAAAGGGATACGAGTTTAATTATCCAGGACTCATTTAGAGGAAACAAATATTTGACAAATGTCAAACAAAAACAAAACAACTAAAAAACCAGCAGTGTTCAACGGCCACAAAGAGTTTCTCAGAAAGTCTGGTGTCCGTGTTACTCAGAGACAGATGGATTTATGAACAGAGGACTCCATTTCAAGTCATTAAACACATGTCTGTTGGTTTAGAGTTGAGAAAACTTAATTCAGCTTGTCATCTTGGATGTTTCCCTGAAAAAGTACAGTAAATAAAGCTGGATGAGTAATACGAAAAACAATCTGAGAATGAATTTCACGTTTGAATAATTTGCAGCAACATATCAAGCAGGCTAACTAAATGCGATTGGAATTATCAGAATTTATCATAAGTTCACAAATGGACCATGTTGTCTACGCCTATCAGCCATTTAATGCCTTGACTGAATCACAATTGTGACAGAAAGAAGGAATAATGTCAGAAACCTCCATAAAGTTCCTCCGTTATGAGCTTGCAGTAACATTACATCTGCTACAAGGGTGTGTAAGGGTGGGTATTCTGTAAAAAAAAAAAAAAAAAAAAAAATAGAATGTAAGATTTTTTTTTTACATCTGCTATAGAAATTAACTTATTGGCCACCTGAAATGAACACTCTGATTGACTAATCAGAGGGAAGTTGAATGTCCAAATCGCTGCTATTTGAATAAATATTGGATTTCTAGCGTGATCCAGCAATGTGCAGCTCTTTTATTTTTATAATACTTCCAGCGTCCAACACACCTGCCTGCAGCCATTCAGGTGTAGGAGGGCTGTTTGTTTATTGTGCTGTTTTCAGGTTTTTTATTTTTAAAATATTTCAGTGAAATAAGCAACAAAAAAAAAAAAAACAACAAAAAAAAAAAAACAGATGGGGCACACACACACATACACACTCATTAACATCATGCAATCACATGCTGCATCACCAAGAGTCTTGTATTATCAAACAGAATAGCTAAAGTAACACAAGAAATGCTTTTGGTTGCTCTAAATCTTACCCTGGTGGTTTTGATTTTGTTTCCAGAGTAGCACATCCAGCCGGAGTTATCTGGTAGAGTCTTGCATTCCTCTCCCTCCAGACATGGCTCCATCTCACACCACCACTTCCCGATCACTATGGAAGCTGTGAGCAGATCACAACTGGGTTAGACTCTCACTGGCATCTGCCTTGAAACAGAGTAATGTTCCACTCTTAATATTAGTATTACAATAATATTTACATGTCAGAGGATGCTTCATTAAGGAACATGCTGTACTTGGTGAAATCACGCTCGCCCTATACAGTGGGGGTCCATGGTGAGTAGATTTATTCAATGAACATATAGCACACTTACATATAATACGAAACAATAAAATTTGTCATTATCGTAATATGTGCTTTGTCAGAGGAGGATGGCTTTTTCCAGCAGGGTCTGGTTCATCTCAAGGAAGCTTTTCTCTTAAACATTTTATGGATTTTGTGTTCTTGCCACAGTCGCTTTTGGCTAATTCATTGGGGCTTTAAGGTACAATTTTCTATAAAGCTGTTTTGAAACAATATGTTGTGAAAAGCGCTATACAAATAAAATTGACTTGAATTTAATGTGCTTGAATAGCCTCAGAGGATGTCTGCGGTCAGTAAGAGCACAGGTATTTCAAAGAGTGGTACTTTATGTGAAATGTATTATTCTGAAAAGAAATCCCATGCCGATCCATTCACTGAAACTGCTTCACCTGGTAGTCTTAGGAAATCTTATGAAGATTTACATGGTCTGCATTCTATATTTATATAAAATAAAGGTAATTTTACTGCCATTACAATGGACATTTTTACGTCATTTCACTTGCTTGAAATAGAAGCATCCTTGTTAAACTATCACTTCTCCCACTTTGTGAAATTTATGATCATTACCAGATGGAGAAAGAGTGGAGACCATTAAGGAAGCAGGTGCTCAGGGGGTTGAGAACATCTTATCTTTGCATCAGTATGAATATGTTAGAATGTGATACAATAATGCATCACGGTAATGCTATCTAACATCCAACACCGAAGGTTTAAGGAGAGAGTGTGACAAGAAAATATAATATAATGCACTTACGTTATTAATATTCTGACTGGTACATGACAAGTTTGTGACTTATTCCTTGTCCGTGATAATGGGTGAACTTAAGTCACATACATTAATATTGTAAAACCCAAAAGCACTCAACCAAGAAGTTGTCTCCTTGCAAAAAGGGCATTAAAATTTAATTTGCCTGTGCTCAACACTTTCTTCATGGATTTTTTTAAAGGGTGAACAAACATTCATGCTTTTATAGACTTTGCACGCATGTACAATACTCACAGCACTGGCTGAGGCGAACCTAATACTGTTCTTCCCGTTTTTGCCAGTTCAGCATGGCCAAGGACTCAAAAAAAATCCATGGAAAACATAACCTCAGGCAAGAGCGCTTTTATTTTATTTTATTTTTTTGATAAAAATTCACTTTACTGGGGTCTCTTATCCTCCAAAAAGTAAACAAAGCATCTCATATACAACATTTGGCCTTCGATGTCATGTACTGCTTTGACAGAGAGAGGGAGAGTTAGCCTTCAGCCTCATATCCAAGAATATCAATGTGATGAGAGGAGTACGAGAACATGGACCAGTTTTAATGGCCATCATCTCAGTGACAACTCAGTAAATGTGTTATCTCGGTTTAACTAGGAACCAGAGATCATAAAATGCAATAATAAGCATTTTTAATCGTAGTTACTGCTAAAATATTACATAGCTACTTCAGTCAATTTTACTGCTACAAGACCATAATAAGTTAAAATAATTAAGATATTAATGTAAATAGACACTTTTACATTACTGCTGCAAAACCTAAATACATTATTACAAATATGAGTTTATTTTATGTAAGTTTAAATAAAATACTAATTGTTTTTATATAACTTTTTTGGCAGAATCTGTATATATATCGTATTTTCCGGACTATAAGTCGCACTTTTTTCACAGTTTGGCTGGTCTAAAAAGATACAGCCCATCTACAGCCGCGAGAGGGCGCTCTATGCTGCTCTGTGCTCCTGTAGTCTACACTGAACACATAGAGCGCCCTCTCGCGGCTAAAGACGGTAATGTTTCATCTTGGTTCTAAATAAATGCGACTTATAGTCCAGTGTAACTTATATATTTTTTTTTCCTCATCATGACGTATTTTTGGACTGATGCGACTAATACTCAGGTGCGACTTACAGTCCGAAAAATACGATATATATATATATATATATATATATATATATATATATATATATATATACATATATATACATATATATATATATATATATATATATATATACATATATATATATACACATATATATACATATATATATATATATATATATATATATATATATATATATATATATATATATATATATATATATATATATATATATATATACACATATATATATATATATATATATACACATATATATATATATATATATATATATATACACATATATATATATATATATATATATATATATATATATATATATATATATATATATATATATACATATATATATATATATATATATATATATATTAGCATATTGTTGCTTGCAGGTACTGTTGGAAGCTGAAAGTTAATTTAATGTAATAAATGTATTACTTAATTGCTTCAGTTAAAATTACAGTTTTAAATCATTAAAACATTATATGTGATGCCTTTAAAAATTTGGATAAAGCTTCCAGAATCTTTTTTTTTTTTTCATAAATTGCATTTTATCTTTTATTTTATCTTTCGGCAGAAATTCTATTTTTTAAAACATAAAGCAGCAACAACATTAAGTTCCAAATAACTTAAGGCATCTTTGGACCAAACGCCTTTGCTGGTTCCCTTGCTTTAAATAAATCAAGACTTTCAGAGCACAGACCATCCTTGATTTTCTTTTTCTTTCTTTCTTTCTTTTTTTTTTTGGTAACATCAACTAGAGACATCACACGTGCAAACATAAACACACACACACACACACACACACATACACACACACACAAATATCAGGAAAGAGTCCAATCCACACACACACACACTCCTCTGGCTCTGAACATTATTAGACCAGAATAGACAACACACTATGGCCTGTAAAGATGGAAACATCAACTGCCTATATTTTTATGTCTTGCAAAGTTTGTACAGAAATTTTAATCATAATGCTAACCCTTGATTTAGCCCTTGATGTTTAATGAAAGACACCCTCAGTCACCATTTGTCTTTTTTCCATACAATGACAGTGAATGGTAACTGATGCTGTCATTCTGTTTAACATCTCCTTTCCACAGAATAAAGAAAGTCACAGGTTTGGAATGGCATGATGATGAGTAAACGATTCTAGAATCCCTTTAAGCTGAGCGTTTAGGTGTTTTAATATCCCAAAAATTACACATTTCACCTTTAGGAATATAATATCCTAACGAGCTTGACATGGATGCTCCTCCGCAAGATTCAGTCAAAGTTAATGTTCTTTGATTATCTCTGGGTGCGTTGCGAGTGAGATGTTCTCCCAGAAGTGTTAGTTTACAGCAGCTCGTTTGTCATAAGGACAGAGCATTAATAATGAAAAGCCCTGAGGATGTGAGCTTTTCTAGGGCAGGGACACTGCAAGAGCGACCCTGAACAGAGTTTCTTCAAACATACCACACCTTAAAAAAAGCTCCACAGTCTTTCGGAGCACCTTGCAGCTTTACACAGCTGCACAGAGTGTGTTTAAGCACAGCTGCACTGTGCAAACCTGTTCACACACTGTAACGCTGCATTGAGATGCTTCAAAACAGTCAAGCATTTGTTACATTTCTAACAACATAAAACAAATGATGTTAAAGATGTAGAGGAGTTTAGTTCTTGATGGGAATAGATTTGGTGAATGGGTGCTGTCAGAATCCAAGCAGCTGATAAAAACATCACAATAATCCACACAACTCCAGTCCATCTATTAATATCTAGTGAAATGGAAAAGCTTTATTTTTTTTTACTGACCCTCTGATGTCACATGGACTACTTTTGATGATGTTTTTCTTACCTTTCTGGACATGGACAGTATACCGTACACACAGTTTCAATGGAGGGACTGAGAGCTCTCGGACTAAATCTAAAATATCCTAAACTGTGTTCCAAAGATAAACTGAGGTCTCACGGGTTTGGAACGACATTAGGGAAGTTATTAATTACATGATTTAAATTTTTCGGTGAACTAACCCTTTAATGTATAGTAGACTTGAAAATATGAAACATGTCCCTGTGATGGACTTGTTTATTAAAAACATTTTTAGCTTTTTACTTCACAAGATGTTAATTAGTGGACTGGAGTGGTGTGGATTACTTGTGGATTATTGTGATGTTTTTATCAGATGACTCTCATTCTGGCGGCACCCATTCACTTGCAGAGGATCCATTGGTGCGCAATTGATATAATGCTAAATTTCTACACATCTGCTCCAAGTAAGAATTTTTTTTTTTGACTTACATCTTGGAGTAAATCTTCAGCTAATTTTAATTTTGTCTTAAATTATTCCTTTAAGACTTCATCCATGGTTGCCATGTCTATTCACTTACCATCAACACAGGAGGGTTTATTCCTGGTGGTTCCTGCCACTTTCCCGGGTAAACAGGAGCACTTCACTGTCTGAGATCTCTCTTCAATCTTGTTTTTGTTACAGCACCGGTGTGCCGCAATCACCTGGCATGTCCCTCCTTCTGCCGAAAGACAAAGCCATTAGTAAACAAACAAAAACTCCTGACTCGCCACGTGGATCTACATTTGCAATCATTATCTCATGCATGTCATCTTTCATGGTCCCCTTATATTACCACATAATTCATCATGCATTTCAATGTAGACACCGCAGACACTCCTTAGGGAGGATGAGATGAGGTAGCGCTTTAGAAGCAGAAGAGAAAAGACGTGAGATATAGGGAGTGAGATATATATGAGAGATGAAACACATATTTTGTACAGGTATATATACCATATTTTAGATCCAAATTTTATTATTTTATTTTAATATATTTAGCTTTTTCACCCCCTAAACTGTTATTTACTCACAGTAATTAACCTTGTTATTTTTTTTCTTGTTACTTTCCTTGTATTTTTCCATTCAGTTCTTCTGATTTAGTTTATTTGTTAGTTTATTTTATGTTCCCAATCCCCATTGAAGTATTCTTTACTTAATTTATTATTAATTTTTTTCTCCCTTGTCCATTTTTAAAAGTTCTCCTTCATTATTTCTTTACTTACATACTATTTATTTATTTATTTATCTATTTATGCCTTGTCCATTCCTTATATTTTCCTTATGTTTGTCCTTTATTAAGTTTAATTGTTTTGCTTTTATTTTCTACCTTACCTTTCTTTTACATTCCCATTAAAATCTAATATTCATTTACTTTATTTATTTTTCTCTTCCCTTTTTTAAATTACCCTTTCAGTACTTTCTTATTAACTTGACTATTTCTTTTTATGTTTTCCTTTTATGTATTCCTTGTTTCTTTCTCTATTTTATCTTATTTATTTTCTGAATTGTCTAATTTGGTACAGCAGTATGTTCTTTCAATACTGTACATTCTAACAATCATGCTCATAAAGCTTTGCTGACTCTAATAGAAGAGAAAAGGCCCTGTAGGTTTAGGACAAAGGGAATGATGGGTAACTGCTGCAATTTAACTGTAGAGCACTTTGACAGTGAGCGATCTAAAATAAACTGAAGTCCTTTAAGGATGACGGCCTGTAAGTTCCTGTATCCACAATGAGATATTACAAAACACTCTGCTAATCCAGCCTTTAGAGACAGATATATCAGATAGAGATGGAAAATCTTCCGTTCGTGAGCAGATTGGACCTATTGTTACCTAAACTGAGCACCATTCTGCAGTGCTCTCTGAATTCAAGGTTAACTAAATAAATGGTTATTTTAACAAAGATATTCAGTAAATAGACTCAACAGCAATGGCAAGACTTTCTACCAATTTAAAGCATATTGGTTACTGTACTTTTGTGTCAAAAACAGATTTGTGTGAACGGTTGAATCAAATAACAAAACCACATTATCCCACTGGAGAGAAATAAACTTATGATAAAACAGTTCAAGTACTGTTTATATCAGTGCAAAACACCCACAGAGAACAATTATTAAAGGGAAAGATAATCCAAAATGGATAATTGTCATATTAACATACTCTCATTTCATTCCAAACCAGTATGACTTCTGTTCATTCTGAAGATTATCATGATCAATCTTTTCTTAATATAAAATAATTTAATTGTGAGGGGGGTTGTCAAGAAAGCTGTTCCCATATGGTTCCCTTTGTTTTTGGAGCAAAATAAGAACGTTCTGAATCTATAGGAATGCTCCCTGTAAGTTCTTTTTTATACAGCAGTTCGTTCTGGCTCTCAGTGGTTGAGAACTGTGATATATTGTACTGTTATCTCTACAGGATTGCCCTTTCACTGTTTGTATCACTCCAGATCTTCTGGAATTTGCCACTGGCTCTGATGCATCTGGTTAAACATGAGATATCATTTGTTTTGGGTAAATCTGATGAGCAGTCTTTACTCTCATTAATCTATTATCTGTTCCAGAGCAAATAGTTTCGGTTGAAGGCAAAATCTCATCACGTTATTTTATGTAACTTTAATGCTGTATATTAGAGCATGGCTTTTATGATGACTGTTGTTGTTGTTGTTTTGTTTATTATTCAATAAATAATATTTTATATACATAGTATTATTGGGGAACAGTGTTCGTGATGGTGTTTTTTGTGACATTGTTGACAATAAAGTAACAGTAACAATAAAGTGACTGTTTTACAGGTCAGCAAAGACTTTTATATTGAAAGAGACTAAAACAGAAGTTATTTTTACTTGTAAAAACTGCCTCTAAGATGAAGTTAACAAATGCAGTAAGCAGCGCTGTCATCGGAAATCATCCTTAATTGATGAAATGAGAGTATGACAATATCGCTTTACTCAGTGGACCTTCAAACGTGTTTTTTTGTGAATATGAGATTGACCTGAAGAATGAATGCTGTATCAGATGCAGGTAATCACACTTGCTCCATCCATTCCCTTCCAGCTCTAAAGTGACGTTTTCGAATTTGTAATCGAGGCTTGAGCAAAAGTCCTTTTAAGACAAGTCATGTCACTCGGCGGCCATCTTTGAAACACCTCTTGATCAGGCAAGTTCAAATCCGATCTCTTTTTATGGGGAAACATCAAAATCTCCAAAACTTTTCACTAAGCTTATGATTAAATTTCATATTTGAAATCACCTAAGAAACCTGACAACAACTGTATCATCAATGTTGTTACTTTTGCTCATATAGCGTATTTTTCAGGCTTGATCTGCCAGTACATATGTGCAGTCCTAAGAGCACTCAGAACGACTTCTAACAGCAGCTCCAGTGATGTGATGACTTTATCGATTAGCGTTTGTCTCTTTCATGCAGAAGGCGGGGCTTCCTATGATTGCGCGGCCATATTGAGCATTGCATCTTCCCATTCAAAACTACTGTATATGAGTGACATGTCTTTTGTATTCTATAGTCTTTGCATGAGTTCAGCTGTTAAACTGTGATTTAAATCTGTGGCCAAAGAAAGTAGTTCTGCAAAAAAAGGGTTTTTAAAGACACTCCTGCTTATATTTGTTCTGCTTATATTTCCACACTTGTGCCATCAAACTGTTATATGCATGCAATGCAATGCTTGTACTTGAGTGATGCTGGTTCTGTATCAGCGATTGTGAAGGCCTTGTGTGTCTGGCCTAATCACTGTCATGCTGATATAAGAGCCGGTAACGCTCTCCTACTCGAGTGTAATTGCTCATTTAAGAACCTTTCCAGAACTTTCCCTGCAGGTTATTTTTAGTTTTACTTTCATAACTATGTAAACTAATTAAAACTTTGCAGATGTTTCTGAGTGATGACCAACAGAGAGATTATTTTAGTGCTGAAATTTGTATTTTTTCATTAACAAACTATTTGCTAAATAGTTTGCAGATGTCTGAAGTAAGCTTTTAGTAAAGTGATTAAAAGCAGTCAAATTGCATTATAATGATCAGACAAATCTACTTATATAGCTAAAATATTATTCCCAAAAAAGAAAACAAACACCTAAACATCTGTGTTTGTTTGTAGCCCATGTACTTTCTTTACTTCTTTTCTTTTCTTGTGACAAGCAAGCAGTGTTTTCCGATTCGTGAATTAATCGTTCTTTTGAGTCAGAAATTTTAATTGAATCGGTTGATTCAGTTCACAAAGCCAATCTAAAATGATTCATTCGCTGATTTGGTTTCCTGAGTTAATTTTTATAAATAAATAAAATGATATTAATTTTTTTTCTAGTGTTTAAGTATTTTTATGTAGCAACATATAATGGACACACACCTCGCGTCATCTAGCAAGACCTACCAAATTGTGTCATTTTATATTAAAATGTAAAAATCATACAAGATTTAAAAAATTAAGTCCAGGAAAAAAAGGTTTTCCATCCTAGTGCTCTTACAGTCATAAGTGATCAAAAATGATCCAGATCAGGTAAGGAAATTTGTATAGTACAGTATGTGCACCTGCTAACAACACAGTTCCAGTCAATTATGGCCGTACTCTAACTAGAAGGTTTGGCTTCGAGGAGACAAACAGACAAGTAGCATTGTGGAAATCAGGAAACAATGATGCTCCACTGAGATCTATTGTGGATTGTTGAGTAGGCCTTGTTTGTGCTTCTTTAATTATGAAAAATACTCCATTTCCCAGTGGGGCTTCAGTCAGAATTCACAAGGGTTTGTTTTCTTTAATGCCTAGTCTTAATTATATAAGACAGACCCAGTTTCCGCTTTGATCTATCAAGAGAGGGAGAAAATGCAGGAGCTCCTGACTAAAATATCTTCACTCCTCAATGAGAGTAAACAGAGCAGTGGGCCTCTCATTTGGGGATTCGAAAAGAGTGGGGGAAAGAGAAGGAAAAAAATGTTAAATGCACTTTCAGAAATCAATAAAAATGTAAATAGCTTCTGTCTCTAGCTTCTTAGGCTCTCATTACCTCTAGATTGAAGTTAGTCAAAACAGGAGGGGAGAGACACACAATGGAAGACAGGAACAGAGAGCTGCCTGTCGACTGTTTTAACATCACATCAGAATATTTTAGAGCTCTTCTGAATGTTTAAGCAGGTGACAGTGGACAGCTCAGATCCATGCAGGGACGTGATTGCTTTCTGTATTCTGTCACTTTGTGCGACTCGCTAAAAATTGATTGCTGAACCTCAGGGGCTTAACGTTATCTCGTATAGGCCTCTGTGTGGCTCCTTCCTACTCAACATATCAAACAGAGGGTCAGGGGACATTTAAAGCTGTGGTAAAGCACTGTCGAGCAGCTTTCATTAACTGGACCTTATGTCAGTGTGTGTGCGCTCATACTGTACACTGGAACCAAAAGTCTGAGACCACTAGTGAAAATTATGCTGTTTTGCTTCTTTTTTTTTCATTACAAATTGAGTGAAAAGTTGAACTGAAAAAAAAAAACATACATTTGTTGTAGAATTTTTTCTCTTTTTGCTTTAATGACTGCTGCTCTTGAGCTGCATAAACTCCATAAGATTGTGTAAAACCTAGTAATGTCCAGCATGATTTGAGATGATCCAAATAGTATCTTGAGCTGCAGTGGAAGCAAGAGCATCTGACAATATGTACTGTACAAATAGTCATGTTTACTTATTTGATTAGTGACCTAGAAATAGTGCAAAATCTTAAATAGGCTTATGTCTTAACGTCATAAGTCTATTTTATGTCATAACGTAGGGCTAATTCAAATTGTGATAATTTTTTTTATTGTGATTAGCAATTGTGATTATATATTAACATGACTGTGAAATAAAAAAAATGGGTATTAAAAATATAATAATTATTTTATTTTACAGTAAAACTGTAAAATTACAATACTAATATTTAAGGCTGTCTTAATTAATTTACACACTGTTGGGAAGCTTGGTGGTGCATGTGGTATTCCTAAAAAACAGATTCAGAGATGCTGTGAACAGAGCGGCTTTGAGGCACTGAAAACACTGTATCTTGAGCTGTTTGCGTGAAACTGAAACACTCTGAAACAAACAGCGCAAATATTGGAATAAATCTCACCCTTTGCGATTTGATAGTTACACTAAGCAAAATTAAGATTTAGATTTTATTTTTATTAATCGTGCAGCATAGCATTTATTTGTCCTAAAATGGTCAGATTTAAATTAGATTCTCATAAGTTCAGACTTTGGACCTCCCGGTGTACCATCAACCAGACTACAATACTGCATTTTCCAATTCCACTTTTAAAGCTTTATACCATTTTTTAGCATTTCTGGACCTCTTTTCTGGTTCCTTTCATCAAATTTATATCTGAAATTAGATCCGGTATCCATTTAAATGGAAGAAGCCAAAAGCAGTCTAGCACTTTGCTGCCATAATGTTCACTAACCCCTGCTGGAACGTCTCAAAAACATCCCGAAAATTCAATTTAAAAGTCTCGTGTATAATTCCATGAAATGTTAATGACTAAGCAAACTTAGAAAACCTACAGAGTATCATTGAATGGTGCTGAGTATCATATTTTTAAAAACATAAGGTCACCCTGAGGGAGCGTGGGCTACACCGCTGATTGATCTAGCGGATGCGCTGATAGCTGCTGTGGTAGGGAATCCTGCATCATACTGCTTACTACAAGGGCTATTTCAGGCACTTATTCAGTTTAATGGATATGAGACCAGGCCATCGGGGACCAATAAAAGCTCATTTTCCTGCAGCAGCCAGGGTGGGGGAAGAGAAAAATAGACAGCGTATTACACACGGGCTATAACTTTGACTCTTCTGCTGTCTAATTAGCCAGCTGGAGTGTGTGTGTGTGTGCGTCATGTCGGTCTGTCTGGAGAAGGCGTAGTGTGCACATTCGGCCTCAATTGTTCCATTCATACGCAGCCATCTGCGTGAGAGTTTCCCCTGACAGACAGGTTATATCACAACCTCTCAACAGCAAACAAACACGCTTTCAGAGGACAAACAAAACACGACAGATGAGCAGGCACAATGCGGCTCTGACTATAAACATATGAACTGGACAGGAAAGATTTCAGTCACATGCTGCAAAACAGCTAGAAGGGAAATGGGACAATGAAAAGAGGAGCCAGTCTGGATGAGGAGTTGTGTTTTTTATGTTTCGAATGAATTTACAGTTAACGTGTAATTTGTTCAATATCTCTTATCAGAATTTATTGAACAGAAATTACATCACCTCACACTTTGTGGAAATTAATGGTTTGACTTCTGGTTTTTGGGTGGGATAAACTGTTGATGAATACTGATTTGCGGGGCAAAGGGATGGTTACAATTTCTTGGAGGAACATTTGGAAACAATTAAGTGCTTGCGAGGCTGCAATTTATTTATTTATTTATTTATTTTCTTTTTTGTTCTATGTGTACTAAGTGTCTATGTGTACTAAGGTGCAAAGAGCCTATTTATACTTACTCCGCCCACCACTGTCTGGTTAATAAAAATAACAAAATTACAAAAGAAAACCATCCAGAACAGAAGCACTGGTGTGGTGAATAAAAGTAAATATAGATTTTGACATGAACCTGAGATTAATCAAATTTTTGATTTTTTTGCTTATATAAGTGCTTAATGGTTATTTTAGAGGCCTAATTGAAACTGGATGTGGTCGTGTTTATGGGACGAGCTTCACATCGAGCATGATATGTGCAGCTCATATTGTTACCATCATCCTGGACCTCTGAGGACAGGGAGCAGATGGATAAATATGGTTAGGGTACCAAAAATGTAATAAATAAAAAAATGTATATATTATTGTTAATATTTTTGTTGTTATTTTTGCAGGCAGTTTTCTAATGAAGTAAAAAACACTGAGGTGGAAATAGTATTTGCCAGCCTTTGCAAGTAAAAATAGGATCTAACACTTTTTGTTAAAAAAAGAATACTGTTATTTTCACTTAGTGTATGTAGAATCTATCGCTATTAATGTTAATAACACTTTTTTTTTTTGCTAATAACCTAGTTTTCTCCACGGTACTTTGCAATTAATTCAGTTTGCTCAATGTGCAGACTCTATTTTTGGTAAATAATTTTAGCCTTAGGTGTTCTATTTATTTATTTTACAAACATTTATATTTTATTATTGATATAGTCTTAAAAACGTTAATAATTTTACTTTTAAAGGGCTCCATTTATTTGAATATTTCTCTTTTTTAAGGAATCCTTCATTTTTAAAGACAACAAACCCATTACACACAGAGACTGCTTCCTTACAGTTATTTTCTGTCACTACTTCTTTATCATTCACCCTATCCCCCTGAACAAGGTCTGATTAGATCGAGCCAGAAAACAAGAATGTCTCAAAGCCCAAAAGCAGAAGGTTTCTTAAGGTGACCTTGTCAGAATACAGGTTTTAGCCATACACACAGACAGTGCTGTCAACAGCAGTTGATGAGAGAGCAGACTGATGACACACAGAAAAATCACAACCTCCACCGCTATTACACACTGGCCAGGGGTGTTTATTCCTGTGGGTGTTACATCACAGAACGCTGTCACTCTTCTGGGAAAAGCTGAAATTGGTGAGTACTGTTCACTGATGAATTGCTTTATCCTCGGAACCCTCAAAACATATTTGTCACCGATAGAAGAAAAAAAACTGTTTCTCACAACCAAGCTGCATCCACCAGGGCAAAGGATGAACTCTGAGGCAAGAACAGAAGTTATCTATTCCAGTGCACATGAAATGCATCCATAGCAGTGTATTTTTACCCTAAGGAATAAAGGCTAACAGGGGTTTACTGCTACAGAAAAACATCCACCAACAGAGCAGAATTATTACTCTGATTGGAATCCAAGATGGCGCCTGTGTACTGGGCTTGTCGTCTGTCGCTCTTGTGGTTTCTTGTCGGGTTGTCTGCTCTGTTTTTATGATGAGTCGTTCACATCTACTATCCCGGGACATATCCGCCGATGGCCCCTCAACATCCCATGGAGAAAGCAAAGGGGGAAATGTTTAATCCATGTCTGCAGTCTGTCTAACCCCTTATCACATGAGTTTCTTAATATTATCGATGCTTTTAATCTATCCCAGTGGATCAGTGACTCTACTCATATACAGGGACGTACGTTGAATCTTGCACTCTCTTGATGGGACTGATATTGTGCTCTCAGATTTTATGATCTCTGACCATAAGGCTATATTATTCACACTGTCTCTTCCAGAACTCTCTTATTTTTCAAATACAACTGTAAGTCTTTCTCGCTTCTGCTCTCCACAGTGTAGCACAACTTATAACTTGGGTTTTGCTGAATGTTGCTCACAGTTGCACTTAGATCAAGCGCTATCTGACCTGGATGCTGATCAACATCTTAGCCTCTTGAACTCTGCCTGGCTTTAGGCAGCAAATGCAACTGCCCCCCTTAAGCCTCACAAGCAAAAAACTAAATCTGTACTATGGCAAAACTCTGATACCCGTCTCCTAAGACAAAACTGTAGAAAGGCAGAACGTAAATGGAAACAAGACAGGCTGCACATATCTCTTCAAATGTTCAGAGACTCTCTTACTTCTCACTAGACTGCAGCTAAGTCTGCAAAAGCTGCACACTTTTCTAACCTTAGTGAAACTAATCATTCTAAACCTAAGGTTTTATTTTCAATTATTCAATCTGTTACCAATCCTTCTGTTAACACCATGCCTGTTGCCTCTGATGCTCTCTGTGAAAGCTTCTTGAGATATTTTAGTGACAAAATTACTAACTTAAGACTTGGTGTCTGCCCCACACTAACTTTAAGCATCTTTCCAATCATGTCATCTTCCTCTGCATTTTTGGATGCTTTTGACCCCATCAATCTCCAGGATTTGAAGTAGGTGGTTAACAATCTTAAACCCTCTTTCTGCTCTAGCGATATCATTCACCCCAAATTTTTTTAATTAATTACTGATTCGATTGCGCCAGGTTTGCTGTCCTTATTAATAAGTGTCTCCAAACTGGCTGTGTTCCTGCAAACCTTAAAGTCGCTACAGTCACTGCCTTCACTGGATCCCACTATCCTAAAAAGTTCGTCCAATTTCTGTTTTGCCTTTTATTTCAAAAGTTTTAGAGAAAATTGTGCTGAATCAACATCAACACTTCTGACCACTAATTCTATTTATGAGTTTTTCAATCTGGTTATAAGTACTGAGTCTTTCCTTTTGAGAGTGTTTAATGATATTTACCTCTCCACTGATTTCGGGTGAATCTGTGGTTCTAATTCTTTTAGATTTATTTGCTGCTTTTGATACCATAGACCACTCCTCCTTTCTATTATCTAGATTAGAGTCTTGGGTAGGTCTAAAAGCAAACGCTCTGAAATCGTTTCAGTCATAAAGTTTTCAGTGAAGCTGGGAAATTGTTCCTCTTCCCTTGCTCCTCTGACCTGTGGCGTTCCACAAGGCTCTGTTTTAGCTCCCTCTCTGTTCTCTCTTTGGTAGAGCTTTGCGTTAGCAAGCTCAAGGTTGGGAATCCCGGGGAACACATGATAGTAGAAAATTGTTAGCCTGAATGCAATGTTCGTCGCTTTGGATAAAAGCATCTGCTAAATGCATAAATTTATTATTGACCAACACTTAAAATTTGATAAACATATCTCCTCTCTTATTGGTTCCAGTTTTTAGCAGCTTCATTTACTGTCTAAAATTAAACATTTTCTCTCTCCAAAATCTCTAAAAATTGCGGTACATCTAAGTCTCAAATTGCGCGACTTCAGCTTGTCCAAAATGCTGCAGCCAGACTTTTTAAAGTGTCCGAAACATGAACACATCACTCCAATTCTTAGATCCCTTCACTGGTTGACTGGTTGATATGTTACATTTTTAAATGGATGGTTTTAAATTTGTGTCAGGTATATTTTCCATGTATGTGTAATACTTTTGCTCTTCTGTAAAGCACTTTGGTCAGCCTGGGGGCTGTTGTAAATGCGCTATACAAATAAAATTGAAATTGAAATTGAAATTATCCTGTGAAGAAAATAAATAAATAAATAAATCAGCATCTGTACACAAACGGTTGGAGTCGATGAATTGTTTGTAACAAGGCTGCATTTACAAATACAGTGAACACAGTAATATTATGAATTTTAAAATAACTTTTTCTATTGTAATAGATTTTGAAATGTATTTATCTATTTAAAAAAAAATTATGACACAGCTGAATTTTCAGCAGTTTTCTCTGTCATGTGATCCATCAGAAATCAGAAAGAGTTGCTGCTCAAGAAACATTATTACTTGAATGTTGAAATCAGTTGTAATGATAAATATTTTTTCAGAAGATTCTTTTAGTAGAAAGTTTAAAAGAACAGCACTTTTTGAGATAGAATTAGAATTTTTTATTGTAACAATGTCTTTACTGCCACTTTTACATAAGTATAAAAGAATCTGATCCCAAACTTTACAGTTTTTTGTTATACAATTTTGCTTTCCAAATATTATTTTTAAAGCATGTTTAGATTTTGTCTCTCTTTCTGCAAAAAAAACAAAACAAGTATATCATTTTTGCAACAACACTAAACTGCAAAGGCCTTTTTCTTCTAAGTCACGTGAGCATTATCTTTGTGGAGAAGTCATTCTCATTCTCTGTTGAATTGAGGTCTGGCCTCTGACTGAGTGACTCCAGGACATTACACACTTTGGTTTTAAGTCACTTCAGTGACTTTTGTTGTAAGTTCTTCCTGTAGGAAGATGAATCATCTTCCATGTCCCAGAGCTCCTTGCTGCACCACCAGGATTTTTCTACTTTGCTTTCGATTTTGCTCTCTATCCATTTTCCTTTCCCTTTTTTATGAGTTTTCTGGTCTGTGCCGCAAAGAATCGTGCCTGAAGCGTGATGCTGCTCTACAGTAGGGATGCTGTGCTCGATGTGCTTTGTTAGGTTTGTTCCAATATAGCATTTTGTATTAAGGCCTGGAAGTTGGAATCTGGTCTAACTACAGAATCCTCTTCCAAATTGTGAGTCTCTCCTACACACCCTTGAGAAAAACTCCTGCTGAGTCAAGTGTGTGTGTGTGTGTGTTTCTCCCAACAAAGTCGTTTTGGTTGTACCAGGCAGATTTCTGAACTGTGTTTGCTATCGTTGTCTCACATTCACAGTCTTCCGTGTTTATCACAGAGGACTGTAACTCTGTTAGTGTTTCTGTTAATGACCTCTGCTTCTGTTTCTCCTCTCACCCAGACGCTGTTTTGGAGAACAGCCAGTTCTGGACAGACTCATAGTTTGTTCCTCGTGTCCAAACTATTTCAGTGATGGAAGTCTCTCAGCTCAAAGGTACATTAAGTTCATTGGGTTGCTGTCCACTGACTGATATTTTTCAAGAACCTTGTCTCATAATCACTTTTAGTGTTCCTTGGTGTTTCTTTGGAAATACAGTATCTCAGTACAGCTTGAAACACACTCAAATGGATTCCCGTCAGGTTATTGTGCAACTTTGCAAAGGGTAATTAACTCGTATAAAAGTCATTTGTCAAGCAAAGGAGTGTATAGTACAAATGTATTATATTTATAATTAATTTAAAAATTCCTTTTTTTTTTCATTAAAGTGCAGTGGGTTTAACTAGTTTTGCTTTATAAGTTTACTTTGGTATTCAAGTAACCCAACAGAGAACCAAAATTAGATTTATCCAATTTTTTTTCTTGAATGCTTACATTATGATTTGTGTGTCAACTGATCATGGTCCTGAACTGACTTGCATGCTCAAAATAACTAGAAACAAAGACAGCAAGCAGGTCTCAGTCATGCAGAAGGCCAATGAAGTCAGCATTTATAAGGCGAAATACCGCGGAAGCCTACAAATTTGTGCACAGGCTATGAGGAGGACGAAGACAGGGTCGAGGAGATAATAATTCAATATTTATGATATGACTGAGTTTTGCTGGTATAGAGCTGTCACTGTAATACTTATGAGTTCTAACACCTGACTGTCGCTCCACCGTCTACTTCAGCAGCTGTCTTCCATATTCACCAGTGACCAAAAAACTACTGGTATATAAAATCACATTGCAAAATATCAGACCTGTACCTGATTTATGAAGACATTTGGAAATGGACCACATCAGAATCTAACAGTTTCCATGTGGTTTGTACTGTTCACATTGTCACACACACACACGTTTGTTTTTGTGAAAAGTGGGGACATCCCATAGGCGTAATGGTTTTTATACTGCACAAACTGTATATTCTATGGCCCTACACCAACCCTTCACTTAACCCTAACCCTCACAGGAAACTTTGTGCATTTTTACTTTCTCAAAAAACTAATTCGGTATGATTTATAAGCATTTTGAAAAATGGGGACATGGGTTATGTCCTCATAAGTCACCCTCTCCTTGTAATACCTGTGTCATACCCATGCCATTATACACAGTTGTGTCCTGATATGTCACAAAAACAAGAGCACACACACACACACACTCACACAAACAGTCACATATGAGCAAAAAATTGGATTGGCCACTTGTTCCTGCATTATGAATGTAGTTTAATAGAATCTCAAACTTAAAACAGAATAGGTGATTGAGAACTTGGGTTTAAAATAAGTATTAAAGGCACACTGTATCATACAGTATCTAAAGTCACAAATCAAGACATAAAGTCAAGTTTGAAAAATACACTACTGTTTAAAACATTGGGGGGGGATTTAATTAACTAATTTATTTGTTTATTTATTGATTGATTTTATTCAGCAAGAATGCATTAAAATTGTCTCAGCTGACAGTTTTCAATTCAGTTATTCAAATAAATGCTGTGCTTAACTTTCTGATAAGTTAAAAAGTTAGTAAAATGTATAAGAAGAAATTCTGAAGGATCACGTGACACTGAAGATTGGAGTGATGGCCACTGAAATAAATTACATTTTAAAATATATGGATAGTTATTTACTGTGTAATATTTCACAGTATCACTGTTTTTACTCTATTTTTAATCAAATAAATGCAGCCTTGGTAAGCATATGAGAATCCTTTCAAAAACATGAAAAAGTGCTACTGAACCCGTACAAAAATGAAAGCGATACGCAATTGCAAACTTCGGCTTTCTATATAATTGTCAGGTGGAAACTTTATTATATTATTATATTATACTGTTGCTTCATCATATAAATCTGGAGATTAATGACTTTTTACAGACTTTCATAGACTCTGAAAACAATATGCGCTTCCATAAAATGCCAGCACTAGCTGAGAACAAGCATTTGGAAAAACTTTTAAATGTTCAGTCTCTCTGCTGCCGCTGCTGGCATGATGTCAGTCTGATGGAGTCATGCTGTTCAGAGCTTCGAGATGAAGCTGATTCACAATGAGAGATTTCACATGAAGGGCAAACAGAGAGACGCCCCAGCGCACACCCCTTTAAAATGCACAGCACCACGTCTTAAACAAAATACGAATGAAAAGAAAGATATAGTATTGAAAGGTGTACTCAGTAAACAAATGCAAGCTGTATAGTGTTGAGGCATCTCTTCACCTCTGCTCTGAGTGTGGTTCAGTGCCGAGACAGAGCAAGGCTGTTTTCTGACCCGACCACTAAAGAATAAGATACTTGAAGTGACTAGCAGCTAATGCATTTTTCACCACATCTCTGTAAGCAACTCACGTGTGAATATACAGTTTATTTTTTTACTCGTTCCAGTAGCCGTTAGGCATGGATATACATCACAGCTAAAATTATGCAAAAGCTCTGAATGGGCACATATTCCATTTATTATCTCTGTCGTAGATTCATTTTGCCGAAACAGTGCCCTTTCAAATGGCAGGTAGGTTTTTTTTCACACTACAATCTTTACAACACATGTATTTTACACATGGGTGAAGCAAATATCAATAGCGGGACTGAAAGCACGAGTCACAGAAGACAAATGAAAGCTGGTGGTTTATAAAACTACACATGCCTCCGAGCACCACTATCCAAGCGCTGAGTGAAAAACAGCCTGCCAAGGGAGCCCTGTATAAAACCGCCAATGTTTTATTAAAATGCCGTGCAACTACAAAAGGCGAGAGCTGGTGTTGTTTTTAGATGAATAAGAATGGCATGAAAGGGGGTAAAGAGAGAGGGGACTGAAGAAGAGAGAGGGAGGAGAAGGAGAGGGGAAGAAAGGATAGAGGATGGGGAAGAGAGAGAATCTATCCACATCAGTATGCGTTTCCTCAAAGGCCGTCAGCGGGCTGTCACATTCAGAGCGGGCTGAAGCTTCAGACAGTGGAACTGATCTGGGGCATGAAATCATATTCTGAATCTCCTAAAGGACCCTGAGAGAAGCTGGTCACCAAAAAAATAAAAATAAATAAATAAATAAAATGCGGGTGCTCTGTTTGTGCACTAGATTCACCAGCAAACTAACACATGCAGCACTGCCAGCACTAGTGATTTTACACCAAGCTCCAGTGTGAGAGACATATCCTAGAGTGATGCTAGTCGATGGAATAAGAGTAAAAGGTTACATTAAAGTATAATGTGGACATTCAAACACCATGTCTATATGGAGGTGCACATGAATCTGAGTTTCATTCGTTCATTTGGTTTTTGATTTAATATTAAAAGTAGAAAATTAAAAAATGGCTCCTTTTTGTTTTTGTTTTTTTTTTGTTTTTTTTACACATGCATGTATATATTTAGGAAAAATATGTATGATAAATATATTGATATATAATATAAAATATAAGAATATAAATGTGTTATAAATATAATATCAAAATATATACTGTATGTGTTTTTTTTTTTATATAAAACCAGGCAAGCAATCTAACTTTATTTATGTACATTTACAGAAATTTAATAAACCCAACAGAATTGCAACTTGACGTCTAGTGATCACTTTACTTTCCATTGCAATAGAATAAAATAATGAGTTCGTTGTATTGACATTAGAGTGGGCAGATGACCAAATATTCAGTTTAAAGCAGAGGATCTGCAGAACAAGGCATGAGTCAACTGGCCTGACTAACTTTAGACGTGTGGATGTGTGATTTCTGCCAGAGCATATTTACACAAGCACTTTTTTTACAGTTCTGCAATTTAATTATAAAAAAATTAGAATTTAATTTAAAGCTCCATTTGAAATCCAAAAGCAAGTGCACCGTCAGGTTTGAAGTGCATGAACATTTTCATTTCAACACCACTAGTATTAATTGAGAATGGATGCTTCTATAACGGCTTCCAATCTTCTAGGAAAGCTTTCCACTGCATCACAGCTGTGTGGATTTGCTCCCTTTCAGTCACGGCCATTACTGAGGTCAAGTGCTTTAGATTCGCAGAGGTGTCCAGTGGAGTTCAGGTCTGTGCAAAGCAGTCGAGTCCTTACACAACCCAGACACCATAAACCATTTCTTACAGACTTCACTGTGGGTGCCATGTCGAATTTCATCCCCTGTAAATCCCTGTCTAGGGAAAGTGCGTCTGCATGCAATGAGCACATCTGAAATTGTCAAGTCTATCTGGTTGATCAGTATGTGATCTGTGTGCGAGTGATTCCCTGTCCTCTTTCTAATCTCTTCCTCTCCAGCGTCCTCTAGTCTCCACAACAGAGCTCATCTCATCTCCAGAAGAGGCTGGCGTGTGTGTGGATCATTTGGACCTGGCTGCTCTTCACACAGCTGTCTCATGCTCAAGCGTAATCACCACCAACATGATAGACCTTGACAGACAGCCTTGTGGCCTGAGTAATTTTGCCATTAATGTCGGGAAGAAGTGTTTCAGACAAACACAATTACGTGACGAGATTGTCTGCCCACATGCATGAATAACCAGGAGATGAGAGCTTGAACTGGTAGAACCGAATTAAGCCGCTCTCGGTTATGCTGCTCTGGATGCATTCAAGCACATAAGTATTATCTACTCTTTTTCTAAAAATATACAGCGGCTGAACCCTGTTGAATACCTGTCTTCATGGACAGAGCAATCTGTTTTCAGTACTGCCACACTGATCAAAGCGGCCCACTTGTGCTGTATAAATGCGATGGGCTCAAATTGTCCAATGTTAACACTATCAAACACATGCGCTCTGCTTTTCCTCCTTACTCCATTCACACCTCAAACAACCTCTGTCTAATCCCTTCATCCTCTCATAATGAGAGAAATGAGCAATAACGGCCTCGTAACTCCATGAAGGTGAACGGCAGAATGTGGGGGTGCTACAATACACATGAGGACCTGAATAACAACAACAGCCCTAATCACATACCAAGCCCCAGATCGGGTTGCTCACTACCTTGCTAATTTATGAAGTTTCCCTCCCTTTTGGGCTCAATTTCCAACTCAAGATGTTTTCTCTTCGGAAATAATAAGGTAATTAAATATATAGGAAATAATGGTAATTAATTTTGCAGTGCATTCCTGAAGAAGTCTTATTGGAAGAATGCAGATTCAGTGAAAATGCGTCTCATTGAAATGTATCTGCAGTTTCCCAGTGGACTTGAATGGAAAACAACAGCATATCTCAACAAAACATAATGTGTATCGTATTTATGGCTTTGGCACGGTTTACCACTCATTTCATTTTAAAGTCCCATGATATTCAGCTTTAATGAGTCCTATGGCCATTGTGCGCACAAATAAAAAGGCTTAAAAGAAAAAAATTATCATAATATGAATAGAACAATCCAAACATTTGCGTTGAGATTATAGACACAGTAGATCATATTTGTGAGAGTGTCCAGTTTCATTATTCCACAAAGGAGATCATGCTTCTTGCCCGTAAACCATCATTACCGTGTTTTACTAACAAGCGAATCATTTAGCATCAGAGAAGCACTAACAGCATTCCGGCTGTGATTTAGGTAGTGCTAATCTTGCCGTTTTGTTTGCAGGGCATACAAAACACAAGTCGCAGTGGGCCTTTTAAACTCTCATTAGGAATATTCACATGGCCTGGGGGAAGAACAGATGAACTGATGTGTTAATTCAAACACACTGATTTCACATCTCTTTTTAATTCCTATTATCTCTCGCTTTTTGCACATTTAGTGGGGAATTGGCTTCTATTTTCTGGTCATTTTCCGTTGTGATGAGTTTTTCCCCTCACTGTGGAAATGTGTTTCAAATCTTTGCAAATTATACCAGTGGCGTGGGGTTATTTTCAATTTACTGCTCTTGATTGCATATCGAAATGTTAATCTCATTAATTTTTATGTTTTCTTGTAATGTGAGTAGGGGAGGCTGGGGAGTGATGTAACATGGGATGAGTTGTAACATCATCGGTTTAACCAATTAAAAATAGCGGGATGAAATCACCGCCTTGCATTACCATTCAAAAGTTCGGGGGATTATTATTATTTTTTTTGTCACATGATCCTTCAGAAATCAATCATATGCAGATTTTCTGCTAATGAAGCATTTCTTATGATCAATGTTTAAAATAAAAAATAAAACAGGGAAACTAAATCTTACAGACATTGATATTTTTAGTGTTTTTGAGAGTATATGAGCTTCCTTAGGACTTCTGCTGAAGTAAAATCTAGGATTTTTTTAATATACAAAACAAAACAAGCTTCTTCAAACTTCATATAGACCATTTATCAGATCTGCAGTGGTGTGAAAAAGTGTTGGCCCCCTTCCTGATTTCTTATTTTTTGCATGTTTGTCACAGTTTTATGTTCCAGATCATCAAACAAAATCCAAAACTACATGGCCCTGTGTGAAAAAGTGTTTGCCCCCCTGTTAAAACTGTGGTTTTTATCACACCTGAGTTAATTTACTCTAGCCACAGGCCTGTTTACTGCCACAAAAGATCCTCAAAATCTAGACATCATGCCGAGATCCAAAGAAATTCTGAAACAAGAAAGTAATTGAGATTTATCAGTCTAGGAAAGGTTATATAGCCATTTCTAAAGCTTTGGGACTCCAGCGAACAACAGTGAGAGCCATTATTCACAAATGGTAAAAACATGGAACAGTGGAGAACCTTCCCAGGAGTAGTCAGCCGACCAAAATTACCCCAAAAGCACAGTGAAGACTAATCCAAGAGGTCACAAAAGACCCCACAACAACACCCAAAGAACTGCAGGCCTCACTTGCCTCAGTTAAGGTCAGTGTTCATGACTCCACCATTAGAAAGAGACTGGGCAAAAACGGTTCCAAGACGAAAACCCCTGCTGAGCAAAAAGAACATAAAGGCTCGTCTCAGTTTTGCCAGAAAACATCTTGATGAGAAAATACGTGGACTGACGAGATAAAAGTTAAACTTTTTGGAAGATGTGTGTCCAATTACATCTGGTGTAAAAGTAACACCGTATTTCAGAAAAAGAACATCGTACCAACAGTAAAATATGGTGGTGGTAGTGTGATGGTCTGGGGCTGTTTTGCTGCTTCAGGACCTGGACGACTTGCTGTGATAAATGAAACCATGAATTCAGCTGAAGGAGAATGTTCGGCCATCTGTTCGTGACCTTAAGCTGAAGCGAACTTGGGTTCTGCATCAGGACAATGATCCAAAACACACCAGCAAGTCCACCTCTGAATGGCTCAAGAAAAATTAAATAAAGACTTTGGAGACTTTTGAGCCCCCCCCAACCAGTTATAAGGTTTAGGGGGCAAACACTTTTCACACAGGGCCATGTAGTTTTGGATTTTGTTTTCACTTAATAATGAAAACCTTCATTTAAAAACTGCATGTTGTGTTTACTTGTGTTATCTTTTACTAATATTTAAATTTGTCTGATGATCCGAAACATTAAAGTGTGACAAACATGGAAAAGGATAAGAAATCAGGAAGGGGGTTAACCCTTTCCACTCCACTGTATTCTTGTCAAGCTGACTTGGAAATATGTGTGCTGTAACAACCATCCCCTGATAGTAACACTGTTCACAGCAACCCTTTCTAAAGTTACAAGTGATATTTCTTATATTTAATTTCATGTTGTTTTCAATGAAATAGGTGATTGCATAATATTAGTTTTGATCAAGTAAATTTGCTTGCAACAATTTATTTATAGATAATAATAAAAATATCATCCCATGTTTTGTAATATTGTTTCAGCCTAGTGTGAAAGGTTGTAACAGCACTCTTTCTACTTGACACTAATTTATACTGTTTATGTAAAAGTATCATGTTCTACCAGACAGCTATGGGAAAATTATATTAAAGTCTGAGACACATAGCATAAAATTACACTGTGCACAGACAGCTTGCTTGCTTGCTTCAAGTTAATTTTTAGTTTGTCTATTATTGGGACAATTTACTCTCTCACAAACATTCAGCATGTGAGTTTGCAGTTTTTTCATCCCACAGCTAGAACACATTAATGACACACTAACCTTCTGTCCATTTCCACTGTGTGCTGTAGAATTCATTAACTCGCACTGAATTCTTGAAAGTGGCGTCCAGACGGGAGAAAAGTCCTGCCCTTGCTGAAGTGAGTCATTATGTCTGTAGATTAGTTCAGAATTGCCCTCAGACCCATAAGTACTAAAGCGCTCTCTTCTATTCATCTGAAGGGCCCTCAGTGTGTTCAGACGTGTGCTTAGGGCTGTGTGATATGGACAATAAATACCATCACTATTTTTTAAATCTGTATTTTGATTTCAATTTTAATCACGATTTTGACACTATTTTATTACACACATGCTTTTACATTCATAAATGCATTCTGGTATTTTTTGAAGTTCAGAAGGAATCCAGTAGCTGTAATAACATGACATATATTAAATACATCTTAAAATCATCATTAATAAAATGCAAATTTGTATAATTTAAGTAAGGCTTTAATGTTCTGCTTCACCAAATATATGAAATAGCTGCTAATATTGATAATATTTGTTGGCACAATATCTTTACATAAATGATACGTGATGTCACTGGTTATTTCTTTATGCCTTTTTTGAAATCTTTTTTTTTTTTTTTTTTTTGTGGCTTAATGTCCTAAAACAACATCCAGGGACAACAAGTTTTCTCACACATTTCTTTTGTTATAACGGAACTATAACGCGTAAATCTTCAATGTTTTCTCACCCAAAGACAATGATATTAAAAGACTCAATTTGGTACACATTCTATTATACAATTCTACTGTATCTACAGGAAAGAAGATGAGCCAGAAGTTGAACCAAAAAAAAAAAAGTTATATATATGAAAATTTTAAAGTGGTTTAATGCGTCATAACAGGAATGTCTTTGAATGTCTGATTGATTCTCAGATGTTACACCAGAGATTCAGATTCATTTTAGTGAATCATTTCATCCTGAACAGTCTTCTCTCTTATATGTAACATATTTTAAATTTAATTTTTTTAAATTTTTTAATGGAATGGAACAAACCAAATTTGAATTCTCACATGTTATTATCACGTATGAATAAAAAAAAGGGGGACAATTAATTTTAATGAGTTTTAGTTGTTTAATTGTTGTGGGTTCATTATGTACAGTACATGGTTTGAAATTTTTAATGATCAAACTAGCCCTAACTGCTTTAAATATAATTTACCAAAATTCATTCTATGAAAAATTTTAAATAAATAGCATAGTAAATAGCAAATAAGTCAAATACATGTTATAACTAAAATCGAATAAACTTGTGACTTTACAAAAATGAAACAAACATGAAAATGGTAGACTAATGGTATTTACCAACCATGTTTATCATTTTCTGATTGTATTTTTTATATTTTCTTTTAGTCAACCGGTTCATCCTGAACTGTCTTCCTTCTGCTATGTGACATTAGAAATTCTGATTACTTTAATTGAATCAGTTCATCTTGCACAGTTCCTCTGTTTTATGTAACGCTGGAATGGCTGATATATTTTTTTAGCGAATCGGTTCAATGATTACCTATTTCAGACCAATGAAAACTTGAGCTGCGTTACGCTACAAGTGATGTTGAACGGCTTAAAATTCATTGCGAGAGATAATGCTTCCTCTCAATGTGGTTTTCATTTTCCTGCCTGCACGACGGTTTTTGATTGATTACTTCTCTGTATGGCTGATGGCTGCGACTTTCGCATGCAAAACAGTTAAATTGCCTTGCCACCTCTACTGCTGTAGGTAGGAAGAGGGATTGTATGAGAGAGAGTAGGTGTGAGAGTGGATGCAAAAGAGGAAGCGAGAAAGAGTAAATGAGAGAGACATACAGAGAGATGGCATATTTATTATTGCATGGGGATCCACTTATTGGGTCTTTGTGGCTGTGAGCGAGGCTGTGAGAACAAAGTGTGGTGTAATTAATTAAGCTGTAGGCGACCGAAATCCATTTTTCTCAACCACCGCCTGTACACTTTCAATTACTCCTGCTGTTTAAACAATTACACACAAACACATTCCTGATACACCCTTTGAATTATTCATCATCTCCAAAAGCCATTTCTGACTGCAAGCCCCAAACTCAAACTGGTAACTGAAGACTCTGAGAAGTAGAGATGCTTTTTGTTTTTGTGATCAGTGTTGGGAAGTAACTGAAAGTTGAAATCATTACCTAACTAATGTTCCTTTTGAAAGTCAGCTCCATTCAAGTGAAATGGAAGGTCTTGAATGGTCTTCTGTCCCATAAAGTGTGTCACTTTGGGAGGTCAGGTTTTTTTAAAGATTCAGTTTGTTCTTGTCTCATGCACAGTGAATAAAATGAGAAAAAAGTGCTTTGAATCTTGATTTGAACCTTTTTAGGCTTTTTAAAACCAAGTTTAGTTAAATGGGTGTTTGTCAGGACATTTTTTCCCAGACTGCAGTAAAGAAAAAAAATCATATAATAAGCCTGAAAATGTCAATTAATTTTTTTTTTTTGTATTTTTTTTTTACATACATTTAGTAAAGGAGTTAAAAATAAATAAATAAAAACTGTATGATTGAATAGCTACAGTAGGTCAATATGTCTTTAAAAAATATGATATAGTTTGACTTTTTTATGAAAAGACAAGGTTTGTTCAGGTCAAATAGATTAACCCCAGGAGATTGAGTACTAAATGAGTATAATTAACGGCATTCAATAAGTAAGGAAAGTATTTCATTACATTTAATTTGACCTGTCATATAAATCAGTTAATTTTTCTATTGAAAATGGTGTTTGATGGATGAATGAAACCAAAATTAATACAGAGATTACATTTATAAGAACTTAACACCTGCGCTGGATTTTTAAACTATGCCTCCTTTTCGTCTCTGACATATCTGTCACAAATCAAATAAGAACGTCAGAGAAATTTACATTTAAAAGATGAAAAAGAGGATGTATTTATTTGTACTGTGTGAACAATATGTAATCATGTAGTCAATGTACACGTATATACAACAGTGGTTTACAAATCTGCCCAGTTACACAAAGCAACACTAATATTCTGTCCACATCTTATGGTCATGTTGGACTCGGATATTGATTCTTATCAGATATTCCCAGAAAATGATTCACAAATCACGGATGGGCTGTTTCCTTACACACAAATTATGCAGAAAATTTCCATGGCAGGAAGGTTGAAATGTAAGCGAGACAGCCGCACACTTGAGTCTGCTGCTCCGTCTATATTTGTTCTAATTCTGGAGCTGTCATGTTTTGTTTCACAGAAACAAATTTAAAACTACAACAAAAAAACAATAAGGGCAATGTTTGGCTATGCATCAGCAGCTCAGTTTCAGTTCCTCCCTGCTGAATATCTGAACATCAGCCCAAACTCATCTGCAATATAGATTTCTCACTTGCACACTGGAAATTGTTTGTTTTGAAACTGATGGCACAAACAAGCCTATTAAACTTCTGCTGTTTGCGACATATGAAATCAATTAGAAGAGATTAATGGATAGAGCAGATCAGTGTTTTACTGTGCTGTGAAGACTTTGATTACCCCTGCAAATCCCCCTTGAAACCACAAACCATCAAACGGAGAACGCAGCTTCATATCATCAGTTTAGTGTAGCCATGACAACATCAGCAATATGTCACTAAGTTCTACACTTGTTGCATCATGGGAGATCTGGAGAGCATTGACACATTGAACCAGAACCAAATGAGAGATCATGTAACGACACAACATACAGATGTAAAGTAGAAATCCTTCATCAGTTCTCTAGCTTTTCTTTGTGACATTTAACATATTTATTTGACATAGAAAAACACTCACTTTATTATCTTATGAAGCCAAAAAAATAAATAAATAAATAAATAAGCTAAATAATTAAAAATAAATTAATTCATATTAAAAAATGTATCAATAAATTAAATAAATGTTGCATATTATAATGTTTTGATGCTTGAATTCACTTGCAACATTTAAAATGTTTGATTTTATTTTATTTGTTTGTTTTTATAGAACTGACTTAAATCTGCAAGACACCTGCACATTGAGAGAAGGAGACCTCAATTATAAAACGACAAGGCTAAAGTCTTGGATTGGTAAAAATCTCAATCCAACTGAGAGTTTTGAAAAAGGTTCCACTTACAATCTCCGTGCAGCCTGTCTGGAGCAGTTGTTCAGAGAACAATGAGGAAAACTGCAGTGGCCCGATCTAAATCCACATAGACTCAATATTAAAATCGCTGCCAAGTATGTATCTACTAAATAATTGATTTGGACTTGAAATTCTTTGGCATATGATTATTTTTAAATGATTTGTAGTAATTCTCACTCTGACACATAGTATACAGTGTGTGTGTGTGTGTGTGTGTGTGTGTGTATATATATATATATATATATATATATATATATATATATATATATATATATTAAAAAAGCATGTTCATCAGTGTGTCATAAAAGTCTAAATACATTTTCTGTGGTTCAGTGTTGTAAAAAAATAAAACATGAAAATGTAATATTTATTTTGTATTCAGTAACTATATAGGCACCATCAGGGTTGGGGAAAGTCACTATTAAAAGTAAATGCATTATAATATATAAAAAGTAACTAATTGCATTACTTTTAATAATGCATAACCTTAATAATAAAAAAATATATATATATATATATATATTTTTTTTTTTTTTGGCAACTGTAAAAGGCCCTTTCACACCAAAAGTGAAATCAATAAGCCTCATGTTGAAGTCTGTAAAACACAGTAACTTGCATAACTTGTAATTCACTAGTTACTTAAAAAGTAATCTGATTACGTAACTTGCTTTACTTGTAATGCATTACCAACAGAAGATGTAGTGTTACTTATAGTAAATATATGCTTGGCTTTGACTATGCATGTTTAACAACTTGAAATGATAAAAATTGGCAATAATGTGAAGAAGTTTTGTGTTTTGAATAAAAGAAAGAAGTATATAAATCTGTCTCTTGGTTCAGGTAGCTCAATAGATGTCAGATGTCTAGTAAAACTCATAAGGCAGATGTAATAAAGTTGATGTAGGACTTCCTCTGTGCTCTGGCAAGGGTAGAATTCACAGGTAATATGTGTTTGCATGTGTCTGGTGGCTTCAGGTTTTGTGAGGTCAGATTGGCATTCATAGAAGCGCTGTCTGGAGCGGAGAGAGAGAGAGTAGTGTGACAGAGAGCAGATGGAGGACAGCCCAGGGGCTGAGACTGTACGACTCTCCCATTGTTCCTACAGGCGAGCTGGCACTGTCAGGAAGATTGGATGGAAGCGGGAGAGATGGACGGAACGTCTCTGCTAAAATAATGTGCCTTTAGGAGCTGTATTATATAAGGCTATTAAACTGTCAGTGTGTGCTGCCATACATAGGGGAAGATAACCTTTGTTTTGCAGCAGATGAAAAACACATTCCATGTTTGTTTTGATGTAGCTACATCCATGGCCTGCATCTGTCGGTGTGTGTGGGGGGAATTATCACAGATGACTGTCTTCTCTCTCATGCCGCTGAGAAATATTTAATACTAAGAAGGACAAGCAGGATGCCGTGCCGCAGCCGAGCCCTGATTCTGTCAGAGGCACTTTGTAGGAAAGTCTTCGGGCGGCTTCAGCAGCCTAGAGCTGCAGATGGAGAACCGGCATCCACGTCACCTCTGTTATTGAGCTTTATTGAGCCCTCCTGGAGATTTCCTCCAGAGAAACTCTAATGGTAGAGCGGAAACCAGATGACGCTTTGATTCAAAGAGATCCGGGCATGTCTTTATTGTAGCCTGGGAAATATGTGAAATATTGCCAGGTCTCCCGCAATGAGTGCATTAAACTGTTAACAAAGTTAAAACAGCGTGAGTTAAGGGGTTGGACTGTTTGTTTGTTCATTCGTTGGCAAATAAATAGATTTATGTGATACCTGGAGAGAGCTATGCGTTAGAATTGCCATTTATCTCAGCAGCGTTTGCTCGGCTGGCATCGGGCCAGGCCTGGAAGTACGTGACCTGGAGCCTGCCATCTTCATGGGTGCTCAGTTCTGCTGCCAGGCTGTTTTGAGCCAATTAACTGAACTTAAATGGCATGTGACTAATGACTGTAGAGCCCAGAGGAAAATGATGTCATGATCACACTGAATAGCTGATGGCAACACAAAAATGTCACGAGTCGGGAATTTGGAGCAAAAAATATATTTAGGAGCCTCTTAAAAAGAATCAGGCTCTGGTTAAGCATCTACAGTAATAAATGAAATATTTGTGGTTGCTTGTAAAATGTTTTATTATACACTTCAGCTTTGAATGTCTGCAGATATCTCTCTTTTTCATGCTGAAAGAAACCTTGTTCATTTTATATTTGATAAACAATATAGTTAAACATCATTCAATGTTTCATTAAGAAGAAAATATATAAAACAGACAAATGTATTGGTCTCTTTTCCCCTTAATTTTGTTTTTAGGATTAAGTTTTTCATCTTTAAGTGCATAAGAAGCATCTATCCAGCTTATCAGTTTTGTTACTTCAAATTTATTATCATTATCATTTTGTTTTTTTGATAATGTTTTTTTACCAGCAAAGCGAACCAGAAAAAATCCAATGTATAAACCAACCTGCACTGTACAGATGAATTATCCCATATAGTGTGATAGTTCATACTGCTTTACACCATAATTATGCTCAGTCAAGCAGCAGTAGTAAGACATTTAATATTAATTTCAACAGAGATTTTAGTAGATTTTTACCTAAGAGGATATCTCTATGGACAGGAGATGCTTTTAACAAAGCTCACACTCTATAAGAAGAGTGCAAGACCAACATACAGTAGTTGCCTACACTGAAAAAAATCGTAATCAGTGTTTTTTGTGTTCCAGTAAAAAAAAAAAATTTTAAATGTCTGAACGTTTCTAAACCAAGATGCACTTACTTAAGAGACAGAAATGTATATCAAGAATTTTAATATTAATAATTTAGTTAGATTTGTATATAATTTGCCAGAGAAGAAGTTTTTCGTGAGAACACCAACCATTATCCATCCATTACTAAGACTAGTAAAGTGCATACCTTTTAAACATATTTATCTGATATATATATATATATATATATATATATATATATATATATATATATATATTGTATCATCAGTTGTTCAAGCCTCAGCTTACGTGGATAAATGGAGATGTGACGTGATGTATATCTGATGCCTTATATGACCATGTCTGGATATATGTTGATACATATTGCAACATGGCACAGATTTTCACAGCTTCATGTCCAGGAAGAGCTACATTGATCAAGAACCTAACAAGTAAAGTGAATCTGACAGACAATCTATATTTCCCAGAAACTCCACAAGATTGATATGATATCTGCCCTCTAAAACCACAGCAAGACGCTCATAAGTCATAGTTGTGTTGCTGTTAAAGTAAAGAGGCATCTGAACCGCAGTTATCGGATTAGCCTGCTGTTATTTTCAACGTAATACAGTTAGCCGTCTGTCCACTATTAACACTTGCACTTTAAATCTCTGATCTACCCAGGTTGATTCCGGTGTGGCTGGTTTTGTAATAGCCTGCTTGTCCTTGGACTTAGTGATGGTCTCCCAGGGGCCCGAGAAACTGTGTCTGTGTTTGTTTGTAAAGGGATGGTTCAGGTCTCGGTTTGTTAAAGAAGGGTTATTTTCTACATCTGGAGAGTTCAGACTCATAACACTAAAACATGACAGCTATGCATGCATGACAAACACAATTTGCTTAGTGCTGTTGCAGCTGTCAGAGCTGAATAGAGACCTGGTCTCGTGAATCAGCCATCCTCATCTGTCTGTCTGAGCCGGAGAGCAAGAACAGCCGGCAGCACATCTGTGAGAAGTGCTACACGTTCCTCTCTCTGTCTGTCTCTCCGTCTGTCTTTCGCTCTGTGCTTTTCACTCTCTCCATCCCTCGCTTCTTATTCATCTCTACATTTAAAACACATATAATCATCGATTTGCACTGCATTGCAGCGGCAAGTAAATCAGGACCTGTGAGCCCACAATATACACACATAATGTAGGCACTATGTTGCTTCCATACATATAGCTATAACAATTCAGATTCCTCAATTTGTTTTGCAAAAAACACGTTAGATAGATATGTAGTTATCTATATTCCGCCTTTGAATGCTTGCTTTTGATTTATTAAAGCTATAAGGCATTAGAAACTGTGCTTTGCAGTGATTTTACCTGGAAACTGTGACTCTGAATGGCTTTTACTGTAGCTTCACAGCACTGCGATAAAAGACACCAATGCTTAATACACAGTATCAATGTATTTTGTTTTTATTGATAATATATATCATATTTAATGTTCATATTATAATAGTTTATATAATTATAAAAGGTATTTAAAGACATATTTAAATAAATGTAAATGTATTGCCATTTATTTAAATGAGTATAATATTATTATAACATTACAGAAGAGATAGTTCCAGTCCTGGCTTCTGATTGGTCATTACATTGTTCTAGTTCCAAAGAGAGGGTACTCAAACCCCTCCCTCACATAAAGGTGGTGATCCCAGATGTGTTGACCAATCACAATATAGAGACAGCTTTGAGCTGTTCGTCACACCACTCCACAACTCCCATAATGGATCATTATTTTTATAGCATATCAGCGTTCTGTTATTTACGGGAGTTCATCTTCTAGTAGGGATGCTCCAATATTAAAATTCTGGTTGATATTAATAATTATTTTCTTGTTATGGCAGACAACCGATGAATGATATTAAAGTTCTATACACATTTTGTTTGAATTTTGTTGAATTGGTTGAATTAGTTTGAAAGTAAAAACTAAAATCAGTCATTTTTAAATGCTGTAAGGTTCTTTAGAAATCTGCAGTGAAGCTACAGTAAAAGCCACTCAGAGTCACAGTTTCCAGGTAAAATCACTGCAAAGCACAGTTTCTTCTGGCTTATAGCTTAAGTAAATCAAAAGCAAGCATTTAAAGGTTGAATATAGATGACAACATATCTATCTAACTTCTGACAAGCATTTTTGCAAAACACATTGAGGAATCTGAATTATTAGAGCTATTATGCATTGAAGCAAATTAGTGCCTACAGTGTTATTATTATTATTTTTTACTATATGTGTACATCAGCCGTTCTGTGGGCTATTGCTTAAATTTAGTAAATTTTTTAACTATGGGAGGTTTGCAGTTCCCAAGTGACATTATTTTGGCACATTCATATGTGCAGTTTATACTGCATAATAGTCAATACCGCATAAATCAAACATAGGCTCTCTCAAACCTTGACCTCCAGGGAAATTCAAATACAAAATTAAAATATGCAGTATATATATAAACATTTTCGCAATGGATGCAAGCTCAATTCATCAGATTGTGAACAACACCGTTTTGCAATTTCCTGCAGTGATCTTGGTCACTAGTTACATTGATGGCTTTAATGATAGCAACGGTACCGCAACAATTCATGACCTGTCAACCCTGATACTCAGTGCAATCTACCAGCCTCAAAGCACTCAATACTTAAACAAATATCTCTTTGTAACACAACACAACACACACACACACACACACTCCCACCCTCTCCAAATCCACAATCTTACCCTGACTGGAAAAGCATTACAGTTAGAAATCACACTTGTCATAACATCAAAAACGTCAACATAATCACACAAGGTTTGAAAGCTGAGCAGATGTTGTCAGTTTTGCTGACCTTTAAAAAAAATTCTTATATGATTGGCAGTTTGAGAGAATGTTTGCTGAGCTTGATGTTTTCACAGCATGCAAACGCATCCTGGAGCTACTACAATCGGTGCCTGTTGTTTGTGTTTTTCATATAAGGCAAGTGGTAAAATGAAATGACTGTAAAGATTTATTTTCAGAAAACACTGATATCTCAAATGCACTCCTTTGTTATTGAAGTAGTGCAGAAAATATGACCATAAATTGACATCTTTTGTAGAAATCATCTCTTTGGAGCAGAATGGGGGCTTAAATATGAATTATTTAGTGCCCCTTTTTATACTGAGTCAAAAAAAATCTTAATGCCTCGGTATTGTTCATCTTTTGAGAGAACATATGGACACTTAAACGTAATCTCTGTCCATTCATTCCATCCAGCACCAAATGTGAATTTTATGCAACATCACCAAAGCTCATAAAAGCCCAATCTGTGCAGTTTGTTTATCTGCTTTGATATTCAGATTTATGGTAGTGGAATCCCAGAGAGCCAATATATAGCCTTCCATTTAGGATGAACATGTGATTGTTAAGAAATACTGCTGTGCTCTGATAAGTCTCTTAGCTGGAGCTCAATTGTTCAATCGAGACTAACTTTCCTAACATCGCTCTATCTACATTCTGAATGACACTGAAGCCAAATCTAAATAGTCAAAAGTATTTGATGTCAAAGAGGCAAAACTCCACCGACCTTCTACTTTGAATCAAGAATAGCATGTACCTCTATAATTGTTCTATAGTCTGTACAATAAAATCAATTCCAATTCAGGATCCAATCCCACTAAAGTGCCTCTAGCAAGATTAGTTAAAGTAAGTGGTGCGGTCTCAAATTGCTTTTAGCCCTCTCATTTGAAGGTGTGAGGTTACAAGAAGCATTTGTGCTCTGTTTCAATTGAGGTGAACCTTAAAACCACCCCAGACCGCTGAGATATTAGACAAACAGGATTTTCTAATAGATTTACATTCTGATAAAAATGTCTAATATACTCTTGACCCGATGTGTGAAAGAAAAACTGTAATTGAACCCAGGTGCTTGTAAACTTGGCTAACCACGAGGTCTGAGAGCAGTTCTGGTGTATTGCATGTTCTGATAGGGATAAAAAACAAAAACAAAAGAAAAAAGAAAAAAAGTCTTTGTTAAATGGAAATTCAACTAACCATCTAATTGTGCTTGGTTAGCATATTGAATATGTATGAACTTGTATTGAAAAATTGCTGATGTCAAAAGACATGACTCCAATGCAAATTGATCATTTATTTACAGATGATAAAAGCTAGCCAAATTAGGCAGAGTTACTTGACATGTCCTTGATGTCAAGTGCTTGACTCCTTGAAAAGCCTCTGCAAACCCTGACATCATTAAATACAGACCAAAATCTGTTGTGTACGGTGAATTACTGGGTACCGAGAGCTTGAAACCATCAAAACAATTCTGCTACTGTGTTGGGTTGCCACTTGATAAATGTCCAAATCTGGGTTCTGCAGCAATGCCATGTTGAGAACCACTGTGCTAGAAATCCATCCCCTGTGTGTCTACTTTCCTGAATCAGAGTTGCACCAACGAGAATTCAATTAAGAAAAGGATTTGTCGAAGTTGTGTGCACTACTTAATAATACACTGCCTAACAAACCAGCGATTAAAACCTTCACCTGCAATTAATTTTGATTGTCTGCCATGGTGGATTAACCAATGGAAGTAAACAGCAGCATAAATCTCTTCAAATACTCTGGAAATAACCGTATTCCATTTTTTTGTCATATAGAGAAGGATATCAAAAATTGCTTTTTATATATTATATTATATTATATTATATTATATTATATTGTTTGCATTTTACTGTACACATAAAATATCTAAATACTGTATATACTGTCATATTGTTATTCTGTGTATGTTTATTTTTCATTAAATATTCTTTGTTGATTTGTTATCATTATAAAAATTCTTCATGATTAGCAGCTCTCTTAAAGGGACAGTTCCCCAAAAATGAAAATTATGTCATTAATTATTCACCCTCATGTCATTCCAAAACCTGTAAGACCTTTGTTAATCTTCAGAACACAAGCAATATTTTTAATTAAATCCGAGAGCTTTCTGATTCTTCAACGACAGCAATGCAACTGACACATTCATGGCCCAGAAAGGTAGTGAGGACACTGTGAAAATAGTCCATGTGACATCAGTGGTTCAACCATAATTTTATGAAGCTATTTTCATTTCATTTCAGAAATTTTTGGGTGAACTATCCCTTTAATTTCTTAATTGGAATTGGAAATTTAAAACAGAAAGTTTGTCTCTTGTCATCATTTTAGGCTTTTATTTATATCGAAACACTGATCAAAGCACATATATAGAGCACATTAAATATGGCAAACAGAAACGCAGACATACTTGCATACTTGAACTGTGAGAACCAATGAGTTTTGTTCTTGCATGTCACACAAGCATGTCTGAGCTTCCATTTACCATATTTGAAGTACTATATGTATACTATATGTATGCACATCAATCAATATTTATATGCCAAAAGCCTAAATTTAATTTCTTTACCATATAAAGCGATTGTTTCGCTTTAAAATGTTTGTATTAAACTGCTTGATTTATATACTTTTACAATCTAAAAAGTGTTGTTTTTGATGCATGAAATCTTTGGTCGTGTGGACTTTCAGATTGAGATGTCAGATGTCAGAGTGGACGATGAGACAGGAGATGAAGAGAAGGAAGGACTCACCGAGGATCTGTATGTTGGTTCCAGGTGGGGCCAGGTGCTGCTGGATGGTCTCATAGAAAGTGGCCTCACACATCAGCATCATGACTGTCACACTGACCCACACCCACACCAGCCACGACATCCCAACACTCCTCTGAAGACACACAGAGAGAGGTCAGTAACTCACACACTGGCTTTTCATCTCTCACTTCCATTCATTCCTTTTTAAGTGCAGCGAATTCCATGAGGTTCATTCAAACCTGGTATTTCTAATTACATCTGAAATAATATTTATTATAATTTATGCGAGTCTGACAGAACTTCCTCACACTCTAAAAAAATTACTAGGAATTTGTAAATAAAGCTTTGCAGGTAATTGCTATTTCAGTTTTATACTTTAGTATTCCACATTTAATTCAGTGTTGTACATTTCTTTGTAATTGTTTGTGAAATGCACTAGTGATTTCTGTGTGAGAAATTGATTCTACACCACATTTTTTTCAATGCAGAGAAAATATTGCAGATCCAATCTCCATGTAGACCAACTTGCTATTAGCCTCTTAGTCTGTCTATTAGGCCACATTTAGAGATGAAAGTGCCAATTGTTTTTTTTTCCTCAGCCACCTGACAGTCTCTTCCTTCCTTCAGTCTCCAATTGCCTATTCATATTCATAAATTAGAGTTATGACTCGACAGTCACATATTCTTCAGTTATCCACATAGCATGTACTGAAATTGAATGTCAGACTAAAACTATAAAAACGTCTGGAGAACTTATGAAAAGAGCCAGCCATTCAGTCTCATGACATATACTTCATAATGTAGGCTATAATAATCACTGAACACGAGACCGGGTAAAGATATTCATGCTGATCTTTCAGTGCACTCCTTTTTCACAGAAAAAACAACAACAAAAACAACATTTTCCTTGCATCAAGGTAAAAACATGTTATATATTTGTTTCCTGAACATTTCTATTGCATCAGCTGCATGCTGATACTTGGTAAATAGCAAAACAAAGCTGAAACAACTACTGTACCTGTATCATTCAGGGACCGCCGTAGGAGAACTCAACACTTTGTCCTCAATCCATCCATTGTGAGGTGTCCAGATATCCCCGTGTCCAGGTATTGTTGTCTTGTAGAAACTCTCAGTTCTTCTGTCTCCTCACTTTGAAGCCTGTAGCTGAAATCAGGGACACTCTAGGACAAACAAAGAGCGAAAGAGCGAGAGCACTATGATTCACGCACGGCAAACCCTCTCATCTAACCCTAGAATCGCCTCTTCACTCCCCTGAGCCACAGTGATGATTTTCCGCTTCACATTTAAACACAACTGAAGGGCGGTACTCTCTCTCTCTTCCTCCCTCCCTCTTCCTTGCTCTCTCTCTCTCTTTTGCTTCACTCTCCCATTTCATCCCTTTCTCTCTCACACACTTTCTCTCTGTCTCTTTCTCTTAGTCCCTCTCTCCATCTTTCTCTTCCTCCCTCCTATTGCATGTAATTATTTTTTCCCGATACACGAGAGCTCCTAGCTTCAAGCTATACATGATCTCTCATCTAAAACCTGCCTTGATCTAGCAGTCACTGGAAACTGGGAAATGATGTCGGGCATTTGTATCTTAATATATCGTTCCAATGGGTTATGATGATGAACTGACATTTATCAAAAACATTTTCTTTTTCTTTTTCTAGCGCAACACAAATCCCCCCTTGAGCAATATTTTTCACTCTGCATGCAAACAGATTGTGTTTGTGATCTCAGTAACTCTCAGGATTTTAAGCCCCTTCTATCCTCAGCATGTAATTGAGCCCAGACCTGGAGTCACTTGCTTGTCACCAACAAATTGCAGTGTTTCACACAACAAAACTCTTATTTAGTTTTCCTTTAAACTGAACCAGGCTACACACAATCCTAGGTCCTAAAAACAATCAATTAGCTCTTTTAAAGGGACAAGCATTAAGTGCAGAATCTAGCGCAGAATGTCTCTTTTCAATTTGCACTTTGAGATTAGAAAAAGGAGTTGTTTTGGAAATATACAAATTAATTTGAAAGACAATACATCTTGAATTAAAGTATATGTAAAGCACACATAAAGTTTGACTGCCACAACAAACAAGAAAATGCCTGTGGTATATTATAAAGGGTAAAATGTAATGTTTGGATATAATTGCAAACAGCAGTACAGATGCATGCACATACTGTATATAATATTAAGGTTTTGTGTACAACATTTTGTTTTGGTTTATATCTATCTATCTATCTATTTGACAATGATCAGGTCAGAATTATTAACCCCTTATATGAGCAAATAAGGTTGTAAAATTAAATCTGCATTGTTTATTCATTTGTTCAGTTACAAAAATGCAACCTTTCATTGAAGTAAGACAATTGAAATTGTGGGGGAAAGGGGAAGTAAATAAATGTTGTTGTTTCTCTCAAATATATGGTGGGCACAATTATTGGCCCTCTTTTATTCAATATTTTTTGCAACCTAAGTTTTTCAAGATAGCAGCTCTGAGCTTCTCCAATAATGCTTGGTAAGGTTGGAGATTGGAGACCATTCTTCCATGCAGAACCTTTCAAGGTTCTTCAAATGCTGAGGTCAATGTTCATGCTTCTCCTCTTAGTTCACCCAAATCATTTTCTAATTGTTTCAGGTCAAGGGACTAGGGTGGCCATGTCAGAACCCTAATTTTAATGTCAGTGACCCATTTTTATGTTTTTTTTTGGGGGGGGGGGTCATTGACTTGATGGAAGATCCAACTATGGCCCATTATAAGATTCATTCAGGTTTAGATTTTTTATCTGTCGGTATTTGATAGAATCCACGATGCCATGTATAAGATGTCCAGGGTCCCTAGAAGAAAAATAGGCCCACAACATTAAAGATCCAGCAGTATATTAAACTGTGGGAATGGGGTGATCTTTGTTTATCCTTTAATCCCATATTTTGTGTGCCAAAAACCTTTTTTGGTTTCATACGATTTTAGAACCTGGTTCTGCTTGAAGTTCCAGTAGTGTCTGGCAACTGGATGTGCTGGAGCAGAGGATTTGTTTCTTGAAACCCTTCCAAACAACCCGTTGTGATGATTTTTATTGTTTATTTTTCTAACCCGATGACTAAACCAATTTCTGCATTTTTGGCATTAGGATGATATAGACTCACATCCACTTCCAGACAGATTCTTAACATCTCCAGATGATTGGAACATCTTAATTATTAACCTGATTGTAGAAATGGGAATTTCTAATGCTTTAGCTCTTTTCTTACAGCCACTTTCTATTTTGTTGAACTCAACCATCTTTTGTTGCACAGCTATAATCTTTTTTTTTTTTTTTTTTTTTTGGTTTTAAGGGTATTGGACTTCACAATTACAACGGGGAGTCATGGCTGGAGTCTGGATAATTTCAAAGTGTAAATGGAAATGGGAAAATACTTCACTTACATTTTATTCAGAAGACTTTTTAGGGGTGCTAACAATTGTTGCCGATATTTATTAGAAAAAAAAACAATGTTTTTCCTAATAAGGTTTCACCCCCAATATTAATCATATATATATAATATTGCATATGTATTGTATACATATATTGTATATACTGCACAATTAAAATGTAAAATTACTAATTAACTAAACAAAATCCAAAAATAATGTTTTATCATCCACAGATCATCGCAAGGTGCTTTAAAAGATAACTTACCTCAGGCTGTTCCACCTGGGGTAGCTTGTAATGGGATTTGATGCTCCTTTATGAGTTAGTAAAACAGACCTTGGAAACCATCACTACATGGAGAGCTCCCACTCAGCCTGCCTACTGACTCCCTTCCTGGCCGACTCACTTCCACCTGCTGGCTGCTGCTAACCTGATATCCCTCCTACTAAAGACTAGTCACTGCAGTGCTGCTCACATGAGGGAGCTGCTTCTGAATAACATGTATCTACAAACAGACATTGTTTCCCTGAGTGGAGTTTGTCTCTTCCAGAGCAACAGCTCTATACAGCCACTCACTTTAGAGAGTAGATCTGCCAGACCAGGGCTCCTGAAGCTGTCTGAACTGAGACCTTCAGCCACAGGCAGTTGGATTTTTCTTCACTTTTCTTGTAAAGTCTGAGTTATAACATGTTGGACAAGCTGGAAAGTACAAGCACATTTTGTGCTAAAGTCTTAATGTTACCCCCACTCCCTTTTAAGCCCATGTATAACGTCACCCAAACCAGACATAAGAGATGGTTTTAGAGCGGTTTTTGAAACAGTTTGAGTGCTTACCACCAAGTAATGTTTAACTCCTGACAGAATCTGAATAAAAATGTTCTTTAATCCTGTTCTATTCTTTCTTCCCTGGAACATTTAATTATTTAAAACAGTTGAAACTCTTAAAATTTAAACCAAGAGATGAGAATTTTCCTATTATGGAAAACCAGATTATTTTTTTTTTGTTTGTTTGTTTTGGCCATTATATTGTATTTCCTTATATATCCAGTAGCTTTCAAGCCTGCAATGCTGTTCATTGGTTTAAACTAAGCTCATGGACATATTTTTGTACTTATCTTTGACACCTCTACACCTCTATTCATTCCATACCTCTAAATATTTTGAGATTTTATCACTATTATTCATCTCCAATTCACAGAGGTATTGTCAGATTTTCTGAAGAAATCGGAAACTATTTAGGGAATGTTTTTTCTTACTGTATTTTTTTATGATATTATATACAGTAGCAAATTTTTTATTTAGTCTTTGGAGTTTTTTTTTTTATTGTGAAGTGAAACTCAAGCTGTGTGCAATAGCTTGGGTTTAATATCACACAAAAGGCTTGTGTTTTTGGTTAAGGGTTGTGATCAACACGCTGTGTAAGAGGTGTTTATGAGGAAATATACTTTTCCGTACACTAATTAGAAGAAAATTGCAGCTTTTTATGCTGTGAATCTTGTGATGAAATGAAGTGATTAAATGACATTTGGAAAATTTTCAGTTTAATTAAAAAACCTTTATTAGAATGAACTAACTATCGTTAAATATTAATATATGAATTTAAACTACATGTTCTGAAATCTCTGGATTTATAAATTGCAAGACATATCTTTATTCTAAGAGCTGCACTTGAGCAATTTTAGGAAGATAAACCCGGTGAGATAATACAGCATCAGCATATCTCCTGATTCCCTTGTTAACCTCAATCTATGGGAGGTGTGTTTAGAGAGACAAAGCACCAGGATATAGTGGAGGGAATACAGGATCAGGATGTAACTCTTTGGGAAACACGGCAACAGAGACATTTCAGCAAAACCAAGGGACCATGTAAGACAAATCCCAGAAGTAAGAGTTTTGAAGAAACTAGAGAACTAGAGGCGTTTGAGGGAGAAAAAAGAAAACACAAAACAGAAATGTGCTTTAGTGCTGATAAAGCAGGATTTTCATAATGAGCGCCGTGAAACTTTTAAATATTTACTCCTTTTGGGGTGTGATTTATGTGGATTTTAACCAAATGGAAATCAAAGGAAATGCGTGTGTCAATACTTCCGCTGTTTGCTGGAGAACGGAATGTCAGTCTTATGAGAATATTTCTGTATGGAATGGAATTAGATGGAAACTCATTATCTCATGAGCACAAATCTCTCTCCTCTGATTCTTTCTAATGGCTGACAGTTACATTTCACAGTGAGCCTGCCGGATGCAGATCTCTCTTCTAATACAGTCTGTCTCTCAGACGATTCTCCCATCAGTGACTTTTCCTACCTGCCCTGAAGAGATTACGAATGACAGCAGAAAAAAAAAAAAATTTGAAACCAAACGTCCTAGGTGTGCATATCCTCAATTAAAAAGTATATTTTTAATGTTATGCCAGGGATTTGCATCGCATGTGCATTTGTATCTCGTCAGCCACATCAACGTCATCCATCTGAATCCAGTCCTCTCAATATATTCGCTTTTTTATATTCATTAGGGAAGCCGGTGGACGACAGGTGAATTTGAACAGTTTCAGTGTAGGAGTCTCTGATACGACATGATGAAATGTCTGATTAAACATCTCATATCTGCATATCGTGTCTGACTGAGCGCTTTGGGTCGAGAGGGCACAGTTTAATAATTTAACACGTTTTAATATCTTGTCGGAGAGAAACATGGCTCGTGGTTTTTCAGCCCCATATATTCACTTCATCTGCTGAACTCGGTGACAGATGATAAATAGTCATTTATCCTGAAGTCGCTCTGGTTTATTCTGTACTTTCTGCCGCACAAAAATGCAGTGTTCATGAACTCGAGACCTCTGTCAAGCAGCATTATGAATGACATAAAGCAGCACTGAGAAGCGCTCATGCCGCATGACGTGTGAGACAAGATTCTTGTAACTGTGGGGGAATGTGGTGCAGTATGCAATGTGCAGGTGTTGTCGGCAGTAAGTGAGTTAACCTTATATGCGTGGGCATCGAGGAGCTGAAGGTGAGCTGAAAAGCAAGATGTTCTTTTTTTTTATGAGCTCCAGGCATCTGGAACCTGCTCTGATCTCTCAATGGAGGGAAAGATGCCCTGTGGGCCTCACACACTCTTCCACACACTCATCTGACCACATTGCACATCTCACTGACAAGTGGTGTCTGAGAACGGATGAGAGGGACTTGATGTAAGGAGAGAGGAAGATGGAAGAGGCTTTGGGGGGGAGGGGGGCACTTGAGGAGTAGTGATGCACCAAGGGCAAATATGTGATGGATGATGGATGGGATGAGTTTTTGGAGTGATTGTCAATGGCCATTTTAGCCAGTACTGGCAATGTATAATCCTCAGCACCACGGATAGCGGCAGCCTCTGTTCAGCACCGCTGCTGAGTGGACAGCTCCCACATATACAAGAGCTACTGTAGACTATTAGCTCTAATTGGTTGCAGCTCAATCGAGGAGAGATAGCAAGTGTGAGCACATGATGTACGTTAATAAGCATTGCACTTTGTCCTTTGCTGGTGTTCCCACAGGCGATGAATAAGAATATGGATGCTCCGAAGAAATAGAGCGCAAGTGAATCCTACACAATCGGATAAATGACAAATAGGAGTGGCAACCATAAAGAAAACAAAATGTCATAGAAATGTACTGTCTGAATTAATTTTGTTTTTGTATGGTATTGGGAAAAAAACATTTTCAAGAAAGGTAAAAATTTAATGTGGGGTAAAATTCAGATTAAAAAAAATATTCTGTTTTTCTCTTTATTTGTTACTGTTCATATTAGTGGAAAAACAATTTCATGTGATGTAAGAATATTTTAACTCCATGTGACATTTTACATCATGAACTAACTTTGTCATAAAAAGGTATCTGATTCTGAGATATTTAGATCCTCTCTATGATATAATTTCCTGTTTTATGTGTTTTTTTTCTGTAGCACTTTGACTTTTTTTTACATGAATTTTTTAAAAAGAAATAATCATAATCATAATAACTATTAATTAATTATTAATTAGGCTTTTTTTTATTTCATGCTATCATGCCAGTTGTATCACCCTGACATTTTTCATAATAAAAACAAAATTTTGGATTTTCTAAAAAAATTGATATTTGATCGATAAATTGATATAAATTGATGGATGCATTAAATGAATCAAAAGTGATAGTAAATACATTCATAATGTTACATAATATTTATATTTCAAATAAATGATGTTCTTTCTAATATTCCATTCATCAAGGAATCCTGAAAAAATAGTATGATTTGCACAAAAATATTAAGCATTCAATAGTTGCAAACTGTTTTCAGCAATGATAATAATAAGAAATATTCAGCATTAAAATGAATTCTGCAGAAGAATGTGACACTAAGATTGGAGAAATAGCTGCTCAAACTGAGCTCCAAACTCCAAACATTTGTTCTGTAGATACATACAAATAAATGTTAATTCAGAAATGAGAACAGGTTCATCATAGTAGAGGTCTGTTCAAGAAATGTTATGAATATAGATATAGATATAGATATAGATATAGATATAGATATAGATATAGATATAGATATAGATATAGATATAGATATAGACAAAAAACAAGGCTCCATGTCATTTACCCAATCAAGGGTAAAGCAGTAGTATCTCACACCTGGTCCATTCATGCCTTAGAGCCAAAGTCTCATCCTGTCCTGTTACAAAAAGATGCCCCAGCTCATATCACATCAAAGCACATTGCTTCATCCTTACTACTGAGTCCCTCGATTGCTGTCATTTTTGACTGGCCCATATAATGTGCTTTAATGGATGGTCCACAATGGATGTCCTTCTTTTAAAGCATTTGAATGTGCAGAGCACTTATTGGGGAATTAATGGACCTAGGTGCTCCATTTCCTGCTGAAAGACAGAAGCAGGCAGATGGAATGGAATATGACTGCAGGGGTTCTGTCCAGAATGCTGATGAACATCTCCAGAGTGAGCATCTGCTCCAGCTTCTGGCCTTCGCTCCACACTAATGAACCTGAAATCAGATACCCTATCAGGCATTTTCCGGTGGAATAGCACATTTTGTCGAAGGCATACTGTATGTTTATGAATAATTCTCTGTATAATGTTATGCAGGTGCATGCTAACAGTGAGTAGATAAGGTCTTCTCACGTCACACTGAGGAGAGCTTAGAGAGCGGTGTTTGTTCTGCCATGTGGTGTCCTTTAAAATTGACTCACAGCTTTGCCCTCTCACTTGGACTCACATCTAAATGGGTTTTGAGAGGCCTGTGAAAGTGAAAGTCACAAAGTGATTTGAGCGTGTAAGAGGTCTAAGTGACATTTTAAGATCACATGGAGTGGACAGGGACACTCTGACACTGTTTGGCATAGATGTTTTGATGATGTCATAAGATTGGAAGTGAAGCCTTTTCTGAGATTGAAATGAAGTCTCTAGAGTCTTTGTTATTCAGGCTAAGGGATTTTTTAAACCTCTGCATGAAAGTGCATTTAAGATGTTCAATAGTAATAGAATGCACTCGGGAAAATGATTGTGTGCTGAAGTAAAAACAGCAGACACGATTTGGGACTTTCTATATAAAAATATATTTATTCAAGTGTAAACTTGAAAATATTGGACACACTTCATTTGTACTCAATTCAAGCCTGTAGAAATGAAAACTCAAAACTTGTTTGCATTGTTATTGTTGATGTTTTTGTCAAATTTAGTGGTTTGTTTTGTGAAGCATTGAGCTTGTCTATTCCAAATGATTCATTCATGCTGAAAGTGAAGATCTGTGTGTAGATGGGTGGGTGTATTATTTCTTAAACCTACTCTACCGTTCCAAAGTTTGGGTTAGTAAGAATTTTTTTACGGTTAAAAAAAGGCTCTTATGCATTTATTTATTTGATGAAATTTTTTTATGCATTTATTTATTTATTTAAAGAAAAATACAGTTTAAAATAATGGTTTTCTGTTTGAATACATTTAAGGCGTAATTTATTCTTTTGATGGCAAAGCTGAATTTTGGTTGCTCGACTGAATTTTGAATTTTGAAAATTTTTAAAAGTTGAAGTTTTCTTGTCATTTAATTCAGTTTGCATCTGAGGGACCTGCATTGCTTTAAACTCAGCAGTGAGTGTTGTATCAACAGCTTTACCTTTTCAACACTGCATAAGCTCCCAGATACCTGATTAATTCAGATACATCTCTTTCTGTGGCAGCGGCACAATGACATTCTATGTGAAAATGTCAAGGTCACTGTGCTGCAGATTAAAGCTTCAGTACGTTTTTTACACAAGACTTATTGAAAGGAGGACTTCTTTGCTTGGTGTCTGAGGCTTTCAATCCTGACACAAAGCACCTGGATGGAGCAGACGACACACTTATTTGTTACACACAAGCATGTAATGAATGAGACCGTCTCGGTATTTGTTCACATTCATGGCTCACTTTGGTGGACACAGCACAGATTTCATCAGGGTGTTTGCATCTCATCACTGATCGAAGTTGAACTATCCCTGGTTTTCCTTGTCTAAAACAGATGTATTGGTGTGATTGTGTCTTGTGGAATGAGGGGAGAATGACATTGCGTGTATCAGCAGGGAAAGAGCAGAGGAACGTGGTGATGGACAGATCTCGCACTGGGCCTGTCAGTGGAACATGCCTGCAGGGACACGCAGATGTAGAATAGCTCCGCTCTCTTTTAGCAAACACCAATTTACCAAACTCCATTTTGGGGGGAAACTAGGTGTCATTCTCCTGACACAAACTATATAGAGTGACAAAGATTAGACTGGAGAAGATAACTATTTCAGGAAGGCTTATTGCATCTGGAACATCAATGAAATGTCACCTGATGACACATATTTTAGTGACAAAAAAATTAAAATAAGAATGATTGTTTTTAAATGTTTCTGAAAGAAGTCTCTTTAAGGCTGCATTTATTTTGTCAAAAATACAGTAGAACAGTAATATTGTAAAAAATTTATTACAATTTAAAATAATTATTTTCTGTTTTATAGTATTTCAATATCTTTGTGTGTGTGTGTGTGTGTGTGTGTGTTTGTTTGTGTGTGTGTGTGTGTGTAGGTTTAGCAGCCATTAGTAATAAAATCCTTCAAAATCCTTCTAATATTTCTGTTTGGTGCTTAATTATATTGGTCCTCAATTATTAATAATTGCACAATTGATCAGCATTCTTTGATTGATATAAAGTCCATTAAGATTATTTATTAGATTTTTTGAACAATAGAAATGTATTTACTTTCAATGGATCCTTGCTGAATAAAAATAATAATATCACTTTTTGTGTAACATACCCAAATTTTTGGAATAGTAGTGTATTATGGTTAAAAAAAAATATTTTCAACAATAAACTAAAAATGTTTGTTGAGCACCTAATCAGCATATTAATATGATTTCTGAAGGATTATGTGACGCTGAAGACTGGACTAATGATGCTGAAAATTCAGCTTTGCACCACAGGAATAAACCATGTTTAAAAATGATATTAGAATAGAAAACAGTTTTATGTTTTAATTTGCAATAATATTTTTAATCAAATGAATGCAGGCTTGTTCATTATAAGGGACTTCTCTCAAAAATGAAACTTTTGGCCACCAGTGTAAATCTGACCAAACTTCAAGAAAACAGTTTGACATCATGTGTCATTTGAATTAGGATCTAATGAGTGTTTTCTCCTAGATCTTGTTTTCATAGTCTGAAATGTTTTCGTTTTGGAGTGTCTCATATTTTAACCGAAAAGTAGAGTATTTACAGTCCTACAAGAGGAGATGGGTCTAGTGTGCCATTTTTTCACCTCGTGTTATGTTTTTCAGCTTACATTCCTTCTTCCCTTATGTGAGTTACACAAAATTGGTGGATATGAGCCCTGAAATTGCATTCTCTCCCTGTGATGAAAGGAGATTGCTTGCCTAGCAAGCCAGTTGAGGAAAACCAGCATGCACGACAAACGCAGTTGCCAGGGGAACATTTTTCATCCTCAACTAGGGGTGCGTGAGTCAGGTTTATTACTTTTGGGAAACAGGGTCCTGCCTTTATCTTCCTGAAAAGACTCATAATTATTGCCCTGTAAATTTACGGTGCATTGCTGCAGAAAGCATAGCGCTGAGAGGCTGCTGTTCCCCTGCCCTGTAATGCCCCGTTGATAGATACATGCCATCATCATTCAGTTGATAAGTGCAATTTTTCAGAGGAACTGTACAGCAGAGGTCTTTTGAGAGACGTTTCTCTCTTTTGTTCTTGGTGTGCGAGTGTGAGTGTGTGTTTGAGTAATGAGTGAGAGCAATTCAGCCTTCAAGTTTAAAGTGAGAGCTGTGTTACTTACTAGGTATTCTGAAAGGACCATTAAACCCCTAGGATGCAGCTGATTCATTCAGATTGTTCAGAAAACTATTTGCAAGATCTTCTTAAAAAACAAAATGTCTTTTTTTTCAGACTAAACTATTATAATGCATTATTATCTATTTGGGGCCAATTTACTAGACTCTTTTCCCATTACAACCTATTAAACTGTTATGTTCAATTCTACTTCTGTCTGTAATAGTTAAACTACCTCCATTAATGACTAGTATATAATAATCATCCGAATCTGCTGCTAAGTTATGAGCACATTTCCAACACTAAAATGGATGCAAAATTCTAAATTTGACTTTGCTTTTACCATGTGACTTTTTAAGTTATTTATACGTTGGACCCACTTTATACTAAGTGGCCTTAACTACTATGTACTTACATTTTAATTAATAATTTAGTAAAATGTACTTATTGTGTACATACATGTTTTTACATTGTACTTATATTTAAAACTACATGTAACTACATCTGTATTTAATTTCTGTAATTACATTTATAATTACACTGTTGACCCATACTTTACACCTTAACCCACCCTTAAACTTACCCATACCTCCAACCCTCTCCCTAACCTTACCCCATCCCACCTCAATAGCAGCAAAAGTGTTTTACAATACAATATGAACACAATAAGTACATTGTACTTATTTTTTATGTAAGTACATAGTAGTTACGGCCACCTAATATAAAGTGGGACCTATACGTTAAAAAAAAAAAATTTATTTCAGCGTAATATGTACTGTCGTACATAAGGTATTCTTAGACTGATGCAATTTTGGGAAAACTATTTTGAAAACATTACTGTGGATAGTTAAATCATTTTCTTTCTTTTTTTTCAAGTCAAGTAACCTTTATTTATATAGTGCTTTACATTCTCCAATACAGATTGTTTCGAAGCAGCTTGACAGTAATAAAAGGATAATAATAACAGGAAAATGACAGAATACATTATGAAATCTTTATTAAATATGAGGCCAATTCAAATTCTGCTTGATTCAGTTCAGTTAAATAGCTGTAATAACTATAATAACTAACAGTTTATCAATTCACTACAAAAAATATCAATGTTTTCAACTTAAGTCAGTTCCTATATATATATATATAGTTTTTTTTACCTCGACCTGATGACACTAATTTCACAGAAGTTGCACATTTCAGCAATAAATAATTTAATTGGGGGTTTTAGGGCCACTTTTATCCATTATTTGCATTGACAGTGCCCTGTTAATTTTTAGACAATAATTCATACCTGAGTGAATGGGAAATGTGTTTACAGTGAAAAGTTGTAATGGTTCTTATCAAGTTAGCAGAAAGAATACAAATGTTTAAAATATGCAGCTATACAATAGCACTCTGACAGTACACATGCTACATAAGTAAATATTAACTCATGTCATGACCAGTTTCACAGGTAAACATGATTTCTTTAAGTGTCTTTGCGGAAGTAGCTGTAAGTAATGCCAGCATCTGTAGAGCTCTGTTCACACAGAGCTGAATTCAGCAGAATATTTGTTGCTTGAGCTATTACGTTGCTACAGGCACTACAGCATCATTCCTGCAGATTCCTACTGGTAACAACTTAACACCTCAAGTAACAAACATTTCTTACTGAGGAACTCCTGAGATAAACTATGAGTTTACATTCCACTCAGTGTCTTTATTGTAAACATGTCTCCTGTTCATTATATATGAGTTCATAGGGATGAGTGGGTAATCAATTGGTGCACAGTTTTTAGACTACAGTTCAAAAATGTGTGGTCAATATATATTTGTATAGGGGATTAACATATTTATTTATATGTAACAGTAAAGACATTTATAATGCTAAAAAATATTTCAACTTCAAATAAATGCTTGCATTCATCAAAGAATCCTGAAAAGATATTGCTTCCACAAAAATATGCTATTGAAAAGCACAACTATGTTCAACATTTATAATAAGAAATGTTTCTTGAACAGCATATTAAAGTGATTTCTAAATGATCATGTGACAATGAAGACAATGATTTACATTACAGGAATAAATTATATTTTAAAATATATTCCAATAGAAAACAGTTTTTTCATTTGAAATAATATGTCGCAATATTAATGTTCCACATTTTGTTAAATTCTTTGGTTTAATAAAACAGCCTTGGTGGGCATAAGAGAACTATTAAACTGTAGTTTATGTTGAATAATAGACTGAATATTATTTTAAGGATCTTGTTAGAAGGCATAATGGTGAGCAGGATAGTGATTTCAGTAACTTTCCAGATATTGGGTCATCTACTCTGAACCAAACCTGCAACCTCTGAAGTCATAGCCTACATCTACATCTTAAGTGTCTGCAATTTTAGATTGCCACACCATTTTTTTTTTTCTTGAAGCATAATCACAGAAAATCAAAACAGCATAAAGCACATTGGAGGTTGACTTACATATGGACATTTAATTTTACTCTGATTCCAGCCACTGGAATAAAAACTGGAGTATTTTGACATAGATCGAGCCCTCCGTGAGTGAGACCGGTAAGATGCAGCTATCTCATTGCAGGAGTTTTCAAAGAACATTAACAAGAGCGAGATAATGACCTCCCTGAGCTGTACTTCGTTTAAGACCGTTACAATTACATTAGCGCTGAATAGAAAAATGGGAGCCCTTTATCTTTAATTATCCTTTTAGTTGAGTGGATCATTCCACCAGCCAGATTGTTCAGGACTCAATTAGGATCTCGGCCAAGACATTAGCTGCCAATATGGACCTGCTTCACCCAGCGACCCGGGTTCATTATCTGCTAAACTGCATCCCAGTTCCTTTTTCAACATTGTTTTACAAACCAAGGGCATGGTTCTCCATTGTTCAGACATCATTAAATTCACTTCTGTCCAGCTTCTAGTGAACCTGTCTTTCAAAGAGCAAGAGGACAGGCGTTCATTTCATAGTTCAGTGCTTGGTGAGGGGCGATAGCTCTCTGGATGCCTCTGTCTGTCTTCATTCAGTGTTATGTATTCAGAGCAGTCATATAACGTGGTCTAATGTTCTATTCATACTCTTGAATACAGGATCACGCTGCCTCGTCATCTCATCGCCAGCGCTGACACAACCCGGATGACATGCGCTGTTGGTCAGGTGAGTTACTCTCTTAAAGAGTGCGTCCATGAACTCCATACATCGCATAATGAAGGAGAAGGAACTCAAAATGTCATCTGTCCAACTAAATCATTCACGTCACGGAGTACTGGTTGCAAATTTGACGTACAACCTTTGCCCTATATTGGCTGTAGTGATCCCATTAGAAACAATGCAACATTAAATGATAAATAAGGCCTTTTCAGACTGTGTGTGATTTCCAACAAGAAGAGCCAGTTCGACAAAGAAGACAGGAGATACGAGAGCTAATCTGTTCCCTCTCCTCAAAATGATTCATTCACTGAAGAACACTTGAAATGTGTAACAATCGTCCTGTTGCCACAGAGCTGGCTGTACAGTTGTGTGTAATTGACTGAATAGTTTCAGAAATAGTTTGCATGTAGAAGAACACCTGTTTTGCATTTATAATGTTTTGAGAGCTAATGCATATTAAAATGACAGAACATCTCAATCTCAAGTTATACATACTGTATCATATTGTTTTGGCTTTATTGTGACAGAGGAGATGCAAAAGCAGTACCTTGAATGACACTGATTTATGTCAAAGTTTAGCATGTATAATGCATTATAATGGGTAATGAAAGGGTATAATGCGTTGCTGTTATTCATATAAATACATTATATCTTGTCGTAAGTAATTATAACTCGATTTAAAATGCACAGTATAATAACAAATTGATAAGTGTTATAATATATTAACTGTGTTTACAATTATTCATGAGATTATAAGGTGCATTACAAGGCATAATTAATGCATTAAGACTGCTTTTAGAATGCATTATACATAAAGGCTTTAAGTGAAGTGTTACCAAAACAAAGATTTGTGAAGGTAGAATCTCGATATAATTTAATTAGAAATGTGCAAATACAGGCAACATTTGTTCATTACTAAACTGTCGATAATGAAGAACTGTAAAAAGAACTTTAACAAATGTGTACAGTTACACCATATATAAAATTTTATACTGTAGTGCATGTACTAGTGTATTACTAGTTTATAAAATAGCATAATTATGTTTGATTTAATTATTTAGATTTGTGATCATTTATGAACACACATTATAATCTACAGGTTCACCAAATGATTTGTTGATTAACCATTAAGATTTATATGTGAACTTATGCATGTGGAAAGTTAAATTAAAGTTAATATTAATAATATAAATATAACACGTGCAAATTTGAAAATTATATATATATATATATATATATATATATATATATATATATATATATATATATATAATTTAGGAGATTTTACCATGGGTATTTCTGACCTTAATGTACTTGTTGTAAACTTTAATCCACTATATTTATCTAGTAATTGTTTCAGGGCAGTTGAAGTGTGTCTACATGCATGTTCGAGTCGATCATGTTAGCCCTAAGTAAGCTGATGGCTGTTTTGAGGCTTACTGGCATGTCCTGTATCAGATTCCTCTTTTGCATAATTGAGCTTCTGTCTGAATAGATTTCAATATATTAAAATTGATTGGACACACAAGTGTTATGAACTAGAGCAAAAGTGTTTTATATTCAGCTGCAGGTTTTCGTGCCGGTCTCTAAGGTGATTATCAATGCCATCCGATATTATTATGAGTTTTGTTTCAGTTGAAATGTGTGGAAAAGACGTGCGAACACAGTTTGAGAAAAAAGGTGTGGCAGACAGATAGATGCATAGATAATTGAGTGGATCTCTGAGGGCAATTCAGGTGCAAAAGCGAAAGTATATAAATATGCTGAACTGTGATTCAGGATCAAGCCTTCAACCCCAGATCAGTAACTAATTCATCGGCGATGTGTCTTTGATATGAATCATGTAGATGGGTTTGAAAAATGCCTGTGTATAAACTGTACTTCAGCTATGACATTAGCCTCTGCATAATTTACCCTGAACTTTGGGAAGGGGGGGTTTGGTATTCCGAGCGTTGTGTAACAGACCAGCCGTAATGCATTTAATAGCAACTCTTACAGCCTGAGTTTCTTGCTCTCGAGGGGAAGTTTGAGAGAACTGCACCCTGCTGAAGGAATGGAAAGCATCTGAGTTTTGCTCTCCTTTGGGCTCTCTACATGAAACTGCTTTGCTAATGAAGTCTCGCAGACTACATCCCAGACTATCAAGATGCTTGCGTACTGTGGTAATGATGTCTTTGAAATACTAAGCAATTGGAGTTAGGCTGCTATGAATGGATAAAGACAGTTCATGCTCCATGGCACTGACTCGCAGCTGGAGATGAGTATCTGTAAGCTCTATTATTCGGCTGAAAAGGGTGGAAAACTTCAGCAGTTGTTGAAATTAAAAATGCATTTCTTTTCATGCAAGCCAGCAAGACACATTTATGCTGATACCTTCTCATTAACAAAGTTATGATTTTCAGTGTTCATTATCCAGCTGCACACGGTAATTGAATGGACATGGAAATATATTTTGCAGGTGGAAAATGATCCAGATTTTGCACGCATAAAAGGCCTTGGGAGGTGTATGCATGCATAATAATATTTATCTATCTATCATGTTTAAAGTGCAACATATAAGCATGCAACATATCCTGTAGCTCAAACAGTACACTATGCTGCAATGTTAAGGTCACAGGATTGATTTCCAGGGAATGCGTGAACTGCATATAATTTCGATGAAAGCGTCTTTCAAATATATGTTGTATTCGCACTTTTAAATGCAAAAGCACATTCTGTTATTTGTCTAGTGTGACTGAGATTTTAAAAGATTGCAAAAACTCTAGACACCATTAAATAAAATATTTTTTTACACTAAAAAAAAAATAAATTTTGAATTAGTCAGTGAATATTCCCTTGTCTGCCATTGGTTTAACAAAGAGATAGTCCCGCCTCCAACCTTATGCCACTGGTTGAGCCAGTATTGCCCCACAGCTGGATTCAAACAAAGCAATGCTTTGATAGCCATAGCATTTACAGACTTTGTATATCAAGCTGGCATATGAGAAAATAATTTTAAACTTTGAAACATTTTTAAGTTTTAGTTGTATGTCATGACAGATCTATGCTTCGGAGTTGATGGTTCAATCTCTCCTTAGGGTAGAGCAGACAGACATGCCTCACTATGTCTCATAATTGTTTCTCTCTGTGTCAGTTTTTTTCTTTCTTTCTGTTCTCTCAAACCCCATCTGAAGCTGGCATCTCTTTCCCAGTGGACCTGTCACCGGTGTGGCTGCCTGTTCACCATGTTAAAGTCAGCATGAAACGGAAATTGCAGTCGTCTTTCTTCCCTATATTGATGTATATCCGAGTGAAACAGCTTCTCATATGAGAAGACATGTTAGGTGGGACTTGTTTTGTCCATTGGGAACGGATTGGTTGGATCATTGTCAAGTGCTAATTGTTGCAATCTCCTGTGTGTGACAGGTTGCTGGAGGAGAGGAGAGGGTTATTGTCCCATCATCATCATGTTGATGCACACGTCATTAGAGATGAGATGTGTGAGGGGGAGGGAAAGTTATTATTTTTGATTAAAGATTATAAGGGCAAATGAATTAAGTACACAGATAAATCATTTACAATGAACACTGCAGCATATCATCAAAATGATGCATGCAGATAAATCATTTAAAATAAACACTGCAGTACTCAATAAAAAAAAGAACGATGTAAACTAATAAGGCATTTAAAATAAACACTGCAATATTTCACAAATAAATACATACACAAATATTTTATAGTAATCATTGCAATATTCAATAAAAATAAGGATGTGCATGAATTTATAATTTATAATAAACAATGAAATAGTTTTTATTTTTATTTTGTGACTTTTATAGAGATTTGAGCCTCAGGTATAAAAAATAATGATGTAAATGGATAAATAATTTGTAATAAACACTGAAATGTCCCAGAAAAAATATAAATTGTTTATTCTGGCTGCATGGTGATGTTTAAGGAATAGTTCAACTAAGAAATGTACTTACTCTCATGCCATCAAAGAAAAATTTATTCTTCATTTGAGTAGTTTTGAAGAAATTTAGCATTAAATGTAGCATGAAATTGCTCAACAATTGATCCTCTGCAGTGAATGGGTGCCATCACAATAACCCACAAGCGATCCACGAGACTCCAATCAATTAATGTCTTGTGAAGTGAAAAGCGTGTTTGTAAGAAACCAATCCATCATGAAGATGTTTTTTAACTTCAAACTGTGGCTTCTGGGTCCGTAATCCATAATAATGCTTCCTCCAGTGAAAAAAATCAATTCCCTTACTTCGAAATCCACTGACATATAACTGTTTTGAACTGGAGCAATGTTATGGATAAATGACTAGTATTTTAGCCGAAAGCAACAGTTTAAAAGTGAAAAACGTCTTAATGATGGACTCTCATTCTGACGGCACCCATTCACTGCAGAGGATCCATTGGTAAGCATGTGATGTAATGCTAAATATCTCCAAATCAGAAGAGACAAACTCATCTGCATCTTGGATGGCCTGAGGGTGAGTACATTTTCAGCAAATATTCATCTTTGGGTGAACTATTGCTATGATAAAGATTTGAGCATCACACAGATCAGATAAGATCCTCCAAATGAGAAGATAAGAAGTCAAATTATTATTTTTTTACCATTTTATTACTCGGTTTAAAAACGCTTTTTTGATAACATGATTTCTATGGTTTTCTACACATTGTCGTGTCTCAAAGTAGGTTGTAAAGAAATTACACCCACCACGGCAGCGTTGTGATGCCGATCCCTTTAGAGATCACTCCGCCGTGTTCAGGAGATGCATACTTCAGATGCAAAGCTTTTTCCGCAGCGGTATTGTGAGGATGTCAGTGTCTGACCCTCGTGAGAGGCTGTTACTGTGTTCTGATTAAATCGGATAACCTCTATCAGCTCTGTGGTCATGCTACAATGAAGAGCTGGATGAGGTCAGAAGTCAGTGTGTGTTGCTAAAGGAGCGCTGGATCTTCATCCCGCTCTCAAAGCTATGATTACAGGCTGTTTCAAAGGCCATCCAGAAAACAATATACTCACTAGCCTCTCAGGAACACAACTGGCTCTTAATGGTGCACTGAATGCCCAGTAAATATAAAAAGAATCCCATTGCTGGCAACATATATATAACAGAGTGGTATTAAAGTCACTGGAGGTGATTCTTTGTGGCCCTTGTATGTTTGTTATCCTGCGAGCTACAAGCACTCTAATCGACGTCCAAGCCATACAGAACATGTGTGTGTCGGAACAGACATGAATAATAGCTTTATTTGAGCATACACTTGTAAAGACCGAATGTTGTGGGAATATCTGTTCTGCCGTGGCTAGTTGGAGGCCTGCTGTGTTGATTTGTTTTCTCCAGCATCGGCAGCATTAGTGGATTCCCTCCTCTTTTCTCGAAGCCTCAAGTGGGCACAAATACACATACAGATACAGGATTACTGTCCCTCAGCACAAAGACTGCTACTGTAGCCTGCGCTCAACTGATAAAACCAACACAATGCCTCTAATAGGGCCCAGAAAGACACTGTATCCAATGTTTCAGACAAATGTATTTGTTTTCATAAAGGAAAAGACGTAAATGAGCAGTGTCAGGCTGGGTTACGGTATTGTTGGATGTGAAAGGTATTGTAAATGTGGGATTGAGCGATAATGCTCATATGCAAACCAGCCAATGGTCCTACACATCTGAGATCTTTGGGACTCTGTAGATTTAATGACTGGGAATCATCCTTACACTGTTTCTTTAGTGGGTGCAGTCGTCCCTTGAAGATTTCTGGGGTGTTGTTCTTGAGTTTTCCAAAGTTTGTTTGTTTTTCTGTGCTTTTGACGGAGGAGGGATCTTGTCGTCCTAAGTGCTCTCACGGCAGTATTCTCTGGAGATTAAGGATTGAGCGTCTCAGTGGGACGTCGCTGTGCCGTTTAATTACAAACACCCAATTCTGAAAGCTGTTTCTGCTCATGTGCTTTCTAATGACTCTCCAAGTATGATTCTTCTGACACATTTTTTATGCTAAAAATAAGCGTATGTTTCTTCATGCAGTATTTATTCATTATAACGCCATATAGAAGTTTGTTCTCACAAAGACTGCATTTATTTGCTCTAAAACACCGTCTTAACAGTTATATTGTAAAATATCACTATTTACAATAACTGTTTTGTATTGTAATATATTTTAAAATGTTTTTATTTTCACATGATCCTTCAGAAATCATTCTAATCATTAGCTGGTCAAGAAACATTTTCTTATTATCAATGATAAAACAGATGTGCTGCTTAATATTTTAAAGGTGATGTTTCTTTCAAGATGTTTTTTAACCTCTCTACTGTCACCCGTATGAGTTTACTTCACTATATATTACAAATGAATCCAAATCTAATCATGACAAATTATATATATATATATATATATATATATATATATATATATATATATATATATATATATATATATATATATATATATTGCAAAGGACTAAGACTCCTAAACAGATATGTATATATAGCTGTTCTTTGTTTAAAATTATGTGGGAACAATAATAGAAAAAAAAAGCTACATCATAACAGGAGTTCTGATCTTTGTCACGAAAAGTCTAATATATATATTAGTATATAGTACATTATATATTAATATATATATATTAGACTTATCTCAATTAAGACACCTATCTCAATTAAAACCTCAAAATGTGTCATGTAAAAGCCATTGTAAAATCAGACATTGCATAACCATGGAAATTAGTACTTCAAAATCATATTACAAAATGTATTTGTTCATCAATTAAAACAATTAATTAAAACAAGTTTGGATGGTGCATTTTTATGTCTATATTCAAAAATAGGGGTGATATTTAAAGAGCCACACAGATGGGAAATCAAAAATTACCTGTATTACAGTGTATGATGTAGCTGTCCATTAGTGTAAACAATGTGCAAATAATTAAACCAAAAAGTACACGATTTATAAAGTTATTGGCTTCTAAAGTAAGGGAAAGGACTCTGAATCGCTGAAACGAGTCGTTATAGATTTCAAATCTTTTGCCCATCTCTATGTACGTCACTAGGAACACTTTGCATAATAATCTCCGCCTACCGTCTTGGGAGAAACGGAACTCCACCCCCCACAAAGACGCTCTGTTTGGTGTGATAGCATCATGTCGAGGAGACAGTGTGTTTTTAATTGTAAAGGCAAGTTTGTTTTATTTTCACTGCCAAGGAATGAAGATCAGAAGAACCAATGGCTAAAATTCATTTTTACCACAATACCAGAGCAGTACAACAAATCCCTTTTGTTGTGTTCACAACATTTCACTGATGACTGCTTTTCTAATCTCGGTGAGTACAGCGGGATTTTCAAAGCGTTTGGCCATAAAAGATGGTTTATTACCAACTTTATTTAGAACAACGAGCATCTCCTAATCACAACGCGAAGTATGATTATGAAGTTATGTGTCTGTTTTCTCCCGAGCGTCTCATCAGTATGTGTGCTGTCTGCAGCCTGTCTGCGCTGATCGTCATTTACAAACACGTCATTAAAATGAAGTGTAACTCCATGAATACTCAACGAAGAGACATGAGAGAGATATCTATAGAGAGCTTGACATGTCTTCTTTAAAACTAAACAAGTGCTGCCGAAAATATTCTGTGATAAAGTAATCCATATGAAAACAACTTGATGTCCGTTTTTCATGTCTCACTTCATTATATCTAATGTGACCACGCCCCCGTGCTGAACGCGCTATTCAGATTCAAACTGAAGCGCGCAGCTTGAATACACCCACACAGAAGAAAAAGCAGCGAGACTGTTTAAGTTTTTTATTTTACTGTTTGCTTCGCGATGAGAGGAATAAGACATAATTCACCCCAAACAGATGCTAACGCATAGTTTACCGTGGAGGTGTGTGCGGAACAACCAATCAAAACTGACTATGTTAATTGACCAATCAGAACACAGTATGCTACTGAAAGGTGGGGTTTAAGGAAACTGAATCTTTTGAACAGCTTCGCGCGAACCGTTTGGGGATCTCTGAGATTTGAGGTAATTTTAAAATGATATTTTGACAAAATGACAACCTTGGATGGATTTAAACCTAATGTACAGGACTTATAAACAGTGATAGGAAGCTTAGAATTTTCATCTTACTGGCTCTTTAAAGGGTTAAATTAAAATACCAATATTTTTAACATCATGAACATAAATGTCATTACTGTCACTTTCAAATAATTTAATAATTCCTTGCCGAATGAAAGTAGTAATTTCTTTGAAAAAAAAAAATTCTTAACTAAATTTAAACTAAACTTTTGAGCAGTGGTGTTAATACATTGCATGAAAAAATGAAGCATATTTTTAGGATCATAATGATATGAGTTCATTTACCTCCAATTTCCCAATAACATAATGCAAAACCAGTATTATCTTCTTATACTGTCATGTGGAAATAACAAAGTAATAACAAAGTATCATATAAATTACAAAATTTTTATAATCTATTTGTGTATGTGTGAATTTTTCTAAAAGCATTATGGTAATAGAAGAGAAATTTTGATTAAGTGTCATTAGAAAAATAAAAATAATAAATAGGCTACATTAAATTAAACTTTTCTTTTCTCTGTTTTCTGAGGGTTACCCATCTGCACACAATATCACTAATAAACTGCTGATATCTCACTGATATATCTGAAGACGTGCATATGCATGTTTATGTTTTATTGAGGAAAAGAGGTCGGTTTGGCTGACCCAGATAAATGACAACCAGATCAAAATCTGTCCCCCTCTCCAACAGATTCCCAGCCTATATCACTTGTTTTTTCTTTAGACTACTTCAAGGAGCACACAGTAGGCTAGACATGAATTCTTGGGGATCTATGCTGATAAAATCATCATGAAGCACTGTATTTTCTATATCTTGAGGGATTTTCAGAGACAGCCTGTTATCCGGATAATGCATGTTCATGCTGTCGATGCACGTGTTTCTAAACGCAGATCAGGTTGTCGCATGCTTGTGCCGTCTGCCCTCTAGAGGTTCAGCATCAAGCGGTCTTGCGTTCTGATTACACCCAAACTCTCATATTTACACAGTCCGGGGGGGATTGTCCCGAGCACATTAATAATGCATATTGATGAATCGGTCTGTTAGTGTGCTCTGGAGTTGCTTTGGGAACAAGCACCAGGACGTCTCTTTCCTACACCCCTCAGTCTTTAACCTTGTCTTCACACAACCTCAGTTTGTCCTCTGCGGAAGCCAGAGCTCCACTGTTAATAGTGAAAGTAATTTTCCTGACAGTGCAGAGATCTATGGGATGATAGCAAGTGTCCATCAAAGCTGTCCTAACTCACGGCCCCCAGATAGATGCATGACATGATGGAGCAGACGTTGGGCAACACATCAGAGTGAAGTGAGACAACACAGTGACACTCAATAACCATCAGCCATGATTCAAACCACTTGCCTCAACCTGATGCTTCACTGCACACTCCACAAATGTATGTTTGACCCATTCCATATGGTTTGGAATATCAGAGTGTGCTGTGCATAGTAGAAAACATTTAAAACTTAATAATAATAATAAAGCAACATAGTAAAAAAATTGTAAACTGGATGGTAGAAAATATGAATCATCCTTGCATATTTCAAAACCAAATGGTAACTGTGAGAACTGTTAACCTCTGAAGTGTAATCGTGTTAATATGGCCCGTGTAGATTTTAGGGTGAACTGAAATGAATGACACCGAGATTACAGTGAAACTGCCACCCTGTGGACAGAAATCAGTCAGTGTGTGTGTGTGTTTGTGTGTGTCTAAAGCAGATTTACCAACATCAATCTGGGCTTACTTTAATTATGCACAATCTGTTCAGTAAAGGATTTAGCAGGACTTTTGTGCACAGCTGCCAATATTTTCCAGTTTTACTTTTTTTGGCTGGTGATGTTTCTTATGTGCTGTGTATTTAATACTTAAAAAGAGACAAAAATCCACAAAGATCTACAGATATAATTCTTTATCTGAAAGATGTACAAAATGCTATCTAACTTATCTAAAATAGCATTTACAAGTCTTTTAATGCTGTTGCAATTAAAGATCTTTGACCTTGTCAGTCACAGCATACTGTAGATCACATGCAAGTTGTATGAGCCTCCTGTCCTGATCGTCAAAACAAGCTCAATTCTGCCCTCTGTCGGTAGTTCTTCACGCAGACACAAAATGCTCTTAATATATCTTTAAAAAAAAGAACGTGACCCCGAAGTGCCGTTTTACAGCAAAGGGAAAAGAGAAGAATTTTGGAGCATCATATAGAGCATTGGTTCTCTTTTTAGAGCAGTAAAACGTTTCCTTAGTCAGTTTGTGTTGGCCTAGTATCTTTGCTACTTGTATGCTACTGTTAAATTTTTCTGTACCAAAAAATTTTTTTAAATGTATATTGTATTTTTACATTTGTTTGTAGTTTGCAGTTTTGTTCTAATTTTTAATGACAAAGTTATTCAACTGCAATAATTATATTTACATATATTGTTATTGTGAAATAAAATGACTTCCAAGGATGGAAAACTGTCTAAAAAGGGCTCATACAAAATAAGTATAAAAACATTTTGACAAGTGAACATTTTTCACCATCAGAATCTTACAAAGCAAATGAGAACAAAAATTACTTTAATTTTACTTTATCCTTTCAGCTAACTTGTTGCAAATAGTTCTATACACAAGCATAACATTCACACTGGCAAGCAGAAATGTTTAAATAAAATAATAATAATAAAAATAACAACAACTTTACATTCCACATTCTGTCATTTATTATTCAGTTTTGGTTTTGGTAAATTATCCAGATAACTTAGTCTGGTATTGTATCGAAGTCATAATTAACAGCAGATTTTATTTGAACTGTATGAATAAAATCTAAATTATGCTGAGGCCCGCTAGTGGGTCCCAGCACCCTGGTTGAGAACCACTGATATAATAGTGATATAATTGTCAGTAAAGTGGCAAATCCAAAACACTTCATATCGATCATCTTTCCTGAAGCTGTATTTAGTTAACTGTGGTGATTCATGAGCTCATCTACATCAGCAAATGTTAATGAAAACTCATCAAGTAATTTTTTACATATTTTATTTGACACAAAAAGATACACGGATACCAGAGACATTGTTTGACTCCTGTACAACTTTGATTGTATAAATGCATTTACTATGGAGACACATTAGTCATCAGTCATTAGTACCTCAGAGGCACAGAATTGCAGTCAGTATATGAATACAAGACAGACTCAAGTTGAAAAATCTACAAGATTTCCACTCTTTGGAGTTGGAAGCACTTTCTCTCAGATACAAAGTATCTTAACTTTATCCTGAAAATGCTTAGTGAGTTTAGGTCTTCAGTCACAGACTAGTTTTGGATATTTCAACTGGAGTTTCTCTACTCGGTTTCCTTTTTTCTTTCAGGGTTGCATGCGGATGGCTCCATCCAAGCGAATCACCTCGCCGTTGATCATGGGGTTCTCTGCTATTGCAGTCACAAGGTGTGCAAACTCAGCTGGATCTCCCAAACGTGACGGGAAGGGCACCTGTCTGGCCAGGAAGCTTCGCACTTTCTCAGGTAATCCTGCTAGAAGTGGCGTAGAGAACAGACCTGTAGGAAAAGAAAATGATATGGAGGATATACTTGAAAAGGTCTCAAAAAGAAGTGTTCAAACAATAGAGAAGTAGAGATGTACCCTGAAAATTTATAAAAATATGTGATGATTCAAGTTGGATGAGATGTTAATCTAATCGCAATACAATTCGTGGTGTTGTTTTATATGAATGTTTCTTCGTTGGCAACGATCTACAATCAGAAAAAGTTAAGATAATTTTTTATTTCCATCTTGCCTCTGTAAAATGTGTACTAAAGTAGTGTTTATAAGCACAGTGCTGTTTTGTTAACAGCAGTAACAAAGGAAATGCTGTCTCGCTGCTGTTCCATAAGCGCCACCTGCAGTCAGAGAGTGAATCTGCATTCTTGTTCAGACTGTCTGCTTTATGTGGTTTTATGATGCATAATTTCATAAAGATAAAATCAGAGCATTCTGTTTTCTACAAATGCATCTTCTGTACAAGTAGAAATTCCTGCTATTTCATGCATTCTGAGTTATCTACACTGTTAAAGAGTTCAATTCTCATGCTAAACATGGCCAAAGTTTCACAAAACGATTTAAACATGATGGAGTAATTCCAAATACACTCCTCCTGGGTTCGTATAAGTTTCAGAAAATGTTTTTTCAAGCATGGCTTTTCTTGTTTGGGCAATTCTCCTGTAAGAGTGCAAGGTGACCCCTTTAAAAAAATCCAAGTCAGGAAAGAGCCCATGCAAAGCCTTCATTTGTCAAGTTTTTATATGTGGATTTGTATTATTTATTTGATTTGTTTTTTTGTTTTTTGTCATTTGACAAAATAGATTTCAATTTCACAAAGAAATGTGCAAAAAATTAAATCACATCGCGAGCTGAGTGAATTGTTATTTCCCTATCAAACAATGAATTTTCATACAGCAATGATGGGACACAATGAAAAGCTCCTTCTGTTTAGAAACAAAATATGCATTTCAGAGACACTGACCTGGAGCGATGGTGACCACACGGATCCCCATTGGTGCAAGGTCTCGAGCAATAGGAAGTGTCATACCCACAATCCCACCTTTAGATGCAGAGTACGCAGCTTGACCCACCTTAAAAAGACATTTATTATTATTACCTGTAAAAAGAAAGTTGATTGAACAGCATTTATTTGAAATAAAAATTTTCTGTAGCATCATAAAGGCCTTTACTGTCACTTTTGATCAACTTAATGCAGCCTCAGTAAAATAATTGTAAAATAAATAAAAGACATCTAACAGACCCCAATCCTTTGAACGTTCGTGTATAGCTGATATACCTGTCCATCATAAGCAGCAACACTGGCTGTGTTGATGATACAGCCTCTGTGTCCATCCGCATCGGGCTCATTCTTTCCCATCTCCCCTACAGCCAGTCTGATCACATTAAAAGTTCCAGCGATGTTCACCTTTAACAGATTAAAAAAGAAATAATAATAAAAAAAAAAAACATTATATTAAATGCAATAACATGGCATCCCCCGTCTTCACATTTAACCAATCTCAAAAAGATGGATGCTTTAGAGAAATAATAGCAATAAATTTACAGTGAAAAAAGACAGCTGCTATAGGATATTTAAAATGGTCATCATTTGTAGAAATGAGGTTCAGGCAGCACTGTAAATAAATACAGTGAGGCTTACAGTGATAACACGAGTGAAGTCCTCCAGACTGTGAGGAAGGTCCTTCTTAAAGTTGTATGTTTTCACAGCCACAGCTATCCCAGCACAGTTCACTGCCAGGTCCACTTTGCCATACTTCTGCTTGGCCAAATCCACAGCCGATCTCACATCTGACTCTGACGTGACCTAAATTAAAAAACAAAAGCCCAATCAGAAGATAACAAATAGCTCATATTTCCAAGTCCAGCACTGCTGCCTAAAAGAGCAAGAAGAGAAAGTGGAAAATATCAAAAGGTCATTAACAATAAGTCTCACTCACATCAGTAGGGGCAAATGCACATCGGTCTCCGAGATCAGTGGCCACCTTGTGTCCATCTGAGCTGGGCAGGTCCAGGATCACAGCACTGGCCCCCTGACTGATGAGCCGCTCCACAGTGGCTCTGCCCAAACCAGAGGCCCCTCCTGTCACCAGACCCACCATACCCTGCCACACAGTTAGTCAGGTCAGTCACACTGGAACACAGCCTGCATGGAGCTTGGTAATGTTTCATTACACAACAAACACAATTCGGTCATGGTTCAACTGCAATATGCTGCAAAACAATGAGGTTTATGCCTACAGTACCGGAATTTAAGAATAATGTAATAAGTAAGAGCAAAGCTGGTTAATCGCCATCGTTTCTTATGTTTACATGTCTATCAATCACTCTCATAACTACACAGAAGTTCCACTGAATTAGTTAGCACTGCGGCTATAGCTTCAAAATATAGTGAGAAGAAGCTGAACACAACCACACAACGACGGGCAGACTAAAACGAGCTGCAAAGCAATCTTGAAATACTGAACTTCAGGACAGGTGACTTTTCTGAGCCAGTACATTTCCATTAATTCATTCACTTTGCCTCTCACCTTGACACTTCTGATGTTCGCCATGTTCACGCGCTGCAGCTGCTGCTATGGTACCAGTGGTGACGTCTCCGCGCGTGAGCGCTCTGCAGCCCAATCAGAAATATGAACAAAACAGCGCCCTTTAAGCCGATTGGCTACAGTTAACAACTTCACAGGAAGTCGCACGGCAGTCGGTGATCATTCAAAATTAACAGCGACCTACCTTATTGATCCGATAAAGGTCTCAAAACATTTCTACATTTGATTATTCGATTTTTGCAGTATTTCTCACTTTAATTCCACTGCCTCAAATATTAAATCACGGTATATTGTATTTTACTGTTGTTTCTAATTCGCACCTCTGTTAAGATTTAAGGGTTAGAGAAATAACCAGTGGTAGTTTGAGATGAAAATGGGGAACATTTAATGTTAATAAAATTCACAATTCATTTCGGAATCAGAATCAGAATTAGCTTTATTGCCAGGTATGTTTGCACATATGAGGAATTTGTTTAAGTGTCAGAAGCTGCAAAGTGCAGCAAAATGACAGGGACAAGACAGGACACAGATAAAAAGAATACTATAAAAATAGACAATGTACAAAAATAAATAATTATAGACAACTGAGTACAGGTATGATATGTGCAAATTTGAAATGTAAACAAGTATGACCTTAAATGGGTAAAGCACATGGTGTTGCGTGTACCAAGATTATTGTTAAAGGGATACTCCATCCCAATATGAAAATTTTGTCATTATTCACTTACCCCCATGACGTTCCAAACCTGTAAAAGTTGATGGCGTATGCTATTCTGTATCAGCTGTGCCACAAGGATATGTTTTTTTTAAAGTGTATTTACGCTTTGGTTTGAAAGCAGACAACGCATTTTGGCGCAGTGTGGAGCATACACCATCTGCGTACAGCTCAGATTTGCCGAAATGGTGCTACACTGATTTGGAGAGAGACAGAGGAGAGGAATTGTTGAATAAAGTCATTATTTTTGTTTTCTTCTTGTACAAAAACGTACTCTCGTCGCTTCATAAAGTTACGGTTGAATCACTGATGACAGATAGACTATACTGACAATACTTTTGATACTTTCCTGGACCTTGACACTGTAATTTATTTGGCAGTCTATGGGAAAGTCTCAAGCAGTTTTACCAGGGGGAGGCCAGGGGAGAGCTGAGCTTTTGTGCCTCCATTGGTTAAATAACAATTAGCCAATCATCATCGAGTGCTCTCTTTTCAATGAGAAAAGAAACCTAGCAAGGAAGGCTAGCCTCCTTTCTGGTATATCAACCAATCATCATAGAGACGTAAATTGTGTGATATTAGTTTGAACATCTCCCGTTACACTGATAATGTCCCAAGTACTTACAATGAGAAGCAATATTTAATATTTGATCGTCAACAGATTTTCCAAGCTGCCATTCAAACAGCATATATACAAATAAAAAATAAAGGCTTCATTAAATGCCACAACAGGCAGCTTTCTTTAATATTTTACATTTACATTGTCATTTTACAGATGGTTTTATCCAAAGCGACTTACAATTGGGGGGTACATAAAGCGATTCTTCTTAACGAGACAGTCACAGGAACTGCTTGTAATACCAAGTTTTAAACATTGTTTAAATAAGTACAAGCTAAAGAGAAGGAATAAATAAAATAAAAAGGGTGTTTTTTTATACGATGAAGTCAAGAAGTTTCGAAAGAGATGAGTTTTCAGGTACATCGAGGTGTCGCTCACAAACAGATCTCTTAATGCAAGCCACAACCAGTAGCCAATGCAAGGGGATAGAGAGAGGTGTAACATGGGCTCTTTTGGGTTAGTTGAAGACCAGTCGTGCCGCTGCATTCTGAATCATTTGTCGAGATTTGTGCTTGATGGAAATCAAGCCACAAGAGCATTGCAGTAGTCCAGCCTAGAAATTACTAGGGCCTGGACAAGAAGTTGTGCAGCATGCTCCATTAGAAAGGACCTGATCTTTCTGATTTTGTGCAATGAAAACCTGCGAGATCGAGCACTCTTTGCAATGTGGTCTTTGAAGGTCAGTTGGCCATCAAAGGTTGGTTGATGGGACCTAGTGATGTCATATATATGAGGAAGAGGAGGGGTCCAAGAACTGATCCATGAGGAACCCCAGTTTCCAGTTGATGTGCTTTGGATACCTCCCCTCCCCAAGCCACCCTGAAAGACCTATCAGTAAGATAGGATTCAAGCCAGTGAAGTGGAATCCCTGTGATGCCCAGTGATGAGAAGGCAGACAGAAGGATCTGATGATTGACAATGTCAAAAGCAGCAGCTAGATCCAGCAGAATAAGAACTGATGTCAATCCGCAAGGCTTCCGTGACTGACAGTAGCGCAGTCTCCGTTGAATGGCCACTTCTGAAATCTGACTGGTTAGCGTCCAGTTTGTTGTTATGTGAAAAAAACAATGATATCTGGTTGAAAACAACTCTTTTGAGGGTTTTTGCTATGAATGGAAGGAGATAGACAGGTCTGTAAGTGAAGTGTTTAATGTAGGTTTCTTGAGCAGTGGGGTTACCCAAGCCTGCTTGAATGCAGTGGGGAAGGTGGCAGTGAGAAGAGATGTGTTGATGAGTGCTGGAAAGAGTGAAGGAGAGATTGTTTTGGAGGATGTGTGAGGGGTTTGGGTCTAGAGGGCATGTTGTAGGATGGCTGGAGAGGAGGAATTTTGATACCTCTGCCTCAGTAAGGGGACAGAAGTAAAAGATGGGAGTTTTAGCAGTGGGTATGGTTGGTTTGAGGTCCTGAGTACTGATCATTCTGGCTTTGTTTCTGAAGAATGCAATTTTAACACAGACTTTTAAGAATGTTTGCTTCAAGTGATAAGACAGGCAAGTGAAGTTATATTGTCTTGCTGTATGTGTTGTTTTCTTTGTTTTTTGACTAAAATCCACCAAAAAGCCATCTTAAAGTGGTTAAGCAAAAAATAATAATAATTGGCAGGGATCCCCAGACAAATACAATTAATTATTAAATTAATAAAAAAAAAAAAATATTAAAAGTTTAAAACATTACAAATTTCAAAAAGTAATCAAATGTATTCATTTACATTACTTTAGTAAAAGTAATCGAAATAGTTACACTACTTATTACATTTTAGATAGAATAACTCGTTAACCTATTATGTTTCCAAAGTAACTTTGACAGACTCATACAAAACAAACATACATTACATAACTTCCTCCTTAAGATTGGCTAAAGGTTGCCTAAATACTCACCTTTGGATAATTGATTTTATAAGGCCAATTCAATTTAGTAATAGTAAAAATCACATAATATGGGTCCCTAAATCATTACTAATGAAGTGCATTTAAGAAGGAGACACACATGAGTCTATTTTAATTTACTTTTAGAAATTACAACAGATGTAAACAAACAAAATAATAACATAAGTTATCACACAAGATACATGTATAAACTGGCAGTGAACATAATCACATACCATAGCAATCTAGTTACAGCATATTGGATATAAACAGGGCAGTTTGAATTCTCACCACCATTTAAACATCCATAACCATTCCATAGTAAAGACCATATGAGCTAAATCAAGATCTTAGGTATTTTTTATTTGTGGGATAAGCTATAGTAATTTGCACAATGAGACAATCACCAATTATCTACTATTCATTTACACACTCAGACAGCAGACAGTGCAAAGATGCATAATATATTCAGCTATCCCACACATCCCATGTGAAGGTACGTCATCGTCATCTGATGTGAGGGAGCAGCTGTGAGAAAGACAGTAGGCTGTATAGTTATCTCCCAGATCTGATGTGATCCCAAACTATACAAACTACTACCTCATTCCACAGCCCCCAACCTAGCAGCCCCTCTGTCTGGTACCCTGCGGGAGGAGAAGAGAGGCACAAAGACATGTCAGTGCTCGAAAGAAAATGCTTATCTGTGCCATTCTTACTCTATATTTAATGAACCACCTTTGCAGTTGCTAATTTGATTTCTATAAATCCCACAGTGAAAGCTGTATGTCGTCATCATCCCTTTAACACAGTATTAACCTTCCTCAAACATCCACACCACGAGTGTGGGCAGATTTCTTGCAACACAACTCATCTTTTGAAATGTGAGTCATGATAAACCATGAACAACAAAGAGACTGCACAAAATGGATTAAGGATCTGGTGCTCTGCGGCATTTGATGTGATTAATGTGCCACTTACATGTGCTCATTATTGAAGCTTAAAGAGCACTGGCAAGAATCATGAATGCTGCATATTAAATATTGATTTACAATAATATATTATGCGTTACAATATATTCACACCTATATTTCACTGTATGACTGTGTCCCTTGTTATATGCATTATACAGTGCAATGCATTCGTAAAGATGATGCAAGAAAGGAAATAGCTTTGTCAATATGTATTAGGACCAAGTGAAATTAAGCAATCAATCAACCCCATATGGAAACGTTTTTCATACTTACAAAATAGTATATATGCAAACATGCGCTGTGGTCCCTTGAACATGCATCCCAGTTGGAAAATCCAGTTTAAGCTAGTAGCTGAGTCATATCATATTTTTACTGGGTTATTCTTGTTTGTTCCCAGACCAATGATGGTCTACCAGTTTGCACCAGCTAGAATAAAGCTGCCACCACTCATCGACCATCTTAAACTGTATTTTCCAGCAGGATTGTGCACATTTGAGCAATGCAAGACTCAAACATCTTTGCATCAAAATAATATGCATTAGAACTGAATGCCAGGGATGAAGATGACTGTCCACATGGTCTGTTGATAATTGCAAACTATCCATACTAGCTCAGTACTTAAGTCTTAGGAATCAACAGCTGGCAGAGGCATGATAATGCACGTCAGTCTAATGTGTTTGAATCACAAGAGGCGTTTCGACAGTCTAGTCGCCAGATTCACTTTATCACGGCAAGCATAGACACGCGTGCGATTATCAAATGTTTTATCAAAAAAATCGCAGCTTTACAAATCAGATCGACAGCTTAACTTGATTTACTTGATGGAGCCTTCTGTCGGCTAATACTTAAGAGGAAATTGTAGACAAGCATGCATGACCCACTCCTCTTTTTACATGACATTATGATCATATACTCAGATATTATATTTATGCTATCAAATACGAAAAATGGCGGTTGCCTCACTAGTTCGCCCGGTATGATCATCAATAAATGACATGCTAAACAAACCTAGTCGTCATATTGAATTGAAATGTGTCTAGGCAAAAGCAAGACAGAATGCAAATGTAGCGCCAGTGTTCATGGTGACTGCGGTAATGATATTTCAGAGAAGGACCGTGTTGTTTCGCTCACCTGAGACCGCGACTGTACACGATACCGCCATCTTACATCAGCAGCGAGCACAGATACACCAGCTCAGCTGCTGCAGGCTCGCAGATCGACCCCTGAGGTGACCTGCCCCTCCAGTGATCCCATCCGACCCGCCTTCCATTCAGATCACGACGAGATCATTGTGGATAATAAGTGGATCACGAAGTGTTCAGTTAAGCAGTGGTTGTCAAATGTCACAACCGGACCGGGAGAAAACTGCAGAACCTTTTAGAAAATGTTATGCTTAGAAATATGAATAAAGTGATTTGATTGCCTCATATAGTTTTTTTTTTTTTTTTTTTTTTTTTTTATAAATGAACGGTACTTTATCAGCAGGCAGGTTATTTAGCTACGGATACATTCAGTTCACATTTAGTTGTCAGTTGTGTAATATTTTAAACTGTAGTCCACATTAATTATTCATTGTGCATGAAACCTAACCTTAATTTGACAAGTTTTGCTTTTTCAGTTAAAACACAGAATCTGTATTTCCTTAACAGAAAACAGGGGAGTATAATTCTGAATGTCTTTCAAATATACAGGTAAATAAAAACCATAACTCCTGTTTACTAAAAGAATAAATTTTATTTCAGCACTGTAAGTCATTTCCCAACCATACAAACATGACTGCCAACTTTGACTTTCTCTCTCTCTCTCTCTCTCTCTCTCTCTGAGCCTTTTGGCTTTCTCCCCAATCCACTGTGAAATCAGACCACAACAGCAAGACAAATTAAAAAGAAAAAGTTTCTTTCCAAAACAATCAGGTGCTTTCTTTATACTAAAAATGAGAAATTGTTAATAACGATCATAACCATAACAGCAATAATAATAATGAACTTGACCCTTCACTTCACAAGTTTTTTGGAGCTTTTGGAGATCTTGATGCATGCATCAATGCGTTTGTGTTGATGAATGGATTGACAGAATGTGTTGTCTACAAATGGATGCATCGACTTGACAGTCTTGGAGGAACATGCTAAAAAGCAAAGAGGGCGAGATACAGAGGCTACGTACTTTCAGAAAATGTAGGATGTCAGCGGGCCACTGTACACAACACACTGCTGTTATCAGACTAGGATCCAAACCTGACCACACCAGTGGTCCTGTGGAGTGAAGGGCGGCAGAGCCAGGATACAGGGGTAACAGTTATAAAGCATGAGTCAGATCTGAGGTCCAGACACAAATCTACAGGAATGCACAGGCAAAACTCTTTACCAGAATAGCTGTTGGTTGTGTGCGCGCGCGCATGGTTACAGTATGTGTTCACACTTAACCCATCCATGACTACACTGAAGCTACATTTTTTCAGAGGGACGATATACATGTGCATGGGAGCTGAAGAAGTGTTCTAGGGTTAATCGCTATGAAGAGCTGTGTCCAAGACTCCACTTGAGAGGAAATAAAGAAATCTTCATTTTAGCATTGAAACTGGACGATACAAGATTTAGCCACTATTCACCAAAAAGATGTAACAGATCACATTTTCTTTATTAAGTATCTGATTACGGACCCCTTATGTATTCTAAAAGCTCAATTACAGAAACATGTAGCTGTATAATCATATATACAGGATCCAGAAAGAGAATCAAGACTGTTAACTACATACTGGAAAAGCAGTTTCCAGAAATTAACTTTGGTTGAAAATTATTATGTTGCACAAATGTGTATTAGTCTGCTTTGTGGGAAAGGAAGCAAAATTTGGTACGAGTGACAATTACATCATAATGGTGAAGTGGTCTGAAACGATGCCATACAAAATAGAGGTGAGGAAAATTGCTATCATTACAGATGAAAATATCTAGTTATATTTGCTAAGCAAATTTTAATACTAAACGTAGCAACGGTCAAAGGAGTAGCTGTTGTAATAATATAAAAAAAGGAAGAAAAACAATTTCACAACTGAATGAAACCAAAGACTGTAAGGTTAAATTTCTGAATTCACTGTTGAAAATGTTATCAACTCTTGTCTAAGATTACTTACAGACAGATTAATAGACAAATTATAAAAGTTCAGATCTCTCACTGTTAGTATGAGAATGTAAGGATAGAAGATGCGGGGGAAACAACGGCAAGAATAAAAAAAATTAACAGAGACAAGAGCTAAGAAGAGGGAGAACACTTAAACTTATTGTGACCGTGAATGTCCATGGGCCATAAAACTGTGAAAAAGAACAAAAAACAAAAGGCAAACCAGTGGGATTTGCATTTGTGACCAAATGTTTAAACTGTTTTAAGACCAGCATCTGGAGAAAAAAAGAGCCATTATTAACACCTCACTGATCTCCAGAGCATCCTTCTTATTCAACCCAAATATCATCCACTAAATATTTCTTAGTCTATATTTTACTCTCACATGAATCTCCATAAATGTCTGAATGAGAGTTAAAGCAGCAATCTAGAACAGCAAAGCAGGGAAGCTTTGGAAAGGATAACTTTGGAACCAAGCATCTGAAACTAAATTCAGGATCCAAATAATAGTAAGAGAAATTAACACACTGGAAAATACATGAATATCTGAACGTGTCAAAATTTAACTTTTTTTATTTTTCTCCCTCATACTAACTGATGTCTCTCTACAGGTATAAAAAAAAAAAAAAAAGGTACTGTGTGTATGTGCGAGAGAGATTATATCTTTATTTGGTGTGTCTGTATATTTCGGTTTATGCTGTTCCTTTTATAGATTACACTTATAACTAAATGTGAAGGAGTTAATGACAAACACACAGAGAAAAACCCAACTAACTGAAACGGCTGTTACTCAGACAGGACAGGACTGAATGCTTTAAAAGGATCTACTGTTATTCTGAGGAAACTGAAATTCCATTAATGGGTGCGTATGCAGGTTCATAAGCACTAACATGCTGGAGATCCTCTCTTGAAAACTAGCACTACTGTACTTACTGTGTAATAAATGTGACAACCTAAGGTTGAGGTTTGAAACGCTCTAGCTTGCACGACGGTGTAGTGTATTAGTTCACCAACACTACCCGTCACGCTACGGTCAAGATTCTTCTTGGTTTAAAGTCTGTCCGGTATGTCCAGTATTGTCATATTCTGACACCGATATATCATTGTCATTTTTTTTTTACTTATTTTATAGCAAACTGCATTAATAATGCATGCTTCAGGTCATCATGAGATTTCTGACGGGCTGATCTGTCTCCGTTCCTCAATAGTGAGAATTTGCAGAATATACATAGACATGTAACTATAATGGGTGTCTTCCATAAAAAGAGCTTTCGATATAATTTTAGTGGCACTAAATATAATATTAACTTCTTAACAAAATAAGGTGCATCTTATAACTTCAATAGAAAGCTGTGATTTAATCCTGACATTGTCAATTGTACAGATCTTAAACTATGATTAAATGCAATAGCCTCTCTCAAGTGTATTAGTTATTCTTAAAATTAAATTCTCATTCATTATGTCCAACAAGTCATTGGTACAAAACATGTATTTTGTTTTTAAAATGCATTTAAAACATTAACATGTAAGTAAAATTAATCTCCTACCCATCTGATTTAAAATGGTCAATATAACGGCAAGCGCAGCTTTAATCTTCAAGGTGTTCCGTTCGGTTTCATTTTAAAGCCTATTCGCCTCGATAGAAATAATGTTTTGAACATAGAAGTGCATGAGTTCAAAGGACTGTCACAAAAACAAGACGAGACGGACTGATCACGAAACAGTCTGGTGAAGCACAGACTTTTTTTTTTTTTTTTTTTAAATGACTGTCACAATAAAAGTTAATCCTAAGGTTCATTCGATTCATTTCTTTCGACCGTAACAAAACTACAATGATTTTAGCGATGGTGGGAGAATGCACATGTACAGAAACGCATCCACATGGTACACATGCACAAGGCACAGAGAAGACATGAACGAGGGGCCAAAAAAAAAAAAAACAGAGCTGCTAAAATCCGAAAGCAAAATGTTGTGAAGCAGAGAGATATCAAATGGCAGGTTTGTCTGAGGGACTGTGTGCATTCTCAACCACTGATAAAATCACTCCCCTTAATCACGCCATTGCGTAACGGGATCATGTACATTTGGGTCTATATACAAACGGCTGGGATGTCAAACAGTATCACGGTTCTCTCCGAACACACTGCTTCCTCCCTAACTCTGCCAGAGGCCTCGATTTCTCTTTATCCTGGTTCGAGGACAACCCAGTGTATTTTCGGTTTTAAAACCAAGTGCAGCTTACCTCGCACTCCGTTCTCACATTCAAATGTGTTGGTGTCGATTTGTACGTCATACTGGTAAACAACACGCAAGGTAAAGTGTATCTGGACAGTTAAACTGTCAAAAGAAATGATGGCCTGCTGCTTAACATTAACCAATTAACTATCTATATAGCGCAGTACTATCATAAATAATATTTTAAGTGCTTTACGTTACAATACAATCTATTTTGAAGGGTATTTCTTCCTCAGTCGAGGAGGGAGGGGGGTTGCATATGTTTAATATCAGGCTTAAGGTGCTTTAAATATTTAGATTTTAGAACTACTTGGATACTGCTGTGAATCTTCAAGGGGACGTGGGCCTAAAAGAAGATTGTCTACATGTGAGAGAACACAACAGAGGAGAGCTAGCTAGGCGATGCAGATTGTAACCTGTACGAATCTTTCCCTTCAATTTATATGTCGTTACTCGTACGCCTCTCTGAGCTTGGACTTCTCAGGTCGCCCGTGGCCCCTGTGCTGAAGACAATAGCAACTTCTCCACATGCAAATCACTCTTTGATAATATGCACAAAAAAAAAAAGAAAGAAAAAGGACTACCATGTGTGTGTGAATGCACACTGTGACATACAAATACAACCAGTGTTCTCCGTCAGTTTCCACTCATCTACTGTATTCAGGGCAGTGTTGATTTGAATCCTCCCCTGTGTGGTACACTGCAGACACAGCCATGTGTAGTACAAATAGTGTGATTCTTTGCTGTGTGGTGGAAACTTTAGAGCAGGTGCTTCTGTGCTACTTGACACGTGCAAGTATTTCGATTAGGTCAATTTTCAAATACACTTTGGGCAATTCGGATTTCTCGTAGCTATTTTAGGCAATCATACATATAAGGTCAACGTCAATGTACTAAGGTCTGAAAAGAAAACTGTCGAAATAAAAAGACTTGAGAGCTTTTCACGATGCTACAACATTGATGGGACAGTGGGAAGGATGAGGTCCAGAACCCGAAGATTCAGTTTGGGCGAAGGGTTGTGATTTAAACTCACTCAGTTTTAAACCAGACCCGGCTCTTAAGGTGACACATAGACCGCATTCCTGACACTGTCCATCTGTCGTTTCCAGCATCATAAATTACACCATGACAACACAAAGTGGCTACTGTGCCCTAAATATTCAATTTTGCAAGGAAAAGGCAGTCGACCTTAGATCATTCCCTCTCACTCTCTCATTCTTATTACATTATGGGATGTAATTACTCCTCTTTCTGTAGTGCACCATCTGATGGGCAGTCATCAAGGCAACAAGAGGCCTCTACCTCCACCCCATCTCCTGACTGGTTGTCTCTGCTGGCTAAGGCACACTGGATTGGCTGGGCCAGTGGTGGCAGGTCAAGAGCTTGACCAGTTGCGCTTCCTGAAGAGCTGCCGTTCAGCTGCTGCGATACGGTCCCCGTTCCCTCCGTGGGCCGACCCACTGCTTTAGCATCCTCAGTGAGTTTCGGGGGGCTGGAGGAGGGTGGTGAAGAGGACAGAGTCTACGAGAAACATTGGGATAAAGAGAAGGGGGGAAAATTTATTTTCCTCGCTCACATTTAGCATTTAGCGAGGAAGTTATGCATCGGACTGACCTGTGTTCTGTTGGTGGTCACTTTCTTCCCTCCCCTTCCTTTCAGTATCAATTCTTTACCCCTACTGGGAAACAATAAAAAAAAGATTAGATGTTATATATACATATGTGCATTACGGATACAATTTTAGCAGATTTTATTATGCTTAAAAACAAAACAATAACGTTTCCTACATTAACAGATAAGCTCTGTAAAAAGGAACAACAGTAGAGAGAATTATATATTTATGAAAAATGTCTTTGGCACGAAGCATGTTCAACTGCATATAAAATCATTGGATTTTTTGGAGGCTGCAATTAAACATTTGTATATTTTCAGCAGTGAATATTTCAAATGAAATGAATAATCTCAATACACAAAAGCTTCTGTATCTAGCGTCAAATACCACTGCAACTTCTGGTGCAACGCAGTGTATGAAAACTGAGAAAATGAAGCACAAAATAAAATCTTGAAAAATTATTAGATGACAGGACAAAGCAATATGAATATGAAACACCTTAACACTATGGTTATTTAAAGCTTCTTGAACTCATTACTAAAATATGTTATGATTTAACACCAAAAATATTATGTTTACTATAGTTACAATACTATATCATCATTTTTTGAGATAAACAGATACTAGAAATAAGAGTTTGCTACTGCCATGGTTTGCTATTATCTGCCACAGCACTGAGATTTTAGCAGAAATACATATGCAGTCTAGTTCAATGCATTGAAGGGGTCATATGATGCGATTTAAAGTTTTCCTTTCTCTTTGGAGTGTTACAAGCTGTTCGGGGGGAGTGAATAACCAGCACACTCTTCCACCCTCAATACCACTACTGAGGTGAGACCCTTGAGCAAGCAATATGGCTGCCCACTGCTCCGGGTGTGTGTTCACAGTATGTGTGTTCTCACTACTGTGTGTGTGTGTGTGCACTTGGATAGGTCAAATGCAGAGCACAAAATCTGAGTATGGGTCAACATACTTGGCCATACCTTGACTTTCACTTAAGTCCAAGGCTGCAAAAAATGCAACAGTAATGTACAGTATGTGGAAAATAATTTTTTTTTAACCTTAAACCACATAAAGACATAGCATTACATCAAATACATAACACAAATGTTCTTTTTAGCAATGTCATATGACTCCTTAAAAATCTCGTTGCTTCAAGCTACACCAGTAGATTGTGTACTTGAGAGTTTATAAAGAACAGCAGAGAAAGAGAAGCCATTTGTTGTGAGGCTTCTGTCATACCTCCATAAATAATCAGCTATATGGCCACAATTTTATGACACAGAATGCACTCACCCTTTTCCTCCAACTGACACCACCTGCATATTGCCTCTGCCACGGACTGGTTTGTTCCCAGCCCACTGACCAACAACCATGCCAGCTATTTCCAGCTTGCCACCCTGGGGAGGTATAGACTGGATTCCTAAAAAAGTTTGAGAAAATGACTAAGTGGCAACCAAAGAGCAGTAAATAAAATGATCTAAATGTGCTAAATGGGAAGAAGGTCAGACCTGGGAAGGCCCTGGGCCGGTGCTGGTGGTGATGGTGAGGAGGAGGAGGCATAGAGCCCAGGGGGCGAGGAGGGTATAGAGGATGCATGGGGTAGAAAGGGGGCACCATGGCAGGGGGGAGGAATGCAGGGGGTGGCAGTGGTGGAGGTGGGGGAGGCGGCCGGGACAGGTTGATGCCTTCCAGAATGGACTGGCGCATCTTCTCCACTCTCGAAACCAGCTCCTCCTGCAGGACAAAGTGTAAAAAAAACAATAAAAAAAACGTAATTATTCCCAAATACTAAACAGATGTGACTGACTGCATCTACACATTTGTTACCTGGCCTTCACACATATCAAGTAAGGAGGCTCGGTCTCTGGTGGCTTTAGCTAGCTTGCTCTGGAACAACTTCCCATCGAAAAAGCCCCAAGGACAGCAGTGGTCCCATGGCAAGGGCTGTCCACATACATCATTTACAAACAAGGCAGTGTCCACTCCACTCATGAACAGAGAGGCCAGCTGCACCCCACGGTTATCCACCTTCTCCACCTGGTATCAGTGTCAAAGAGAAGAAAATTGATCCGGCGTCATGTTTTGCATCAACCTGGTAAATATCACAGTAGCATGTTATTTCAGATGTCACAGAGCTCTAACAAAAAAGATTATTGACAACTTGACAGTTGAAAGACAACATTCTATTTTAAAGAAATGTTTTGCCTTGAACCTGTTGCTTTGTGACATACATCTATTGAAGTTGAGCTGAGCGGAGTCCTTACAAGTTAGTCTTGTCTGAAAACATGCTTTGCGTCAATGCAAAGAAAAACAGTGTTAAATTGTGAATAGTTGTGAATGAATAATTAATAAAGAAAGTGTGGAAGATATAAGGAGTGCATGGGGTATGTTGTGCAATGTTCAATTCAATCCCGCCTCTCACTGCTTTTACTGTAATCTGGGTCTGTACAGTTATATAAGAACATGCAAATGTAATTTAGTCTCAAACCACAGCTCTCCCTCCACTTGCTGTTAACTCAAAAAGTACATCTTTAATAAGAAATACAACTCTTAATTAGTTTTCAATCATTCTCTGAGATGCTGCCTCATTATATATATATATATATATATATATATATATATATATATATATATATATATATATATATGGACACACACACACATCATAGACTTTTTCAGAGAGGCTCAGTTTACAGTAAATGCTGCTCCATACAAACTAAACAAAAATCTCATTGATTTGGGAACACAAAACAAAATAGTAAAATTTTGGTTTCTGCCAAATAAAATCTTGATGGTTAAATGAAAATAAAAGAATTAAGACTGTATTGCATTAACTTTAATGTGAAATAAAATTATGATTATTGCATTACTTTTCATAAATCTTTGACAATAGTGATATTTTTATTTTGGTAAATATTTTACTTCAGAAATAAATAAGAATACTACTAATAATAATATTTTTTAGAGTTAGCAATAATAACAATAATAGATAATAAATCACATTGATATAAACCACAACATTTTTTAAATTGTGCAGTCATAATACAAACACAGTGAAAAAATGTAATAATAAAGGCTAGCCTTAACTGCTGAAGGGGTGCTCACTGTGTGACAGAGTTAATGAGAAATGCATTACCTTGAGTTCCTGAAGTTGGTCAGGCTCATAGAGCTGGTTGGACACAGCTTGAGCCAAAAAGGCATCAAGCTCATGGCGCTGAAGAATGCGACCCCCCGGCCACTGCATCATATACCTGTAAACACATAATACCGCTCAAGATACCCAGAGCTCCTAAGGTTCAGTGCTGATCTACTTATCCAATAATTCTAATGTAAATGGCCAATGAGAAACCGTTCCCCAATGATGTCATCTCATAAAAGTACCTGAGCACGCAGCACATGAGCAGCAGGTGAGATGGCACACAGGTCGGGTTGAGCAGGGCAGGGCAGTCAGAGCGCATGCAGGCTAGGAAGGCTCGTGTACGGCGGCTACGGTCCTCAGACGCTCTGCCCAGCCACAACCGCCTCAGGTTGGGACACGTCCACTCGCGGAAACAAAGGGCAGGAACGAGCTCTGGGGTCAGGGCAGATTTAGCTTTACTGGCACACCACTCCTTTACAATCACTGGAGGCACTGCGGAGTTATACAGAAATGAGACACATTTAGATTCATTTTCATCTTACTTTGATGCCTTCTTCCTCAAAGCCAAAGGAGACACAGCTGGGCAATGATATCTCTATTATTAAAAACAACAAAACAAGAGCTAATTATCTGGTTAGACATTTGACAATATGTTCATTATTTAGAAAGATGAAATACATTTTGCTACAACTTTCTATCTGCCAATTTCTTTTTATAAATATTTTATCAACCCTTATTATTAATATAACAATGAAAAACAAACGGCGTTAAATTTAACAAATAATAGTCAAATTTTTTAATGCAACTTGTATATATTTAACCTAAATATTAACATTGAACAGCACATTCATTTTTGCTGTGGTACTTAAAACATTATTGAGAATCTCAAAAGTTGCCTGGTATTGGAATTAGCCATTTATTTTTTGCTACTGTGACCGCACTCAAAATGTGTATGTGTGTTTTACGGACTCATCTAACCATGGTCTAAGCTTACCGTCAATTGGACTACGCTTGCGCATGGCCAGTCTCTCCAGCCTCCGCTGGGTCTCAGCCAAGCTGAAAAGCACCCCGTAGGCATACTGGCGGGCAGAACGGAAAAGTAGGGAAGCAGGAGGAAGGTCGGGGTTGCACTCGTCTTCTATACACACTGGCATCTTCATCTCCCCCTGGGAGAGAGAAAAGGAAAAGAGAAACAAGAAGGGACAGGAAGGAGTGTAAGAGCTCTGAGAGGTATTATTAGATGCTTTTTAATACAATAAATGGGTTTCAGGTCATTTGTCACCATAAATGTAAACAAATTGTGGTATAATATTATTAAACTCCCATTTAAATGGATACTTCACTCAGAAATTTACATTCTGCCATTAATTACTCAACCTCATGTCTCGTCCTGGACCTCGGAATGACATGAGGGTAAGTAATTAATGACAGAATTTTTCATGTCTGAGTGAACTATCCCTTTAAACATTAAAGATTATATTATATAAACTACATATTTTATATAATATTATAATTAACTTAACCCAAGTAAATAACCCAAGTAAAAATACTGATCTTAAATGCATTAAAAAAAACTGTCAACTGTACCATTGCAGATTCAGCAGCAAGAAACATTAGGTATACTGTGTGGCTGTTGTACCTTGGTCAGGATGTGGTAGATCTGTGGATACATGAGTCCTCTTCTGTGTCTGTGTTCTGCCACCCTCAGCACCTCGGCACTGACCTGTGGAAGGGGTGGCGTTGTGATGTCCATGTGACTCCGCGTTGGCATGGACAGCAATGATGGAATGGACGGCCCACTTCCATTACCATGGTGCCCTTCCCCAGAGCCACTGCTGCCCCGTCCACTGGGATCTTCCCATCTTGTAGACTTGTCAGCTAAATGACTACAACAGAAAATGAATATTCATTTTGCTCTGAATAGCAGATTGCTTGCAAGTACACAACACAATGAACAGATTCGGTACAATATAAACTCACTTAGTGCTGGTGTCATTTTGCTCCTCCCCATCTGAAGATGAAGATGATGAGGGGGAGGGGCCTGTAGGAGCAGCAGTGTGATGATTGGGCTGTCGGCTGCCACCTTGAGAGGAATCATATGGAGCAGACCAATCAGCAAAGCCCATTTTCCCAACTAGTGTGTCATTACAGTCCTGCAGAGGCTGAGTTGGGTTCTGGCATAAAAGGGCTGGACCACTGGCAAGGCTGGGTCCGTAGAGCCCACCTGGATAAGGCACCTTAACACCTGACACCTGGGGTGGACCAAACTGTGGAGAACAGCAAAAAAGAGATTGGCTGAAATCAGTTTTGGGGAAATAAACATGATTTTTTTAAGGGAACTACACTTCTTTGGTAAAAAAAAAATTACCTGAGCTTTTACAGGCTGCATTGCCCCCATGTGGCCTGGAGGTCCGCTAAACTGACTAGGCCCAAAGCCAGGAACTAAAAAAAAAAATGTCAGGAACACAAATCATTATTGTGTGAGTACAATCTGATGGATGTCAAAGCTTATTGTATGGCTTCTGAAAGCTAAACAGTGGAAAATAATCATACACACTGTTCAAAGGTTTGAGTGCCTGTAAGGGGTCTGCATTTGATCAAAAATAGAGTAAACATTATATTATGAAATATTGTTCTCTATTTAACTATATTTCAAAACATAACTTATTCCTTTGATGCAAAGCAGAATATTCAGCATCATTACTCCAGTCTTCAGTGATACTTCAGACATCATTCTAATATACTGATTTGGTGATCAAGAAACTGAAAACATAGAAAGCCTGCTGATCCCAAACTTTGAAGGCTAGTGTATGTAAACACCACATTATACCTACAGAGGTAAGGAGAAGGTCCCATGGAGAGAGGTCTTGGTTTACTGGCCGCTGAAAAGTATTCCACTGCCTTCTTAAACCTCTCAATTTTATCTTCAGTTTGTGACTGGAGGTTAGAAAAATTAGAAGGTCGCCATGTTATGATGAACTTATGATGAAGGTAAAGTAGTACATGAAAATGCATATGGTAACTCAGTCATGCTTCACCTGTGACTGCTTGAAAACATCCTTGGCCACCGACTCTAAATTCCCAAGATCTTTGATGGATGCCACATACTCCGATACAGCCTTAATAACAACCTCACATGGAGGGAGCACTAACTGATGAGCCCTTACCTGAAAACAGAGAGAAGAAAAACAAAGAATGAGGTTGAAAGAATGGGTTACATTGATTAAACTGATGCTCAAGGATGCTTAAGTCTGTATCATCAATTACAATTATGGAAGAATGAAATATCTGAAAAAGTGTGAAATGACAAATTGTATAAGCACCTTTAGGGAGGCAAGAGGGTGTTCAGGGCCTAACAGACTCCAATGAAAGGCAGCCAAGTCTTCATCTGGCAGAATGTGGTTACCTGTTTTGTGTTTTTGAAGACCCATATTTAGAACCAACCAATGTACGGAAAAAGTGCAAAGTCACACCCTGGACCAAAAACCTGTGGTGACACTTACCAAGAAGAGCAGCAAAGATGGGCAGGTGCTGGGTCTTGAGGCCGAGCTGGCGAGCTGCCTCTGATAGCAGGTACTGGTGAGTGGTCAGATTCTTGCCATTCCAGGAGAGCTTGAGAGCGTGGGAGCTGAAATAAGTCGGAACGTTGCATAGCGCAAACTCTGAGTCCTGTGCAATCAGACCCTGAAAACCATAGTCTCTGTACAGGGATAGCACCTCCTGATGGTGGTCTTCCAGGGTCTGCACCACCTACAACACAAGAAGGGTGAAAGGAGACCATGCATTCTTGTGATATGCTGATAAACAAGCTCCTATTGCTCTGAATTTCTGATCAAACACCACTTAAACCATCCAGCTTAAAGGTGCACTCAGTTAAAGCCTACTATTTTGGCTGATGTGGCAGTCATCTTGGGTTAATACTAACACATTAGTATTGTAAAATTATGCTTTTTTTGATACATAATGATTTCTGAATATTTGAAACAATTGCAACACTGATTTTCTGCAGCACTGATACACTGATACGAGCTCTGACATCAAGGTGACATAAACAGCAGTGTGTATTTTACTTAAATACTGTATATAATTTGTTGCATGTTTCAAAGTGAAGTGTTTTACTGTGTTCTTACATGCAAACACACTCGGTTCAAAGTAAACGCAGCAAACTCCATCTTGGTGCTATGAGTTTAACATTTACTTTGTAACACAACGGACACTCAGGTATGGAGTTTTTTTTCACATCTGCATAATTTCCAACAATTTTGTTGTAAGATACTCACAGCACGTCACACAAATTTTTAATGAGAAGCATATGTAAACTCGGTATCTCGGATATCAGAGCTTCAATAGATAAGAAAACACTTAGTTGCGGGAAAGAGTTGTAGCAATTTTTCAATGTAGTGTCCAAAATTGTTGAATATCAATATTTTTCTAGTTGCTGTATCAAAGTTAAAAAATTCCAGTTTTGTGAAAATCTTATAGCAGCACACATTAGCTAGAAATCCAAAACTGACTGTCAGAGTTACCAAGATAAATCAATGAGCATTGGCCTAGTCACGTGATCATAACATGGCAGCCTTCACGAGGAGACCCACTTCATGTAAAATAGAACAGTTTTTATTAGTATCCACTTTTGACTGGAGTCTCACATGTACATCATTTAAAACCTTTTCAAAATATTAATGATGCATTACGGATAAAACAGAGTGCACCTTTTAAATTACAGTTTAGTGAAAATTGATGATTTTAAAGATTATTTTACTTGCTTTGCCAACACTTTTACAATGAAACTGGCAATGCATTTGCAGTACAAACTGGCTTAAACTCTCTACACTGAAATTTAAAAAAGTAAGAAAGCTATCCATAATTCCTCTCGAGGACGGCATTAGGCCACTCACCCGCACTCGGAACCGGAACATGGCGAGGCGGACACAGTGGCTCAGGCAGGCCGGGGGCAGAAACCAGGCCCGCGGGGGGGGCGTCGCCTTGCTTCCGACATGGTTGACGATGAGCTGTGCGGTCTGTCGCTGCCCCTGCGCCCGCCGCGCCCACTCCGGCCAGCGGTCCTTCCCAAGCGTACCGTTAAACACCACCACCAGCTCCAGTCCCCCTTGGTACAGACAGGCCTGGGACAGCGCCGCCAGATAGCCGAGCATTGCATTCCACTCGCCTCCACAAACCCAGTCGGTCTGGTAGCCCCCGTAGAGCCGCTGAAGGCCGGAGTCCGCGTCCACCAGAATGCGCGCTGGCGGGGGAGGCGGAGGCAGCGAGCTGGGATGATGGGGATGGTGGTGAGGGTGGTGGTGAAGATGGTGGAGGTGTGGGGGCTGACGGCCTGCGGTTCGGGCGAGCTTGAGTAGATCTACTGGAACAGCCGCCCCAGGGCAGCGTTTCTCCAAATACTCTTGAAACCCTTGCACTCCCATATTGTGTCTGATCGCGTGGGATGGATGAATCTTGTTAAGAAGCTGATTTCTAGGTTGTGTGCTCAGAACTAGATCTGTCCGGTTATACTTTGATAACTAAAGAGTTGAAATGTCTGGTAACGTCAAATTATCCTACAAAAGCAAGTGCCGACCGACCCCCTGTAAGATTTCAGATACGCGTGGCTATTTTGTACGTTTGGTCGTTTAAGTGCAATCTGTGTCCATTCCTTAGTGTGTCAATAGTGTAATCCCGCAACAGTCTTTCTGTTTTGATCAATTACAGTGTTGCACGGTCTAAAACGTAACGATGAGGATAACGGCGCGCACGCTACAGTTAGGATGTCGACAATGTTGATAACATCAAAGTATAATCCTATTTGTAACCTTTCTAGCTTAAAACTAAACAACAACTACACCGTTGCTATCCAACATAACCGTTAGGTGATTCAAAACTAACTCTAGCTGCTAGTAAAACAGTATGTCCTGTGATGGATGACAGTTATAAGAGCTACAGTTTGTGGCTAACAGACTAGCTCGCGCAGTTAGCCAGTTAGCCGAGATCCCGGCGTGATTGACGCGTCAAACTACTCGAGACAAATCGGGGACTGCCGCGATTCGGAATGAGATGAATAATTAAGGGGAAAATAAAGTAAAACAACTAAAATAAAACAAAAACAAAAGCCCGACGTAAGCTCCCTCGCTCTCTGTCTCACTCACGACTTCATGTTGAGGAGAGGAACATACTTTCACGCGACGTCGGCCATCTTGCGACTTCCCCGCGGACCAACAGAAAGTGGGAGGGCAGGCAAGCTGAGGAAAGTGGGAGGAGCGATGGGCCTGGTGTCTGGGGGATGGAGTTCTTTGCGTCTGAAAATGTATTTGGATTATAAAGTAAAAGACTACAACTACCAGTACAGTAAAGTGACCGACCCGTGGCATACCATATCCTTAAGGAAAGATTCATTCAAAAATTGATAGGGAAAATTGGTTCAGCTGGAAAAGCTAGATTAAAATCACTGCCTCTGAAATTCTCAATTAGTGTGGGAATAACCATGTTAGGACTGGTGGACAACAAGGGGATACCAAGGGGTCTGCAATAAAGAGAAATAAAAATATTACATAATCTTGTTAATCTTATCAATTATTAGTTATCAGTATCACGACGTTTTCAATACATTTACCAACATTTTTATTAATATTATTATTATTTTTCTGTTTTATTTTTTGGTTCTGCTAGAGACTGTTCAGTAATTATTTCATGTTTAGCACAGCTGTCAGTAAGAAATCAAAGCCAAGTCTAAATACAGATTTGTGGGGGAAATCTTTATTAATTTACTGTGTTCACCTCTTCTCCCATTGTCTGTAAAACTGCTTTGAAAAAAATAAGAATTTAAAGTGTTTCTCTTTAACTTAACTATATATATATATATATATATATATATATATATATATATATATATATATATATATATATATATATATATATATATATATTCCTAACAGAACACTTTTCCTAATAGTATGTAGAAAGAACATATAACATAATAAATCATAAATATTTTCCAGTTAATATTTCATAAATTGTATTGCTTCAGTGAAATAACATGTTTACATTTTTTCACATGGTACAAATGGGTCTTCATATATGAAAATGTTTAGCCATATAGCATCACATTTGAGAGAACTTGGCATCAAAACGTTAAAAAAAAAAAATCCCTGATTTACAGATGTATGGCACAGGGTTTCAAATAGGCCTATATCTTCCTTCTGAACCAAATGCAACAAATGCATTGTTTTTTTTGTTTTGTTTTTCTGTGTAAAAATAAGGAAAGGGACATTCTGTGCTAGAAAAAAATAGTGTTCTGTCTTTTAAAACATCACAAAAATACATAAAGATGTTCAATATCTTATTTTGAATGAAATTTGCTAGACCTACTTTACAAGTAATTTAGAAAATAATTTCTTACAACCAAGATTACTACAACGGTTGTCTGAATCGTCACGTAAATGAACATCCTTTTGGTAGTTTTAGGTAGTTTTGTAGCAACATGTTACCAAATTCACTTAAAATGTTAGTGCTACGACTGTATGTAATTTATGTTGTAGTACAAAACGTAGAAGTGTCTACAAATAATATGAATTACCATAATTTACTCATGGATCGAAAAACGTTATTCTAAAAACAAAACCCCAAGGTGAACGGGTTGGCCTACAAACTGACGTCATGTTTGCGCGCCTCAAAAAAAAAAAGATACACATAAACAACACTAGAGCGCGCCAAAGTAAAAGTGTTTGGTTATAAAAGTTAATTCGCTAAACTGTGTGTCAGCTGACTGTGAAACAGCGCCGCTGGTTGAAACATAGCGCACGGCGGCACTTATTTCGTTTTGTTTGTTGAAACTGCGAGCTTAACTCAGTTCAAAATGCGCACAGCAGCGAGATCAGCGCGCGTGCTCTTCTCAACGCGTCTGCAGCCATGGAGCGGACTAAAGAGCTCCGCAAAAAGCGTAAGCCTCCGTTTCAAATATCAGTCAACAAATGTCAAGTGCTACAGGTGTCATCAATGCATTTATTTACATATTTTAGACTTTTCTCATGCTATGTTTAAAATTATAAAACAGTGTGGAATTAGTTATTTTATGAAGGACCAGCTAAAACACTGAATACTGCTTATTAAATTCTTCTTTTCTCTGTCATCTAATAATGACAGCTGTATAGCCCTGCAGTGTGTTGCCAGAGGAAGAAGTCTTCATATACTGTAAGTTTGGGCTGAAGTCTTGATATGATCATGTTTGACCCTGTTGCCCTACATTTGATGATTTACTTGATGAAAACTATTTACAGCATCACTTATCTTCTCCTGCAACCCTTTACGGTCACCTTACTCCCTCTTCCTATGTATCTGAAATTACTTTAATTTAGGGCCTGTGATCTACTGTACACTGGGTAACATCTTTGTTGTAGTTAATCACTTAATGCATCTCCACTGTTCCTCCGATGTTCTGCTTCTCTCCTGTGCTTGTAAGCTGATTTGTGTAAGCATAACCAAAGCAGAATGGATTTGACTCTCTCCTCTGACTAAGCACTTCTGTTTACTTCCTCTGATTCATCAACCCACCACGAACAGACTATTGTGAGTACTGCTTCTGCAAACTAGAGATTTGTCATTTCTGGGCTTGATGTTTCAAGTCATCAACATACAATAAACATACTTATAAAAAGTTGCTTCAATGTATTTGGTTCAGAGCTTCGCTAGAATATAAAACACTAGTGTTGTATTTTGATGCATTAATCTCAACATGGCAGTTTAATAGCAGTGACAGCTGAATAAAAATATTATCTTACATTTTTTCTGAATAAAAATATATCTTGTACCTGAGATTTGACTTCATATTGTGAGCTTGATCTGTGCCCTTCTTTTGTTTATGGTCTGTTTTGCATCTTTACCCATCAGCCTCCTCCTGCTAAATATGGAGGCAGACACACGGTGACTTTGATCCCTGGTGACGGTATTGGACCAGAACTGCTGAACCACGTCAGAGAGCTTTTCAGGTTTGAAGATGAAGCTCGGTATAATAAACAGACTTCACCAGAAAACACTACAGATGAGCTCTAATTCACTAATGCTCACAGGTTCTGCTGTGTGCCTGTGGATTTTGAGGTTGTCAGGGTGGATTCGTCTGCTTCCTCTGAGGATGACATCAATGATGCGGTAACTGCAATCAAACGTAATGGAGTAGCACTTAAGGGTAAGAGCATGAACAAATGGTTCATCAACCACAGAGATGTTTGCTGCATATTAGGTATTATAAATAAATCGGTGCCATATCAGTTATCGATTGACATTGGATATTTAATTGTTCATTTCCTTGAATTTTATATTTAGATCACCTTTGTCATCATAAAACAAAGTCACTTAAAGTTAACCTTTAAAAGCGCTTGTAATTTAATAATACTGTCAAATCTTTAGCAAATCTCAAAGTCGATATTAATTTAAATCATCTTTTGAAGTGAAAAGCTCCATGTCTGTAAAAAATAAATCTATCATCAAGGTATTTTAACCAACCAAAATGTCATCCCGTCTGAATCGGGAGAGAAATATGCACAGATCAAGCACGTGCGAAAAACAATACAAAACAGTTGTAAACAAATATATATCTATTGATTTTGATCAACATTGTATAGACTTACTCACTTGAGGAAGCATTATTATGAATTATGGACTTTTGGCCAGAAGTGACGGTTTAAAGTTAAAACGCCTTAATGATGGATTGTTTCTAATACATCATCTACGTCGTGAATAGCTTGAGGGTGAGTATAGTTTCAGCATTATTGAGTGAACTATTCCATTAAATTGCAGTGTATAAATCAAGATTGTTTCACAGGTAACATAGAGACTAATCACAACCTTCCTCCATCTCATAAATCCAGGAACAATTTGCTCCGGTAAGACATCTTGGATTTGTTTTTTTCTTTACTTGATTGTCCGTGGTAAATCCAATGACTGGTTTTAACTCTCTGACAGCACATCTTTAGACCTGTATGCTAATGTCATGCACTGTCAGTCTCTTCCTGGAGTCCCGACCCGACACCGAGACGTTGATGTGATCATCATTAGGGAGAATACAGAAGGAGAGTACAGCAGCTTGGAGCACGAGGTCCGTGTGTTTGGGTCACTTATAGTTTAAAGACACCAATTACACTCATTCCTCAAGTTTAAATCTCCTCTCTTCCAGAATGTTCCCGGGGTGGTGGAGAGTCTGAAGATCATAACCCGTGTGAATTCATCGCGGATCGCTGAGTATGCCTTCAACTTGGCCAGAGAGAAAGGTCGCCGCAAGGTCACGGCAATACATAAAGCTAATATCATGTGAGAGTCCCTTCTTACTGAACTCTGCTTTACTTTCAGCCAAATCACCAGACCAAAACACGTCTGCTTATATCTTGCTGAAATATTGGTTTCCTGTGGTGCAGGTTCAAATTAGTTTAGGATTGTTTTTCTTTTGCTTCATAGGAAACTTGGCGATGGTCTTTTCTTGCAGAGCTGTAAAGAAGTGGCGGCTGGATATCCTGATATCATATTTGATAACATGATCGTGGACAATACCACCATGCAGGTAGATGAATGGTGAACCACATAAATGCATGACCCACAATGACAAATTTAGGGTCAGTTAGATTTCTTTTTAAATAAACACTTTAATACAGCAAAGATGCATTAAGCTGTTCGAAACTAACAGTTTAGACATATATGCTGTAACTATTTATTTGTTCAGAATCCTGAGAAAAGCTTCAGTTTGCACAAAAACATTACGTAGCACTACTGTTTTAACACTGAATATGATAAGAAATGTTTCTTGAGCAGCAAATCAGCATATTAGAATGATTTCTGAAGGCTCATGTGACACTGGAGGCAGGAGTAATGATGCTGAAAATTCAGCTGCGCATCAGAGGAATAAATTACATTTGAAAAATACTTTAAAATAGAAAATGCATTAAAAAAGAGAGAGAATTTGAAAAACTTTTTTCCCTAAAAGATTTGAATGGTAGTGTATTTGATTAGGCTACATTTTTTGGTATTACATTATATAATAAATAGTTTATCTCTATTAATTTATTTTGGGTTTGTTTGTGTAGGGACAGTATAATCCTAATTTAAAAAGATCCACTTTATATAGAGATTATATCATAATTTGCATCTTATGTCCCTAAAATGTTTTTTAAAAATAAAAAGCTACACATAATTACACTATTAGACAATATATAGTATATAATAACAATACTTTTAGTAACACTTTACTTGAAGCCTTTATATATAATGCATTCTAAATGACTTTTAATGCATTAATTATGCCTTGTTTAAAGCACCTTATAATGTATTACAAGATCTTATAAATATTGTAACAAGTAATCCATTTCTTACAAGTAACGTAACAAGTAATCTGCAAATTTTAAAATGTTTTTTAACTTTGGTTAATATTGTTTAAGAAAAATATCTAATGTATTTCTGTGTACATTATACCTTTACAATGCATTGTAACAAGTGAAGTTTTACCAGTATTTTGAATATGTTTTTGTTGGTGTAGCTGGTCTCTAAGCCCCAGCAGTTTGACGTGATGGTGATGCCTAATCTCTATGGAAATGTGGTGAGCAATGTGTGCGCTGGACTTGTTGGAGGTCCAGGTCTAGTACCAGGAGTCAACTATGGCAAGGACTACGCTGTCTTTGAGACCGTAAGAAAGAACAGAGCATGTTCTGGTCAGCCATGAGATTGACTACAAAACACACAAGATATTGTTTGTTTTTATACAGGCCACTAGGAACACTGGAAAAAGCATTGCTAACATGAACATTGCAAATCCTACGGCCACACTTCTGGCAAGCTGCCTGCTGCTGGATCACTTAAAGTATGTTTATGAATATTAATTGGATCATTTTCATTGGAGGTTTTATCAATTTTAAATCCTCATTACTTACATGAAACATAATTATACATAAAAAGTAAAAAAAGTTAGCTGTAGGACTGGAATTGTGCAATCGGTTCATGTCTGGTCTGTCTTTCTTCTTTCCTAGGCTTTGTGCATATGCCAAGATGATTCGAAAGGCAGTTCTTCAAACTTTGTCTGAAACGCAGGTATCATACAATACATGCTCATTACGTCAAACAGTTATAGCAATACATCTCACCAAGTCCATACCCTTTCATCCACTCTAACACATCTGCAGTATTACATCTCTACTAAACACATTCTGCTTGTGAAGTCATTTATTTTCACGTGTCCCTGCAGTTGCAGACTGCTGATTTGGGAGGTCAGTGTACTACATCTGAGGTGGTCCACTCTATTATGCAGGAGATCCAGAGAGAAGGACCACGCACATCAGAACAGATCTGAACTTTATTTCTGAAGCTTCAAGACCCTCACACACACCTCTAGCTCACAGAGAACACCGAAACGATTGAAACACAGGGCACATGGTGAATTCTTTAATGTAAAGATGTTAGTTGGTGTGTTGAAATGGTGTATATTTTTCTTTTGTTATCTAGCGGTATAAATATTTCTTATGTTATATAACCATTATGACCAAGTTGAGTTGAGGCCTATATCTGAACTGGACTAGACTGCTGTGGATTTTATTTCATACCCAACAGGTTCTGTATTGAATAAATCTTATTAATTTCTTATTTATTGCCTGCAGGCTTCCTGTTTGCTGTTTGCTGTTGACGGCTGTACTGCGTTTGAGCTCCGTCACTATATTCTTTTCATTGACTATTTTTAACTTAAAAATCAATTTTATACATCATTGTTTCCGTTTATATAACGCGTGAATATATCCTCTATTGTATTCTACAACAAAAACAATCAGAGCGCCTCGCTATCACTAGTTTTATTTTGATCTCCCGGGTCCGCTATTAGCTTTTAGCCAGTTAGCATCAGCAATCATTACAAAACTATACAGGTATTCAAGGGCAGGCTCTAAGATGGTTTAGATCCTACCTGTCCGATCGCTACCATTTTGTTTATTAAAATGGGGAGTCATCTCATTTATCATCAGTAAAATATGGAGTGCCACAAGGATCCGTCCTAGGTCCCCTTCTATTTTCAATATATATGTTGCCCCTTGGTAATATTATTAGAAAATACGGAATTAGCTTCCACTGTTATGCTGATGATACTCAGCTATATATCTCAACGAGACCAGATGAAACTTCCCAATTATCTAAGCTAACAGAGTGTGTTAAAAATGTAAAAGATTGGATGACACACAATTTTCTCCAATTAAATTCGGATAAGACAGAGATACTAATTATTGGACCAAAAAACACTACACAGAATCTTGTAGATTACAATCTGCAACTAGACGGATGTACTGTTACTTCCTCTACAGTCAGAAATCTGGGTGTTATATTAGACAGCAATTTGTCTTTTGAAAATCATATTTCCAATGTTACAAAAACTGCATTCTTCCATCTTAGAAACATTGCCAAGCTACGAAACATGTTATCTGTTTCTGATGCAGAAAAGCTAGTTCATGCATTCATGACCTCTAGACTGGACTATTGTAACGCACTTCTAGGTGGTTGTCCTGCTTCTTCAATAAACAAGCTACAGGTAGTCCAAAATGCAGTAGCTAGAGTCCTTATGAGGTCAAGAAAATATGATCATATTACTCCAATTTTACAGTCTCTGCACTGGCTACCTATTAAGTTCCGTATCAGTTACAAATTATCATTACTTACCTATAAGGCCCTAAATGGTTTAGCTCCAGCGTACCTAACTAGCCTTCTACCACGTTACAACCCATCACGCACCCTAAGGTCACAAAACGCTGGACTTTTGGTCGTTCCTAGAATAGCAAAGTCCACTAAAGGAGGTAGAGCTTTCTCACATTTGGCTCCCAAACTCTGGAATAGCCTTCCTGATAATGTTCGGGGTTCAGACACACTCTCTCTGTTTAAATCTAGATTAAAAACACATCTCTTTCGCCAAGCATTCAAATAATGTATCTTTTTAATTGTGAGTGTAGTTGCATCTGTTCAAAGTTGCATTTTTATTCATTAGCTTGGGTTAAACTAATTTTACTTTGTTGGATCAGCAGCTATGCTAATGATGTCTGTATTTTGTTTCTATGTTTCGCACCGGGATTTACATCCCGTGGTAACTAGGATTTAAACAAGCTCCAGTCTGAATCCAGAAAACCTGAGAAGAGATGATGCTGACCCTCAGAGGACCCCAGATGATGCTACCTTGAATCAACAAACAGAACTAACAATTATTGCTAAATGTGTGACTGAATCATATAATAACTTAATTAATAATATTGATAGTTCATCGTCTAGCTGACTACGTCTTGTATTATTATTTTTTTTTTTTTTTCTAAAATCCTGTCAAATGTGCACAAACTACTAGCTACTACTAAATATTGTAGAAACATAATTTTCTGTAAAGTTGCTTTGTAACGATTTATTTTGTAAAAAGCGCTATACAAATAAACTTGAATTGAATTGAATTGAATTGTTGTTAATTGATGATGCACCAAGCACTCTCATGAATGAATCTTCTAAAACTTCATGCCTCCAAATGAAATAAGACAAATGCATGGACAAACATTTTCCAATAGGTGGCACTAAAACGCTGCACTTCAGCTTGATCAAGTTTGGAAACTTTTGACATTTATTTATCAGTATTATAAAAAGTTAGGTCTGCTTTAGTGCAAAAAATGAGATATTTTACATGTAATGTTTACTTTCAGTGCAAGTGACTGTAGTAATGAGTGAGCTAGAATGTTTTTCTTAGTGAAGAAAATATTCATAAAAAAAGAATGAATTAATGTCAAACAATTAATTGCATCTGAAATAAAAGTTATTATTGACATAATATATGTGTGTATTTATTATGTATATATAAATACAAACACAAAACTCTAAAACTTTTATCTTGGATGTGATTTAATCGTTTGACAGCACTAGTATTAATTAATTCATTCTTTTTTTCATGAATATTTTCTTCACTAAGAAAAAAATATTAATTATTAATCGTTAATTATTATTAATAATTTGACAGCACAAATTTTGCACTCTAAAATATAAAGCTTTTATTTATACATTTCCTTTGAGATTGCATCTGAGTGTTTCCATCTTTAGTCATCAATTAGATATTATTGTGCATCATGAATCCTGTAGGAATGTTGAGTTTAAGTACATCTGTCATCAGTGAATTAGGAAACCAAAAGTTAAGAGGTTTAGATACTTGTCCAAAACACATGCCTGTGGAAGTGCTGTGCAAAGATTTTTGGCAGTCGTCGTGTTATGATTGGTATTAATAACAGCCATTCTTTTGAGGTTGATTTATTTATTCGATTCATCCAACCGTACAAGTATTTTTTCATTTTGTTTTTATGAATGATGCCCAGAAAGGGAAATTACTCAAAGTATGGCTGAACTAGCGAGTTTTGACAGGCAGCAACACTTGTTTTTGACCTGCAAGAGTTCAAATAATCTTAAGCAGGAGAAACAAAAAGGTCCGTTGAGCAAAAAATCCATCAAAGGAGAGAATGTCTTTAAAGGAACTAATGTCACCCTGTGGTTATTATATCAATGTAAGAGTGCTCTCTTGATGAGAGAGCAATTGAGTGGAAAAAAGACAGCTTGCCATTGCCAGCGAGAGGGCGGTGAAATGGAAAGTGATGGAATGTCAAAAGAAGTGAAAAGGAAGGAAAAATGATGCCAAAATGAAGAACAAAGACCTTAGCTGGGTTATATCGATTACGTTTTTCTGTTGATCACACATACATTCCCTCACATTATTTGAATTATTGGCAAATATATATATATATCTTTGTTCACAGCAGGAGGGAGAGAGGGGCACGGGTGGGCCGTTATGATCGTTTTGCTAGTAATATGCAACGGAGTACTGAAGTACCTCTGGAGTAAAATGAGAAAAACAGCTTCAGCATCTCAGCTCCAGCAACGCAGAGAAAAACAGCTTGCGAATCAAATAGGAAAGGGCCAAAAGTAATTTTGCTGTCTGTAACTGTGCTTTCAAAAACAAGACATATTCCAACTGAAGAGGGCTCTCCAAAACAGCCCGTCTCTCAGGTTTGGAGTGCTGAGGATGGCAGTTTCATCTCTTTTCCCAGAGGAAACAGAGGATTGTTCTGTTTTCCTCCTTTCTTCTATCTGTACCCTGGACATACAATTCAAACAGTCCCGGGGGGAGAGGGGGGTGGGGGGCTATCTGGAATGTTTTGCGAAAATGACCAACTAGGTTACTCACCGTATTTAATTATTTATTTATTTTTTTTCTAAATTTAGCTAAAGAACCATGGAAAATACACTTTTAAAACATTATTTATGGTAGACAAAAAACTCATTGTGAAAATTAGATGTGAAGTAAAACCGTAGTACAGTATGATCTATTAAACTGTTGATTATCCCTTAAAACACCACTTTCATCCATATTTAACCTAGCTAATTAAAAATACATAAGTAGCCTACTTATAGGCTAAGTAAACATAAATAGTATTTGGGTAGGCTACCTTAAATTTGAGCAATAACCACGTTCCCCTGAGCCCAATAAAGACCATCTAAATAATAAATGTTTAAAAAAAGTTAGAATAATAATCTAAATCTAAAAAGCATATTATTCTCATTTACATACAGACTGCATTTCATTCCCCACCTTCTCCAATCAAGTCTCCTTATAAAATTAAAATGCAGATTTTAAATTTTTTTTGCCTTTCAGCAATTTCAGTTTTAATAAAAACACTACTATTTACTTCAAAATCTTTGTTCCTCTCCTGTCTTTTTAACTATGAGTTGTTGTAGACATAAGGATATATGATTATAATGAAGGCTGGTCTTGTTCCCACTTACGGTCCAAAAGCGAACCAGCATTTGTGATTTCATACCTTTCCTTACCCCCTCACATTTACATCGACGCAGCTACTTAATGTTTTCAAAAACTGAAGACGTCTTGACCTAAATGTTGCCAAAATGCAGGGCAGTTGAAAGCCCAGTGGACCCAGCGATCACGCTGTCTAGCTGCTCACGTAACCGCTCTGATTATTGCTTTTTCTTAACTTTTTCTTTCAAGTATACATACACTCCATCTCTTCCTCCTTTTTCCCTCCCTCCACATGTACATCTCTGTCTGTCCATCTCGCTGCTGAGTGCAGGTTCTCGTAGGCTGTAGTAATTAGTGTAGACACGCGCTGCCCTCCTTGAGACCTGCAGTCATCCCGGATCAGCATCAGCAGCCGTGCGCAAGAGATCCAGCCCTGATGGAAACAACAGCAGGAGGTGCTCAATTCCCCAGCAGGAACTTACAAGGGCCACTGCGTGTTTCCATGGTAACATTAGGGGCGTGTGTGAGCGTTCCAGTCTCAGCGTCAGGCCTGTTTCACACCACACACGTAAGCAGCAGCATGCTTTCACATTACCTGCGGCTCTATAGAATAAAGTCATTTCTGGATTACTGCTTAACTCGAATCAGCCCCAGTGTGTGTATTCTTGTATTTGTTTTTTTGTTTTGTTTTTTAGACAATGGATGAGTAGTGCAGTCCATTTATTTTTATGTTGCTTCATAAAACCCTAGCATGTATTGTCTGTTTTTAATTTTTTTTCAGTGCTATATATGGCAAAAAAAAAATAGGTTTGGCATTGAAACACTATTTGTTACACAGTCCCTTCAAACCAAGTCATTAAAGCAGCTATTTAATTTCAACTGTTTCTTTTAATGGAAATACAGCTCCAGTATACCTGAAAGTGAAAATACTAAAACATTTAAATCAGGAATAAAAAGTATTGACTACTTTAGCTAACTAGGATTCACTAGGATTCACTAGGATTCCTAATAAGTGTGAATAAGTGTGAATATTAGCATGAACTTGTTCATTTTGCATGCGGTGTGAAACAGGCCTTACGGTGAGATCTGCTATGTAAGAACACTGTATCGGCTGTGTGCTTTCATTCTAGCATCTTATGTTGTCCTGTTCCTCAGTGCCAAACAGCTGCTGTTTTTCCAACCAACCCCCCACCCCCAACCCCTCCTTCCACGGCTTCCTCTCTTTCCCACTCTCTCTAAGAATGTCTGCCACCATCTGTCCGTTTTTCCACACCGTTCCTCTGTCCCCTTCATCAGCCTCACCAGGTGCACTGCTCTTATAATCCAACGGCTGGAAACAGATTCGGACTTCACTGAACCTGTGGAGGACTGACCTGTGACTCGATCACTCGTGCTCTCATTCACAGATGACCACATCCTCCTTCTGTTTCACATTCATTCATGGAAACGGTTCATGTTTTAATGCAGAGTTTAATCGTTTTCCAAGATCCAGCCTATTATTTCAAAGCAAGGAACTGTGAATGTGCGTGTGAGTGTTTCGTGTAATGAAAGATGTTTCAGATCATTAGTTGGGTCAGATATCAGGGGCTGTAGTTTCACACTGGCAGCTGTGCGCTGACACCTGTCGAACCACATCTCTACAGGGAGAGTGAGAAACAATGAAAGGCAGACAGAATATATAAGAAGTGGCCATTAAAACATAGGGAGAAAGTAGAGAGCTGAGCGAAAAATAGGTGCATGACACCCCTGGAATGTGTGATCATCTCTAAACATATATTTGGCAGACATATCACGGTTACGTCACTGTGAATGCTGTGCTCACCGTGTGCATGTACTGTATGTGGGCAATGCATGTGTTTAGAGTTACCAGGGTGTCTTAGGTAAACAGAGTTTTTGACCTCAGCAGGTCAATCGAACTTTTTTTTTTTTTTTTTTATAAGTGCACCATTATACAATAGTTTGTTCTGGTCCTCAGATTTAACAGGCTGAGCTGCATTCCGAGAGCACTGATATAACTGTCTAACAACAGCACTGGGATTGTTCACTGTTTGTGTAACTATGCTTGTCTGTGTTGGTGTGCTCCAGACAGACTGTCTGTCCGTGGTGGGGATTTTTTAGTGACTCTTTCTGCAGGTTACATTGTCGCACCAATAGGTTGCAGCACATGACTGTCTTAATAAGTTATTCAATAATTTACTCAGTAGATTTGTTCAAAAACACTGATTCATTCAGGAACCAAATAAGTGGCTGCCTAACAGAGCCATTCATTCAATCATTTAATAAGCTGATTCATACAAAAGCATTTGTTCAAGAATGAAATAAATGACTGCCTCTGTAATGCTCTGTCTTACAGAGCATTAATGCATTCAGGAATAAAACAAATTTATATAATAATTTACTCAACTGATTCGTTCAAAACACTGATCCAGTCAGGAGCTAAACAAGTGACTGCCTTTCTGAGCCATTCACTCAATCATTTCCTCAAACGATTTGCTCAGAAACACTGATAAGTGTGTATTTGTGATGATCGGAGACCCAGGGAAAAACAGGAGACGAAAGAATCGCAGTGTGGTTTATTAAGGACAATCCAAATCGTAAATCAAACAAGCCGGGGTCAAAACCAGAAATCAATCCTAACAAACAAACAAAGGAACAGGAACTCGGAAAACTGGGTCACGGAAGGAAAGGACTCCATCCAGACAACAGGAAAAGACTGGTTAATATAGGGAGGCTAATGATTAATAAGTGAAGGCACCTGGTGCAATTAACAGGAGTGCAATTACTGTGAAGAAGGGACAAGGCTAGTGGGAATTGTAGTGCCTATGGTGAGGTGCCTAAAGGGAAGTGAGCCCACTAGTGGACACCCAGGGAAACACAGACCAGACAGCGTGACAGTATTGCTCAGAGACGCAACAGTTAATTCTGCTGTGATTTCATTAGGAACTATTTTTGTTGAGGGAAATAGACAAAGTAACTGGCAATGTCTCTAAAATGTAAGTTCCTAAATATTAACTTCTCGTCTATTGTTGTATTAAAGAACACACACACACTTGCACTCAAGTCTTACATTGTTTGCTTCCTCGTTCATTTCCCCACTGATAAACAGGAAAGTACTAATTTGCACCCTCGGAGTATTACAATATCCGCTCCGTTCATCTCCCCCCTCACCGTATGACATTTCCTCACATTGATTCCTGCTCTATCCATATTTGTCTACTCTCATCTGTAGTCTGTTCTCTCTTTTATTCTTCCATTCTGCGCATTCCCTGGGTGTCACGCAAAGGCATCATCTTCCTCTTTCAGACCAGCTCTCGACCTCAAAGGACCTGCTTTACCTCGTGCAGCCTCTCCATTCATGTGCATGCAGACAGGATATCGACAGCTCCAGTCGCCTGTCTGATTCTGTATTTGGCACCGCAGCTTAAACAAAACCAGACGGAGAGTAATAAACAAGGTTTTCATTATTTGCTGAAAACTAATAGCTGATTTAATGTCTCCATGGTAAAAGAAGCAGCAATGATCAATATAGTTCACTCGGTTTTTTGAAGCTTCAGGGAATGGTTTGGTTCAAAGGAATTAAATGTTATTGAATTACACATGGAACAAACAAATCCATCCGTTCACACCTCTCATCTCCACCTCCTGCTCTTTTTTTCTGTCTTTCATCCCTTTTTGTTTTACCACATCAAGCTATGTGGAATGGAGATTGCATATAAATATAATTGGATGTGGCTTCTTTGGCTTGTATTGTGCTTAAGCATTCTTTGTTGGAAAATATTGAAATAACTGTGAGACATTAAAGTTCTGGCAAAAGTAATATCCATTTCTAAATTGTATTCATACAGCAAGGATGTTCCATGCTTGAATTTGATTGGTTGACGAACATTCTAAGCTGTGCAATTGCTCCTCTGGAAACACGCTGCTAAAATAGTTCCTGGCAGGGCTTGACTGCATTACAGTTCAATATCACTTTGCCAAACGAACTTACAGCAAAAGAACGTACACTACCAAAAACTTGGGATGGTAAGATTCACCAATTTGCATCGGTGAATCGGCATAAATGATGGAATGCATCAATTGAAAAAGTGTGCATCGGGATAAACGTTGGCATTTGTATCATGGTGCATCGTTTCTTACATACACTGAACAAAATTATAAATACAGCACTTTTGTTTTTGCCCCATTTTTTTATAAGCTTAACTCAAAGATCTAAAACTTCTTCTATATTCACAAATGGCCTATTTGGACCCCCGAACCCCCCAATACAGTTAAACTGCACATTTTAGAGTTGTCTTTTGTTATTCCTCTCTTACACACTGCCAAGTTCCTCTGTCACCTTAAACAGCGTCACCAGGTGCACTGCTTTTATAATCCTACGGCTGGTAAAAGATTTGGACCTAAGTAAAACAGATAGCCATGATATATGTCTCTTAATAAAAATATTTTTTAATTTCCTCTGAGTCTCTTTTGCATAGACACTTCACCCCAGGTGCTCTCTACTGACCTCCCTCCACATATATCCTTCGATGTCCCACTTCACAACAGCAGTTGCCCTGACAACATAATTACAGACTATCAAGATGAATGCAGAGTGGAGTCCTTCATAAAGCTTTTACTATCTGCTAGAGAAATACATCATGGCCTTGCTCCTCTACTCACAAAATGATGTCAGCCCCGGATAGAGGCTATCAAGAGCAAATACAAAAAGCTGCAGTTCAGACGGACAGCAAATATGATGCAACAGACCGAGACAAAGCAAAGGAAATTGGAGACAGAAACACCGAACTGCCTTAATGAGGCACTTTTAATGCTCGTGATGACCCAGTAGCAAATAACTCGATAAAAACAAAACTCCTCATGGAGAGAGTCATTTGGTTAAGTCCAGCGAGATATGCAAGGAACTGAATGATTAGCATGGGCCCTCACCCACACGTATGCTAATGATGCTAACTGAATGCCAATTAATTAGCCCTATCAGCTGAAATTAAGTCCACACTGCCAATCCAGAAAGCGAAAGGGTCTTTATCACACCCTCTCCAAAAACGTCTTATCTAAACCTGAAGGTGTGCACTATGCTTATAAATGTTGGTTCTGCTCCTCCTCAGCGTTTTTTAATTCAGTGGCGTTCGTGAGAAAAGCGGTGTGGAAACCTGAGATGCATCAGAATGGATTCTCCTGGGTTCTCCTCCTTTACTGCCTTCTCCATTCATCATGATCACCTCTGTCTCTCTCCTCTCCTTCTCTTTTTGCCATGCTACCCTTTATGTTTTCCACAGTTCATGCACCTGCAGTGTGAGCCATCTGCTACTTTTAGCCTTCCACTCATTTTCATTAAGTCCTTGTGGACTACTGTATTCCCCTCATCATTACATCTTCACTACACTGAATTGAACAGCTTAAACCGGTTACAGTATTTTCTAGGCTTTTAACCACACATTTAGCTGTAATGTGCAAATTGAAAATTGTGTCATTAATCACTCACCCTCATGTTGTTCTAAACCAGTAAGACCTTTGTTCATCTTCAGAACACAAATTAAGATATTTTTATAATATTTTTATAATATATTTTTATGAGAGCTTTCTTACCCTGCAACTGAACTGACGTTTTCAAGGCCGAGAAAGGTAATGAGGACATTGTTACAATTTTCTGTAATTTTATGATGCAACTAGAATACTTTTTTTTGTGCACAAAGAAACAAGCAGGTAGAAACTGTTGTTAAGTAGTTATTTTTGTTTTCTTTGGAGACAAAATGTATTCTCATGGCTTCACAAAATTACAGTTGAACCGCTGATCTCACATGGACTATTTTAATGTCCTTACTACCTTTCTGGGCCTTGAACGATGTAGTCGTGTTGCTGTCTATGGGAGAGTCAGAAAGCTCTCAGATTTCATCCCAAAAAAAATCTTAATTTGTGTTCTGAAGATGATTCGAAGGCCTTTGGTTTGGAACGACACGAGAATGAGTAATTAATGACAGAATTAAAAAATTTTTGGTGAACTGTCCCTTGCTAATGCAACATGACAACATATGCCAGAACCCATACTGTACTCTTCTGCTGTAATGAAACACCTGTCATATACATCCACTGTCATGCACACACTCTGTTTGATTAATTTCCTTGTTGGTTCAGGTTGGTTAGTGCTGGTCTAGCTGTTGTCAAGTTCAGAACTTAAAACCTGCATGCATTTTTTTCTGCATGAGACACTAAGATGACATATTTTTATTTTCCATATAATGAATGATGTAAAGTGTTGTTCAGAGCCCAGTGTTCTTCAAAATATCTCTTTTTGTGTTCCACAGAAGAAGAAAGTCATACAGGTTTGGAACGACATGAGGGTGAAAATGATGACAGAAAACTCTCTCCTTAAAAAGCCTGATGGGAACAGCATCACAGCAGCATCCAAAAGACAACATGTGCTAATGACCATCAGTGGGTCAAGGTTTGGCTATTTATCAGAGGTCAAGGTTTGGCTATTTATCATAGCCCTGTTAGCCCTTTCAGGAAGACAGCCATCTAATCATGGCTATTTAAAAAGAAATATTTAGAAATAGCCATGTACTCTGACAAAATAGTATTTTTATATTTCTATTTTTATACATTACTGTTCAAAGGTTCGAGGTGGGTTAGATTTTTTGTATTTGAAAGAAGTCTCTTATGCTCACCAAGGCTGTATTTTTAAAATAAAATACAATAAAAACAATAATATTGCGAAATATTATTACAATTTGTAATAATTGTTTTGCATTTTAATATATTTGAAAAATGTAATTTATACCAGTAATGCAAATCTGAATTCAGTGTTTTCAGTGTTCCAAGATCCTACAGAAATATTTCTAATATGCTGATTGATAATCAGGAGGAAACTTATCATTATTAATGCTGATAATTATTTTATGAACAAAGTTCAAAACAACGGCATTTATGTGAAATAAAAACATTTTGTAACATTCTGAAAGAAAAACGTTTGAATGATAGTGTAAATACAGTATATACACATAGCAAATATTTCAGTAAATATATTTTACTGATGTAGTTTAGTTTTTCTCCATTTTATGTTTATATTACTTCTTGTTTGGACAAAATACAATGCTATAAAGCAGGCCAGTTGCCAAGAATTAGGAGCCCCTTTCTCATTGCATGTGTGGCTGGGTGAATGTCCTGGTCCTTCTTCATCTTTGACCCTACAGTGTGCTGTCAGATACTCACAGACTGGCCTGAGTAAAATCTGCTTCTGCAATTCCCACAGCACTGACTGAAGAAAACTGAATAAGTTGTCTGGGGAGAGAAGAAAAATGGCCAAATGTGGAAGCATTGTAATGAGCCTATTGTAAGGTGGTGAGAGAATAGTACAGATGACAGTCTGAGGAGGAACGGTCTGATGTAATTGCTCACTTACACTCTGCTCCTTTTAATTAAGCCGTATAATAGCGATTAATCAAAGCATGACTAATGCACCTCACTGAGAACTGCTTTGGGATACCTACATCCATCTTTCATCAAAGAACAGGAGAGCGAGCGGTGTGTATGAAATATATGTGTAGAGTGGTATAGAGCAGCTTTGAGAGGATAGGAGGAAAGCTGCAGAGCACATAAGGGACATCAGTTCATGTGCTCAAGACTGGGCCGTTTCCTGGGGATTTTGTTACCACAGGACAAATCACAGATCTAACTGAGCAAAAGACCAAAGGGTTAATGACAAATAAGAGAGTACACCATGAAGGAAAGAAACATCTTTTAAAAATCTAGATTAAAGCACATTTTTACATTCTAAATTTCTCAGAAATGTACCATTTATATTCATTTTGGTTTAAAAGCTAGGGTAACACTGTTAAAACAACAATAAATTATGCATAATTACATGCAAGTTATCCTAATCCAAACCCTAACCATACAGTAATTACATGTAGTTAATTAATATTCTCATTACTTAAATGTATAACAAGTACACCTTAAAATAAAATGAAACCAAAGCTATTTTTTATTACAGTATTTTCAAGAAATTTATTAATTTATAAAGATTAGTTTATGAAGATTTTTGGGGAAAACATATTGAGAAATATTATAAACATGTTTATGTACAATAAGACACATGAATAAATTAACAAATAAATTAATAATATTATTATTTATAATAAGTGCAGCCTTCATTCAAATATATATATATATATATATATTAGGGGTGTAACGATACGCGTATTCGTATTGAACCGTTCGGTACGACGCTTTCGGTTCGGTACGCGGTATGCATTATGTATACCGAACGGTTCGTTGGAGTAATTAATTATATTTGAAAAAAAAAAAAAAGAGAGAGAAAGAAATATAATGATATGCGTTCAACAAGGTAGCCCAATAACCCAAACAACGTAACAGGCAACGCCCCTGACACTCCCGAAGAAGAAAAAAACACCATCTTATATGTTTATGTTAGGCTACTCAGCAGGCGCTCGCTCTCACTCAGTACGCGCTGAAGGCTCGTTGCAAAATAGCCAATGCGTTTAACAGACTAGAAATGAGAAGATCCTCCAATAACCAACAGGTCTGGTGTTTGGGTGCACTTTGGATTCCCTTTAAGCTATAATGGTGATGGCAAGAGAGTGGTGGATAAAAAAACAACGGTATGTCGCATCTGCAACATGACAGGGTACACCAGCGGGATTACAAAAAAAAAAAAAAAAAAAAAAACCAGCGGGAATATCTGGGATATATGCGTCAGTACTATCTGGGAAAAGACGAAAAAAAGGAGAAACATGCACGCAGCAAACTATCCCTGCAGCATTTAGACACTATAGCTTACAGGGAATCCAACCCAAACACCAGACCTGTTGGTTATTTTAGGATCTTATATTTCTGGTCTGTTAAATGCATTAGACATTTTGCAACGAGCCTTCAGCGCGTGCTGAGTGAGCGAGCGCCTTAGGGGCCGTTCACATATCGTGCCTAAAAACGCATGGAAAACGCTAAGCGCGTCTTTCTCCTCCTTTCCAAAGCGCTCGGGCAGAAGCGCTCATGAGGCGTCTGTCTTTGCTAAGCAACAATGACGTGCTCTCTCCATGAGACGCGGAAATTTCAGCGAAGGATAAATGGATTTGCAGCTCTAAAAATCGCTTGCAGTAGCTCTGCTACTGAATTTATTTCAAAATTGCAATCCATATACAACTATGATCAGCTGTTCCTTCATCTTGGCTGAGCTCTCAACGTTGTTACGGGAAAGGATGAAGCTGATTGGTTAGTTCTTGTCACATGACCCGCGGTGCGCTTGCGGCATTCTGAAAAGTTGAGATGTTTTTACATTTTGCTGTATCTAAAACGTATCGAACCGAACCGAACCGAACCGTGACATCAGTGTATCGTATCGAACCGAACCGTGAATTTTGTGAACCGTTACACCCCTAATATATATATATATATATATTCTTTTTTTTTTTTTTTTTTTTTTTACTCCAACTCAAGTTTTTAATGTGATATTAGCATATGAAGAGTTCGGTTCCAATACGCGATAAATGCCATTTAAAAAAATAAAATGAGTTTCCGCCAAAATCAGTATTGTTTTTGGTGGGTATTGAATTTCCATTTTTCATTTGTGGCGAGTGGGGCGGGGCCGAGAGGCGTGGGAACGAGGAGTGAGGCCAGGTGTAGTGATTGAAGATGAGCTGCACCTGCGCCCCACCGCCAGTATCGAGTCCCACGTAGGAGATGGAAGGATATAAAACTGGAGCGACGACCGTGAAGGACGAGAGAGGACCAGGCCTGGGACATTATTTTATGTTTTGGCTTTTATTTGTGCGCGTCAGTCGCCGTGAGGGGCTGACGCGCTGTTTTGTTTATTTTTGAATATTAAAGTGATTTTTGATTGTGCACCGGTTCCCGCTTCCTTCTTCCCGATGAGTATGGAGTTTTTATCGTTACATCATTATACACAAAATGTAAAGTTTTCTCTTTTTTTTTCCAAACTGCGACAAACGCCAGTGTCCATTTTCTGGAAAATTTTCCATGCACTGTAAATGGTAACAACCAATCACAGCATACCATTCCACGCACTGTAAACAGTAACAACCAATCACAGCATACCATTCCATGCACTGTTAACAGTAACAACCAATCACAGCGTACCATTCCACGCACTGTAAACAATAACAACCAATCACAGTGTACCATTCCACGCACTCTAGACAGTAATGGCAGCTCTTTGAATAGGCTACACTCTGCATCTTAGTTTTACTCCTCTACTTTGTACTTTGTGTTCAAAATCACATGTGATTGTCATCTGCATCTCGTCAGTAAAGCCGATTCTGTGATTAATAGTACCGGTAGATCTCCATCTTGTGCTTTTAGATGGAGCATTTTAGATTGAGCAATATTTAAAACACAGTCATAGATCACTGACTAGCTGCGCTATATTGCGTTTATTAGATGAATCCCATTTGATTATGAACGTGATACTTTGTCAGGGGAAGTGTTTATATAAATGCCATCTGTTTTTGTTAATTCAGCACATGGCACTAGTCAACTAAATAAATGTAACATGGCAAAGATGAATGTTGTTAATGTTCATGTTCATGATGAAATTTTCTTTTATTGCTGTAATGATGAATGTATTTTTAGTCCAGTGCCTGTTAATAAGTAGGGGTGCACGATATATATCGGCCGATGATTAATGCGCATCTCGTCAGTAAAGCCGGTTCTCTAATCAGCGGTAAATTCCATCAGGTACGTGATTTCACATAGAGCAGCTGTTACTACACGGAGCCGTTGTTAACTGACAAGCTGTGCAAATCTAAGTTCATTATCAGCTTGGATTTGCGCAGCTTGTCAGTTAACAACGGCTGATATAATATAATTAGTACTGACCAAGTTCAGAGGCTGTCATATGTGGATCAACTTTACTATGTTATGTATTTTCATCAGTTTCAATGTGAAGAATAACTTTCATATTGATTTAATGGATTTATTTCATTTTGACAGAAAAAAAGGATCATGGAGTTGCATTTTGGGAAAACATTTAAAAATGTTATAATAAATCTTTGAAAATCAAACCTGGATTTAAATTTTTAATGTTATTATAACCTAAAGATGCTACATGAAAGTTTGAAACAGAAAAATAGTGTTTTTTATCTAGCCACTCAACTTGGAACCAAACTTATTCTAATATGCTGATTTGCTTCTCAACAAACATTTATTATTATTATCAATGTTGAAAACAGTTGTACAGCTTGATATTTTTGTGCAAATCATGATACATGTTTTTCAGAACTCAAATAGAAGGTGAATAGCATTTATTTGAAAAATAAATCTTTTGTAACATTATAAATGTCTTTACTGTCACTTTTGATTATTTAAATGCATCCTAGCTGAATAAAATTATTCATATTTTCATGTTTATGCTGTTCTCTACACAAAACTGAATTAATGCAATGCCCTGATCTTTCTTCACAGATAGGAGTCAATAATTTATATTGTATAATTTGATACCTTCTAACCTGAACTTCGAGTTCTATTTTAGAAAAGCAGTTGAGAGCTTTTGCGGATGTGCATGAATGTGTGTAATACACAAAGTTTGTTTTAAACTGAAGGTCCAGTAAAAGGCTGGATAACTGTAGCCCGCAGCTGGATTTGTGAGTTGTCTAACTTGGCACCCAACTCTAGGAGCCCGATCCAAGTGTTTTTCTCCCCCTCATGCCTTCCTCAAAGGATTCAGAGCTTAATCAGATGCACTTGCTGTAATCCAGATCCAGATGCAGTCATCCCTGCTCTCTGTCAATCAGACCTTGTTTATGTAGTTACATGTGTGACCTTGACTTATACAATAACCTTAAACCCTGAATTTGCATTAAACGATGTATGCAACCCCATGAACTGAACCTTTCACCCTAACCTATGTACTCTGTATATATTACAGGACCACTGCTGACAACCGCCATTGTTCTCATGATTAGACAGATGTTCATGTGTGTTTAAGGGCCCCTCATGATTAAGATCTGATTCTTGATGATGGGATCCATGGTCATAAACTATTAGACATAATGATAGCATATTGTGGCCAGGATTTCTTTGGTCAGTTTCAGTAATTGATAATTATGAAATGGCACTCTGTCATCATATGTATTATATGATGAAACACACACACACACTTAAACACACACAATCAGTACAGCGCAGTAATTGGTTATACATATAAGTGAGGCTTTAGGATCTGTACTTACCCCAGAGGAATCTGTTATTGCTCAAGTTTCTCTTCTATAGCTCAGAGGACTTGATGGACTTCTATTCCGGGCTTTGTATGAGCATGTCAAATATGTTTCTAATAAGAGAAAAAATAGACACAAATGAAGCGACTTTTGAGTTTTTATGTAGATAGTGCAGATAAATGAGCTTTGCTGCACCAATATTAAATCATCTCAGATAAACAGATTGTTTTCATGTCATGGCTAATAGACAATAAGTGACAGATACCATCTAAAATACTGCAAAATATTGTCAAAATGCAAAATTAAATACTATAAATAACATTTGTACATGCTTTAAGTGAATTCAGCAATCACAACAATGTACAGTATGAAAATGGAAATGGTTTAGGGTTTAGTTAATGATAATAACCCTGATTGCTGACTGCAAATTTAATGTAACAATTAAATACCTATAATATACTGATACATTTTAATACATACATAATGATATTGTTAGGATGTGCTTCTATTTTTTTCAGGAGAATCTGCGGAGACCCTATGTGCTTTCAATTTGATCTTGTTGCGGTCTGGAAGGAATAAGTGAGATTACTATAAATGTGATTTGTCATTTTCTTGGGACAATTTCAATTAGTAGAAAAGGCTAAAAGAACTGTTAATCCTGCTTTTATTGGCGAGCCTAACATTCCTTATATTTTGGTGTTTCTCTTTTTTTTTTTGCCAGTGGTGAAAAATGTAAGACCGGGGTGATGAAAAATGGATGTCAAAATATAACCGCTGAAAGGCATTGTTTTATGGAAAATATAAGGGGGCAAGGAGAGAATGTCAGGGAAATAGAAAGCAGAAGTATGAGATAAGAAATCCAAAAAGAGATTTCTGGTTTTCCACATCTTTCTCTCACCTCAGCTCATGTGTGTTCGGTTGGCTGCCTGAGTCTTTCTCCTAGCTCCATGGTTCTCAAGATCATAAAAACACAAATCTAGTCCTCGATGAACCCCTTAGGTTTTCACACAACAACTAAGTCCCTTAACCACAATGCTCAGAAGATTAATTTATTGTAAAACACATTTTATAGCAGTCCCCCAAGACAACTGTCTCTTCTATAAATTATTAGCACATCTTGGACACCAGAATGGGAATCTGAAACTTCAGGAGAGAGCCAAAATTGGTCTCCAGTATAACGTTTACAAGGACATAAGGGAGTTTGGGCTAAATCCTAGAACGAGAGGAAGTTTTGATTCAAGTCCATTATAAAGACAGACAAGGTCCCCTCCTAAAGGATATGTCGCCTTCAGAGAATCGACTCTAATACTTTGTCCATATGTGCACCAAATGCTCCCTAATAGTGAACACACCACTCAAAGTGTCATAATATGTGCTGTCTTATTCTTTGCAGAGAACAGCATTTTATGAGCCAAGTCGTGAAGGGAGCCGTTATACCTCAGTCTCACCTCTGACCACTCGTTTATGATTCTGCTCACATGGTGAGACTGCAGCGAGAAGCTGGACATCAGTCCGCAAGACAATATGAAACCAAATTGACAGAGAGCGTAAATAAATACTTTCTCAGCAGCAAATATTGGACTACGGGATAATCTGTATAAAGGTCTGTTCAGTGATAAATATAAAAATAACAATATATCTGACAGTTTTGTGCATATGAACCCTCGACTCACATGTGCGCATTCTGAACAAAATGTAATAAAAAAAAGTTTTGTGCAATATGAACCCTTGACCTTCTCTGAATCTCATATTTGTTTACTAGTGCATAGGTGTATTCTGAGCAAAATTGCCACGTTTGTAAATGCAGAAAGCCACTGTAAAAAATGTCACCAGAGCTACTGCAAAAGCTGTTTTTTCTGTATACTGTATTTGTAGCAAATATTCAATCTCCTAAAAACATATGCAACAAATCACTGCATGAGCGGAAGTTATTGTTGTACCAAATTAAGAAAGTATTCAAATTTAAGCATTTGCATGGCTAAACATTTTTCTGTCAAACACAACTCCTCTGATTCATTAAGGCTTTTTTCTAGTATAATTTAGCCATCAGTTCAAATTACAAACTGATTATTTAGTTGCATGTCAATGTAGTTAAGAAGAAGTTTCCAAAGACAAAGTTACTTATCATAGTAAACAGAATTTATTTCTTTTTCCAGCAACTTATAAATAATAAGTGTTCATTACATAAGAGATATTGGTAAAACAAAATTTTTTTATGTTCTGCTGTCTTCTATGTCACAGCAATCCAAATTTAAGTCAACCAGCATTTATATGAAGCAATTTATACACAGCTCCAAAATCACATGCTATTTAAGTGCTCAAGTGATTGGCCAGAGCTGAACCCACATGAGCAAACAGGGTGGAAATCAAATCACATGCTGTTGGGGGTTCCTGTGCCAGCCAAGCCACTACCATTGCTATGAATTGGGAACATTAAGACAACATTGCTTTCTCCAGGTATTATAGACCTGCTTGGTTGAGACAAGCTGCACTAGGTTTGATAACTGTTTTGGTCTGTGGACAGAAAGTGTCACAGAAATCGAATTCTCTCGCTCAGATACACTCTTTAAGTAATGGGCATGTGGCATTCTCCCTCTTTCAGTGCCATTAGTGTGTGCTCAGACACTCGTGCTGCCTCTGCAGTAAGAATGAACAGACTCTTTCACAACGCCTCTGTTTCTCTGTTGGAGCAAATCAATCGCACATAGGGTCATTTCTAACCATGAATCAGTCCTGTAGATCTATTTCATTAACCCAATTAATTACTTTTAAACATTCAAATCAGTCCCGCTCTTTCTTCTTCTCTATCCATCCATCTATTTAATCTATCTATCCATTGTTCTGTCATCAGGAAAAAATGATTAGGCAGGACTGAGGGAGAGCTTGAAAAAAAAGGGGGGAAGGGATTGATGTCATTTTTTATGTTTTGGCTGACTCAAGCACTGGGGCTGACTGCTGAGGATGGAGTTCTGCGCTCATTTGAATTGCAGAGAAAAGAGAGACCGTCATTTTCTCAAATTTCCATTTAATCCCTTTCAGAGGAGCAGGTGTTTGAAACGCTCGGAGGCTGAACACTGTCATGTTTATGTATTCAGTGTAAGTGTGTAATCACTTCCATGTTTTAATCTGTCCTTTAATGTGATTAATTTCAGAGTATAATGAGCCTGTCAGGTCTAATTTCGTCCTCCTTCAGGGAAAATAAAAACATGGGATTTCTTATTATGTGCTGATAGCACACACACACACATATTATGAAGATGGATGAAGAGTGTTGAGTTTCAAAGCCATCAGTCACTCCTGTGAATCTGGAATAGACTTCACAATTCCAAGAAACCGAATACACAAGACTACAATAAGGTCAATGTGCATACGTATGCATAAGTGTGATTACTTCAGTGACATAACTCCAAACTGGTTAAAGACAGAATCTACCAGAATCTACACAAACAAGCCTTTCAATTATGTGCCACAGATCTGTCCTGAGGAATAAATGTCTGCTCTTAGACTTAAGCCAGCTGTAATTTTACAAGTTTTGCATTTCATAAATATATATTTGTATATAATACTGTATAAACACTAAGGAAACACCTTCTTTAATTCTTCTATGATACAGATCAGCGTGTGACAATTCATAGCATTCTGGACTCCATAAGAAGGTGAAACACTGTTAAATAATTGTGTTTCTGTAGACTTCATGAAAGTGAACACTATATTTAACATAATGATGTTTAGATGCATTTGCAGTTTGGGTTAATGACATTTAAAAATGTCTGGGGGAAAAAAATCTATTAATTTTTTTTTAGTTTTTGTTAAGGACATTATTATTCTGTGTGACCAATATGGTTGCATGTTTGACCAATTGTATGTTTTTGTACACTTTTGTTGTTGAATTTTGTCACACCTAGTAAATTATTGTCTTGAGATGTCAGGGTGAGGTAAAATTATCAGTTTATTCATGATGCTGATAAACAAATATTAATGTACTTAGCCTAATTAATGTAGGAATGTTCTACAATTACATGCTGGTTAAATATGTTAATACAATTTGAAAGGGTATATTTTTGTTTCTCTCTCTGTATATATATATGTATCCGTTATTCATTTTTGAAAGAGTCTGTTTAGAGAAACTGGATGCTGGAAGGTTTTGGAGTGTGGATGTAAGATCATGAGGGCTAGGGAGGAGTTCTTTGAGAGGGAGGGAGACAGTAGGAGGAACAGGAGTAGCCCAACCAAATTATGTTTAGTGCGCACCAGATCAGAGAATATACTGAGACATAACAGACAGAGAGAGAAAGACATAGAGACGCACTTTGCTGTGCTATCTGAAAGCTGAAAGGATAGGAGCGCATTTAACTCTGTAGGTAAAATGAGCTTTGAATGACAGAACAGAATATTTTGGCAACAGAGCTTTATATTTTACATAATTCCCAAACAAAGTTACAATGGTAGACGGCGGATATCTAAAACTGATTGATTGTCAACATAGAGGGCTTGGACGTGGCATGGACATAGCATTATATGGCTTAGTTCGTGTAGAAAACTGTGGATTATATCGCAAAGTGCAATACTTACAGTGAAGAAGCGGAGCTGCCTGACGGTAAGTGCTGCTAATCAATCAGCGCGCTCTGTTCGCGCGCGCCACTCACGTGCTCCCTTCAGGGCTACAATGTCAAACGACTTTATTGTTGTTGAATACATTCATATATTGAGTTACTATTATGTACAGATAAATGTATATTTTGCGGTATTTTTTTTTACTTCAGAGACATGAGGTAAGACAAGGATAAAAGAACATTAACTAACGTGTCTGTCCAGCAAAAAAAAAAAAAAAAAAAAAAAAAAAACATGCTTGGAGATCGAGCACTTCTGATTTTAGGACTTTTAAAATGTTCGTAATTTGAAGAGAAAGATAATAATAATAATAATTGCTCAGCTGTTACCTTAAACTGCTGAAAAAAAATTGGATAAAATATTAGTACCAGTTGTTTCAGAGCAATGCTAATTGCCCTTGATGCTTTTCACTTTCCTCTTAATTATTAGACTTTAAAATGCTTTACAGTCTTTCATGAAAAGCTTTCCCCATGGCTGCTGAGTCACTGGACACTTGGTCAATGTGATTATGTGGGGTGGTCACATTTATGATTGATTGCCTTTTGTCAACAGGAATTTAGGCTTAAATTAATGCATGTAGGCTTACAAATAGATGATATGCATTAATCCAGAGAAGGAAAACTTAATGCAGTGACTCATTTAAATCTTCAGAGCATCGCATGCTAAATTGTTCAGGATTTAGACAACAAAAGTAGCTATGCAATTAAACCTGTTAACGCTGCAAATCTAGAATCGCAGTCATCTTGAATAAACATGGGTGACCTGCTTTTGTTGAAAATGTACAAAGCTTAATTAATCTGTTGACTAAAAAGAATGACTAGGTAAAGTTAGTTGCCAAATTTCAGTGTGTTTACCAGGGTTAGGTTCATGCTAGTCTCAGCCTCAGATGCCCACGGACCGTTGGCTAAACGTCTGATGCATATAGGACACAAAAGTGGAATCACTTCAGCAGTGTCGAAGTCATCATCAGATTGATTGAATTCTACAGGATTTCCAGGAGACGTTCTTTAACGCTCTGTCCAGAAACAAAGATACCGTGGCACCAAACCCCCTCATGAAAAAAGAAAGCTGTCGTGTTTATAAGTGTGACAACAAGGGATTATCAGGATCAACTAAACGCTGGATTCTCAAAAGTATGTGAAATATTTAAAGGGGGGGTACAATGAAGAGATGGATTCTCATGCTTAACATGGCTAAAGTTTGAAAAAAAATATTTGGACCAATGACAGATAATTTCTATGCTGAAAATCTTACTTCCAGGTTAGTACAAGTTTCGGCTGGTTTTTTTTTTTTTTTTTTTTTTTGATTGTGGATTTAATGACGTAGACGAGAGTGGAACTCCTTATATGAGCATTTCTCTCGGGAAATTTTTTTTGGGAGATATGAAGGATGCAGTACTACTCTTAACATGAGATTAGGTGAAACTATGTACCCTATAAAGTTTGCGGCATAGAATCTTTCAAATACGTCCGAGAGTTTTCAGACATCGGTTTGTTATTGTGGTGACATTTACACACCCTAAAACGTGATACTGAATGAAACAAACTGATTTGTTTTTTTTGTCATGTCGGTCAAACGACCTCATGGACGGGTCTTAGCCAATGAAAGCTGCCATGAATTTCAGACCTTCAGTCGTCAGTCTGGAGGTCTGGCTACGCGAGTCTGGGTTTATGCCTCAGAAGTTAATGTGCCTCCCAAAGAACTTTGAAATCATGTACAGAATCCTGTTATAGTAAACAAACACAGCATCTCTCTGTAAACCTGAGAGGTTTTAAAGTCAACTGATGCCTGATGATGAATTTGCTTATGCTTCCTTTGTTGCGTATGGCCCACACTATGAAGACTAAAGCAAGGTTTAACCTTTTCAAGGTTTCAGTGTGCATTTAAAGACTGTGATCTGTTTAAACAGGCTGTGATGAGTTAATGAGTAAATGTAGAGTCATTTACTTAAGTCATCAGTGCATGAACCAATTTCCAAGATCTCCATGTCTTCATTCTCACACACACCTATTCATGCATCTTGTATACAATTTGTGCCTACCTGATTAAGTATTTTCAAAAAAAAAAAGTTTGTCGCTCTATACCTCATTAAGCTATACTGTACTAAAATGTCTGTCAGGGTTTGAGGAATGCAGGTGTGTTTTCGGGAGGGACTCTGGGGTTCTGACCCGAATGCAGAACAGAGCTGGAACATGAAAGGACAAACAGACAGTAAGAATGGGTTAGATAAACAACAGTGTTAACAGATGAAAATAGGTGGATCACTCCGTCATCCTTCCTGCGGTGTGGCTGTTTTCCTGTGATTGACAAAGATGTAAAATAAAGGAGCAAGATGTGCTTGCAAGGGATTTTTTTTTTTTTTAGATAAAGCAGAAATGTTTAATTAAAGCCAAAAGAATGATTTTTTTTAGATATGTGTATAGTTCAAACCAAACAACTAGTGGAAATGCTCCTATTTTGTCTATCTAATTATTGGCCCAAAAAATTATTTCTTAGCTACATCATAACTTTTATTTTTTATTTTTTTAAACCTCACACTTTCAAATTACCTTCAGGTTTCAATGGGAAAAATACAGATTTTAAAATGGACCCCACAGTATGTGACTGGCAGACAGCTACTTATATTAGATCACAAAAGTGATCTGCTGCCGTCAACTGACACTTTCTTTTCAATCCCTCCATTCTCCTCTATCATCCCTTTAAAGATAGGGATGCTTCACTACCCGGTAGCTTCTCCTGCTGTGAGGCATTCCTGGGAGATGTTCATAAATTAGGGATTACTTTCCATACATATCTTTTTCACCTAGTCCACCAGACACGCACGCACACAGATTCCAGTGTAGCCACATAATGCTCTCGTCTGATGTGCTGACGTACATTGATAAATTCCTCATCAGCACTTCATCACCGCTCAGTGTGAGATCTGACCACTCAGTCTCAGCGGCAGAAGGATTACAGAAACCATCCTGCTCAAACATCTAAGCCTATTTCCTATTTTCAATATGAATATTATGCAATGTAATCTTTGCTGCACAATTAACTTGTATATTTATATAACACATTTAAATTGTAAATTGAATTAATTAGTAAGACTTTGGTTTCCAGTATCCAGAAGGTCATAAATAAATCATTGCTTTTTCACCGTTTAACTATTATTGTGAAACTAGTGTTCTGTCTAAAAGCTCACAGACCGATTGACCCTTCGCTAAGCCCAACATTAAATACATAAGTGTAAGTGTATTTCTACCGTAGCGACTGTTGTCATCTGCTACGTTCTCAGTCAAGCTTTTGCTCTGTTCTCATGTAAGTCTTGGAGTATTTGTGTTTTATCAGTTTTAAATGCAATTTACAGAAATTCTACTAAAATACAGAAAGCATACAAATGTTTTCATTGAAATAATGCACTTTATGTTAACATTAGAAACAGAGACACTACCCGCTATAATGCTGACCACAAAACCTGAGCAAAAAACAAGCTTTGACAAACTTCAGATGGCCATTACAATATCATAGTTTCCTGATTTGAAATATAATACATTTGTGAAACATGTACAACACACACACACAAACACACAGTCAAACACAGATTGTTTGTGTTTGTGTACAGATTTGTGTAAGTGTATTTCACATGTATGCTGTAAATTGTCATTATTCCCCTAATTTAACCAGTGATTATAAAGTAAACGCCTGACGCTTTATATCATCTTCCTCTCTGATTTTTAAATTCACTCGATTTCCATTGTGCATTTCTGTATGCCATCTCTTTTTCTTTTTCACCTCTCCTAGTATTTCCTTTGTCATTTTTCACCATATTTATTTATTTGATGGCAAAAGGCACCTTTAGAAAGTGCTGCTTAAGGGTCAAAGGCTCAAGTCCCAGTGCACCCCATTGCTGTGCCTTGACCGTCTTTCCTCCCATCATATGACCCCGGTCCGGCACCGAGCAAGGCACAGGTCTGGGAAGCATCATTTTTAGGACCCATGAGAGTCATTCAGCAGATGAGATCTGAAAGATCTGACCCTCAACATTAAGAGCTCAGCTGTGAAGTGGAGAACCAGGTTGAGTTTTGCTGAAACTGATATTGTTCTGTTGCTGGAATAGATGAGGAGATATCAAGGACAGGCTGATCTGGTAAAAGGATGATATTTGAGATTTGATGAACAGAGAGAGGATACAAACTGAGAAAGGAGCAAAGGAGCGAGAGAGACAGATGAGTGCACTGCTGCTCTCTGCAGTTGGCTTTCACATCCACCAATCTCATCTGCTCTTTTCCACTGCCCCCTTGACCTCGAAGCAGAGCACCACGGGAAACGTGAAATATTTTTAGTGTCCATCTGATAACCAGCAGACGGAGGTTCGAGAGAAAGAGAACACATCTCTGTTAGCTTTGGTGTGGTTTTGATCGGATACTTTGAATGTGCAGTGGTTGCTCTTTCATAGGAGACACTCTTAAAAAAATAAATAAAGGTTCCAAAACATAGGTTTACACACCAATGACTTTTTGGTCATTATTTTCTTAGTGTGAAGAACATTTAAAAAAAATCTGAAGAACCTTTTTATAATAGTATTGAGAATCTTTTGTACGATGTAAAGGTTCCATGGATGTTTATATAGAACCATATATAACAAAAAAACTATACCTTCATTTTCAATAGTTTTAAGATGTTTCTTCTCAAATCTATAGGATAAATAAAAACAATGCGATTTTTGACATACAGTAAGAGTTTAGAGCAATAAAATTGAATTTAAAGGCCACATGAATTTAGACAAAGATTTTTTTTAATGTTCAGTGCTAAGATGGAAAAATGACAACGCACAGTTGTGAAAACAAAGTAAAAAATGAGAATATAGTACAAATACATTCAATATTAATATTGCACTAAGGAAAAAGGTACAAAAATATTTCAGGTAAAAAATATGGGATCGAAAAATGTGTAATTCACATATGACCTTTTTATTTTATTTCTAAATCATGTTTGATTTAAGGTTATTTGCTGTTTTTTTTGTAAGTGTTTGTAAAATGCTAGAACTGTCTTTCTAGAAAAGTCTACACTATTTTTTAGTGTCAGTGTTTTATGAGTAAAAAAAAATCTCTGATCATTTGATTGCAGACTCTTCCTTGACAGATCTGACCACATTGTGTGAAATTATTGCAATTTCTTTTAAAACCACAGAGAAGACCAACACGACACGTGATATTTCTGGAGAGGAGATTCCATTTGCTTTCCATGTAATTTCAACATGAGAAATGAAAGAGATCTTGTTTGTACGCTTTATCTTGCGATATAGACCCGGCTGAATGCTTCATGCACACATGCCCAGCAGGGACACATCACAGAGCCACTTTGGGCCTGATGGATAGCCAGTGCCAGCACATGTGCATCAAACAAGACCCAGAGCGTGTGAGGGGGCTCTTCTGTATTTTCCCAGGAGGTATCAAAGTAGGTAATGGAAAGTAGTCGGGACATGCAAAGAGTGCGAACAGACGACAAACTGGACAGCAAGAGCAACTGACGGGCTTTCCACGAGCAACGTCAAAGGAAGACTTTGCCAGGCTTTGTGTTACAATTGGAAGGATTTCATTAGGACTCTGTAACCAGCACAGCTCTGAAGTGGCTATTTCTGTTGTGAATTGATTATGCAAATGCAAGATGAAAACCGCCACTCCAGATGGACGGAGAGAGTGAGAGCAAGAGTGAGTGAGGATGAATGAAGTGAATGAAATATTGCAGGTCTCAGAGACTTGGACTTAAATCAAGAGCTAATTTTAAAACAAACTGCATTCGAAAGCTTTCTGCTTCCATTCTTGCTAATCCTCTCATAAATCATAACCACGTTGACAGGAATACACTCAAGGAAGGCTAAGCAGCATGTATGAGCTAACAAACACCAGAAGAATCAAAGAAACTATCAGAGAAAACCACACAAGATCAGTGCCTTGTTTTCCAGTGACATATTTCTAGATATTCAAATGATTTACACTAGCATTCAGAAGTTTCAGTTTGGTGAGATCTTTATTATTTTAATGCTCACCAACGCATGCTGATTTGAAACATTTCTTATTATCATCAATGTTGAAAACAGCTGTGCTGCTTATTTTTGGAAGAAACCTTTATTTATTTATTTTTCAGGATTTGATAGAACGTTAATAATAAGAACAGCATTTATTTGAAATAGAAAACATTTATAACATTATAAATGTCTGTACTCTGTTTTATTTAATTGAATGTATTAAAATAATTAATACATTGAATTAAAAACATTTAAATATTTGAATGCTGAATGTAACAAGGTTCAACACAGTCTCAATAGGAAGGAAGAAGGCAGGGGTCGGCTTGTTGCTGGGACACTCGTTTATTCAGTAATACAAAATAAGAAAAACACGATGCCCTCTGGGCGTAGACAGCAAACGATTGCTTAAACACGGTCAATAACTTCAATAACTTTAAAGCACTGTTGTAGCTTCCCTAGTGCAGAACGAGGTCCCAGCGTGTCTCTCTCTCCTTCTCTCTGCGGTGACTCGGCTTATATCCGGTCTCTCCACGCCAATTACTGCAATCAAACACACGTGTTCGTTAATTGCATTTGACCTACTTACGCCTCGCTCTGCTCCCTCCGTCTCTCTCCCGTTGCGGATTCCGCTAAACCACGCCCCCCTCGCCACATACCCCCACCGCCCGACTCAGGCCGGGGAGCCGTCCGGCCTGCAGCCTCCCCCCCCCCCCTCCTGGAGAGGAAGTCAGCCACAGCCATCTGTACACCCGGCCTGTGGATCACCTGAAATTTAAATGGTTGTAAAGCCAGATACCACCGGGTGATCCGCGCGTTGGTATCTTTCATGCGGTGGAGCCACTGCAGAGGAGCGTGGTCCGAACAGAGGGTGAACTCCCGCCCCAGGAGGTAATAACGGAGGGTAAGAACAGCCCACCTGATCGCTAGACATTCTTTTTCTATGGTGCTGTACATCGTCTCTCTCTTAGAGAGCTTCCGACTGATGTACAGCACCGGCCGTTCTTCCCCCTCCACCTCCTGGGACAGGACTGCGCCCAACCCTCTGTTCGACGCGTCTGTCTGCAAGATAAAGGGGAGAGAAAAGTTAGGTGCATTCAGGAGCGGTCCGCCACACAGGGCAGCTTTTAACTGGGTGAAAGCCTGCTGGCACTGCTCCGTCCACTGGACCGTATCTGGTGCCTCCTTTTTAGTTAAATCAGTCAGCGGGCTAGCAGTATCCGAAAAATTAGGTACAAACCTTCTATAATACCCTGCCAGCCCCAGGAACTGTCTAACCTCCTTTTTGGTCTTAGGCCTTGGACAAGTTGCAACTGCTGCCGTCTTATCAATTTGGGGACGCACCTGTCCATGACCCAAGTGGAAACCCAGATATCTTGCTTCCACCCGCCCAATTGCACACTTCCTCGGATTAGCCGTGAGCCCAGCCCTCCTCAGCGTCTTCAGGACCGCTCGCAAATGCTGCATATGTCGCTGCCAATCCCCACTGTAGATGATGATGTCATCCAGGTAGGCGGCGGCATATGCAGCATGCGGACGGAGAATTTTGTCCATGAGACGCTGAAACGTGGCTGGAGCCCCGAATAGCCCGAACGGAAGAGTGACAAATTGGTGTAACCCGAACGGCGTGGTGAAAGCTGTTTTTTCTTTGGTCATGGGAGACAAGGGGATCTGCCAATAACCTTTAGTTAAATCCAGCGTCGAGTAAAAGCGAGCCGAGCCTAGCCGATCAAGCAATTCGTCCACCCGGGGCATTGGATATGCGTCAAATTTTGACACAGCATTCACCTTTCTATAATCCACACAGAACCGCACGGAGCCGTCTGTTTTAGGTACTAAGACGATCGGGCTCGCCCAGTCACTGTTGGATTCTTCTATTACTCCCATCTCTAGCATTGCCTCTAACTCCCCCTGAACCACCTTTTTTTTATGTTCAGGTAATCTATACGGCCGGCTGCGAACTACCACGCCCGGCTCGGTCTCAACATGGTGCTGAATGAGATTCGTTCGACCAGGCAGGGGCGAGAACACATCAGCAAAGGCTGCTTGAATGGACTTGATATCAGTGAGCTGCGATGGTGAGAGGTGGTCTCCTCCAGGGGCCAGAGCGAGAGATTGGGATTTTGAACTCGCTTCTGGACCGAGATCCTCCTCCCCACTCACTACCGTCGCCAGCAACACTGATTCCGCCTCAGACCATTTTTTTAATAGGTTGAGGTGGTATATTTGATGTGCCCCGCCCCTATCCGTTCGAGCTACCTCATAGTTAAGATCCCCAACCCGCCGTGTGACCTCAAAGGGTCCTTGCCACTTCGCGAGTAACTTTGAACTAGAGGTAGGGAGTAATACAAGCACTTTATCCCCCGGTGCAAATTGACGTAGCCTAGCCCCCCTGTTGTACAACCGACTCTGTTTGTCTTGAGCCTGCAACAAATTCTCCATGGATAGCCGCCCCAACGTGTGGAGTTTTGTTCTCAGGTCCATGACATATTGAATTTCGTTTTTACTAGCAGAAGGTCCGTCCTCCCAAGTTTCTTTAAGGACGTCAAGGACCCCGCGGGGCTGGCGCCCATAAAGAAGCTCGAAGGGGGAAAACCCCGTGGAGGCTTGCGGGACCTCCCGTACAGCGAACAAGAGGGGTTCTAGCCACCTATCCCAATTTTTGGCGTCTTCCTGAACGAACTTACGAATCATGGATTTTAATGTGCGATTAAATCGCTCGACCAGCCCGTCTGTTTGTGGGTGATAGACGCTTGTTCGAATCGATCTAATGCCCAATAATTCATAAAGCTCGCGAATAGTACGTGACATAAACGCCGTGCCCTGATCGGTGAGGATCTCCTTTGGGATCCCCACCCGGGAGATTAATTGAAACAGTGCACTCGCCACACTCTTCGCGGAAATAGAGCGGAGAGGCACTGCCTCAGGATATCGCGTTGCATAGTCCACCAGAACTAATGCAAAGCGGTGTCCTCGTGCTGACCGCTCTAATGGCCCGATGAGGTCCATGCCAATTCGTTCGAAGGGGACCTGCATTAATGGAAGGGGGCACAATGGTGCTTTTGGGGTGGCCGGTGGATTCACCAGCTGACATTCACGACAAGCCGCGCACCATCTGCGCACATTCTCGTGAATGCCCGGCCAGAAGAAGCGGGCCATGAGACGGTTTAGTGTAGCCGCTTGCCCTAAATGCCCGGCCATTGGATTACAATGAGCCGCCTGGAAAAGCATTTCCCGGCGGCTTTTAGGTATCAACAACTGGGTTGTATCTTGCTTTGTCTGGGCGTCTTGGGTCACCCGATACAACCTATCTTTTAAAATTGAAAAGTAAGGATAAGAGAGCGGTTGGTCAGGGAGGAGAAGCTGTCCGTCGATCGAGCGAACCTGGTCAAAAGCATTTTTTAGCGTCTCATCGCGGGACTGTTCCAGGGGGAAATCATCGCGCTCCGGGAGGATGTTCCGCTCGGGAGCACTCGGTTCCCCTGCAACAGGTTCCGGTGGTTCCGGTTCAGCCTCTCCCACCTGCGCAACCGCTACTCCATCCCTCCCTTGTTTCCCCCAAGAGCCATCCGAACATAAATACCCCAATAATTCATTAAACGCGGGCCAATTCGTACCCAAAATTATCGGATGCCTGAGGTGCGGGTTAACGGCCACCTCTACTCTATGTTTTTCTCCCCTAAATTTAATATCCACAGGCAAAATAGGGTAATTCACCACTTCCCCGTGTACACACCGAACCCTAACCATGCGGCTATTATCCAATGCCTTCGGATGAATCAGGCTTTGATGGATGGAGGATTGGTTACATCCCGAATCCACCAAAGCCTGATATGTACCCCCCCTGATACTCACTGGTATTTGGTATAAGCCAGCCTGATCGAGGGCAGCCTTTGGCGCGTCGGGGACCCGGATCAACGTCCCCACTTCCATCACCGGACACCTATCGATAAAATGCCCTGGGTCCCCGCAACGCCAACAGGCCGGCCCAGACTTTACCGCCACCCTGGCGGCAGGAAGTAGGTCAAGCGATTGGCGAGGAGAGAGCGGAGAGGCCGGGGCCTGGGGAACGGATCCCATGGGCGAGGTCCCACCCCTGGGAGGAGCCCTGGGACCTGCTGGTGACTCAGCCCCGTACTTCGTCCTCCACCTCGGGGCTAGCTTCGACGGAAGCCCCCCACGGGACCTGGGGAGAGGGACAGATTTAGGGAGAGAGAGGGGAGGGGAGGAGAGAGAAGAAGAGAGAGAAGCAGATGGTAAGGGGTCGCCGACCCCTGGACACGCCACCATTTGGTCTTCCGCCAGCTGGATGGCCTGGTTCAGCGACGTCGGGCGGTGGCACTGGACCCACTGCGCTGTCTTCCTTGGCAGCTTGGCCACGAACTGCTCCAGTACCACACGATCGATCACGTCCTCGACGTCGCTACTGTCGGCCATCAACCACTTGCGGCAGGAATCCCGGAGCTGCTGTGCCATCACGAAGGGCCGGCCAGACTCTTCCAGGGTTAGAGTCCTGAACCTCTGGCGATGTTGCTCCGGAGTCCGACCGACCCGCTGGAGGATGGCACGCTTGAGGTCCTGGTAGGCCAGGAGGTTTTGGACTGGCAGTTGGTGAGCGGCCACCTGCGCTTCCCCGGACAGCAGGGGAATGAGCCGCAGGGGCCAGTCCGCAGGGGGCCACCCTCGAGCCTCTGCCGATTTTTCAAACAGGTCCAGGAAGGCCTCCGGGTCATCCTGAGGCCCCATCTTGTTGAGCGGCAGAGGAGATGTCTGGTCTTTAAACGAAGGGGTGGCCCGGGCCTCCCGGTCTACCCAGCTCCGGAATAGCTCGCGGTCTTCATGCTGGGCCCGGAGGAGCGCCTCGAAGCGTTTGTCCTGCTCCTCCTTGATCGCCAGCATGTGTTGATGTTGTTCCTGATGAAGACCGGCGAGCGACTGGATGATGTCCGCAAATGGCGTACCTGACGGAGATTGCATGGCGGCGATGCTCTTCTTCCTTCCCGGATTTCGGCACCACTGTAACAAGGTTCAACACAGTCTCAATAGGAAGGAAGAAGGCAGGGGTCGGCTTGTTGCTGGGACACTCGTTTATTCAGTAATACAAAATAAGAAAAACACGATGCCCTCTGGGCGTAGACAGCAAACGATTGCTTAAACACGGTCAATAACTTCAATAACTTTAAAGCACTGTTGTAGCTTCCCTAGTGCAGAACGAGGTCCCAGCGTGTCTCTCTCTCCTTCTCTCTGCGGTGACTCGGCTTATATCCGGTCTCTCCACGCCAATTACTGCAATCAAACACACGTGTTCGTTAATTGCATTTGACCTACTTACGCCTCGCTCTGCTCCCTCCGTCTCTCTCCCGTTGCGGATTCCGCTAAACCACGCCCCCCTCGCCACACTGAATAAAAGCATTTATTCCTTAAAAAAAAGACTTTAATCAAATTAAAATAAGACTAGTCTTTCGAATCTGTCTGTGTGAGATTTATTAATACAGCCACACATTTTTCTCCTCTTAGTGGCAGCGCTCTTTGCAATAAACCGCACTGTTCTACCTTTATTATCCGATGTTGTTTTCTTAAATGCTTTCGCACTTTCACTCATATTTGATTTCATATTTCCTTAATACCATGTATGCATGTGTGGTAAATTGCATGCACTTTAAAAGTGTGGAATTTATAAGCATATTCAATAAATTTGGCAAAATAATTAAGTTTAATGCAAGTAGAAGGAAGCATTTGCACAAAACTTACTCTTGGGCTTCCTGTTTCAATATGTCTGCACATAATAATTACAGACACCTTTAAAATCTGCTTCCTTCCTCCTGCCCACCTCCACATCCATGCCTCCGTCATACACTGTGTATCCACACCTTGTTCCCATACCGCTCTCATATTTTGTATTTCTTTTCTTAGTCTCACCGCAAATATGTTTCCTGTGTCTGGAGTCAAAGGATGAGCAAATCCCAAGAGAATCTCAGATTTGCTTTTCAGATATTCGCTAAATAAATGTAGCTTTAGCAGCTGGTCATAATAAACCACACAGCATCTCAATGAGGTTGAAATTGGAGGTGTTTCTAAATGGTTTATGTGGAGGTTCCAGAAAGACTGTGATTCAAAGCTATCTTTAATGAATTCATAAACGATTTTATTATTTATGTTTTTCACTTGCTTTCCTTTTGTTCCAAACCTCAAAACACATGAATACACGTGTAGTTAATTTCTTACTGTTTTGGCTAAAAACACAATGTTTTAACGTGATGTTTCAAGCACTTTCTCTAAAAAAAGAAGCTGAGATGGAGAATTTAATTTGAGATAATATGGCAGACACCGTAATGACTTAATTTGATTTAGACACCACCATTCCTTTACTCCATACAGAAATAGACAACAAAATGAAAATCATTGGCCTAATTTTATTAAAATGATTTACAACTGTTTGTTTAACAATTTAGGCCAGCGAGGGAGCAGTGTTATGATGTTTTGGATTCGCCTCACATGTCTGTCCTTCTCATTGTAGGTCATGAGGATGGCCTCTTGGGAAGAGAATTTGGGTCAGCCCAATCGCTCTGTTCTGGAGATGGGGGGGCCACCGGACCTGTCCAGCTCCCTCTTCAATCTCAGCAGCAGTTATGGGGGCACAGGGGCTTTCCTCTGGCTGTTTCCGTCAGAGAACATCACATGGACCACCACGAAACCCACAATCCAGCCAGTTGCCCCTCCGCGGGTACGGGACCAAGCCTTGGCCCAGGCAGAGATCGGGGTGCTGGGGTTGGTGCTTGCCCTCACTGCTCTGGGTAATGGATTTGTGCTGTGGGTGTTGCTGCGGAGGAAGAAACATCATGCTCCCATGCACCTCTTCATGGTCAATCTGTGTGTGGCTGACCTAGTAGTGGCCTTCTTTCAGGTAACAGCCTCTTGAGACTATTAAAAATGATGAGTGCAGTGAAATGAGCTTAACGGTTAAGTAATCATTGACCTGAATGGAAACACATAGTGAGACTACATTTATTAAAATGCAGTTGAAGTATCAGGCGTTGGAATAATGTTGTGTCAGCAGAGAAGTTCTAGATATTCTAAGGGCTGCATGAATAATTTACTTTTCTTTTTTTCTTTTTTTTGCCTCATTTAAAACATAACCTACCATAAATATTAGTATTGTAATTTTATGGTGAAATAAAAGTATAAGTAGTAGTAGTAGTTGTAGAAGTAATATCTTTTATATTGTTTAATATTTTTATTTAATGATAATAATAACATCTTTTTATATATATGATCACAAACATTTTGGCCAAATTGTGCAGCACTACAAATAAGCACAGCAAACCTGGAACTTAAAAAAAAGATTTAATCACAATTGCAGTTTTGCTAGACAAGTGGTACTGAGGGAGGTGGAGGGTTGCGATCTCATTGGCTGAATAATGAGAAAAGGCCATGATGTCACTGCATGTAAAACGACCTGTCAGGCTGCACCATCTAGAGTTTCATGACTGAAACAGATATATGTAGATCTGTCACCGATGGATGTTTGGTTCCTTACCACTGTCACCTTTGGCTTGCTTAGTTAGGGACACTTAATTTCGCTAATATTGTCAACTTGATTGCACAGATACTATTTGAACTGAACTGAGCTGGACGATGACTTAAACTGGAAAATTGTGTTTACTCTTATAATCTTGCATTATCTACAATCTATTATCCTGTTTGATACTGTAAAGCTTCTTTGACACAATCAGTATTGTATAAAGTGATGTTTAAATAAAGGTGACTTGACTTGATACGTCTTTATTTTGTCCCCAGGTGCTGCCACAGCTGGTGTGGGACATCACAGAGCACTTCCAGGGCCCTGACGCTCTGTGTCGCTTTGTCAAGTACTTGCAGATCGTCGGGATGTTTGCATCCTCTTATATGATTGTTGCCATGACTGTGGATCGGCACTATGCTATCTGCTGCCCCCTGCAAGCATATCGTGGAGGTGCACCCTCCCGCTGGAACACCCCCATTATTGTTGCATGGGGCCTGGCACTTGTGCTCAGTTTGCCACAGGTGAGGGGTAAACTTACCTTTCCTGACTGTTTTTTGATTGGCTCACAACTATTTTGTTGTACTCATGACTGTCTCGTCGTTTGCACGCAGGTGTTCATCTTCTCACGGTCAGAGGTGTCCCCCGGGGTGTTCGAATGCTGGGGCCACTTTGCTGAGCCGTGGGGTCTTAAAGCATATGTCACCTGGATGACTGTGGCTGTATTTGTATTGCCAGCCTTTATCATCACTGTCTGTCAGGTATCTCCAGCTTCTTTTCTTCTCAATCTCTCACCGTCTACATATTTTTTTAATTGAATGTATTGCTTTGACATCTCTCGTCTAACAATGCATCAGAGCACAAGAACATGATGTATACTATGCAAATGTCAAAGACTTGGCTTGTTTAATGGGAATTAGATGCACTGCAGAGTACAACTTGATGGTTGTGCTAGTGCTGGGTGAAAAGTAGAATTTAATAATTGGCTCCTTTTCAATTCATGAGTTGGATGTTGAATTTGAATGACAGGAAGAGGAATTTACTTTATTGCCATTCAAAAACATTCACTGTAACACCACAGAGGAATTTCCATAGTCCAAAACAAGTTTGCAAATAATTTTGATGTGGCTTGGCTTCCATTTATTTTCCAATGCCAAGGTCATCGGTTTGAATCCCAGAACTCATGGACTGATAAAGTATACCTTGAATGCAACGCAAGACAATTTGCATACATTGCCCACCAAATGCATAAATGTAAATGACGCACACAAAAAGCTTCACCTTAAAAATATTATAACCAGCAACTGTTGCCATGTATCCTTTTTCTCAGAATAGCTTTTGATCTTTTCTAGTGTAAGGGTATTGAGGATCTATGCATTTGGAAAGTTCTAAAAATGGTTTTGTCCAAAAGTATAGTAAATGCATTGTAATGTAAAAAAAAAAATTTAAAAAAATTGTAAAACGCTACAGAAAAAAAGTTTATTGGTTAACTATAAGTTAACGTATATGGTTAAAAAATGTAAATAGATTAACATCACACTCTATGTGTATTTACACTCTATGTGTAGAATATTGTATTAAATAAACTATGAATTAAAATATCCATTCCCAGAAGTCCTGTAACACATCCACATATGATTGTAATTCATGTACATTTGTTTTCTTATTATTTATTTATTTATTTATTTATTTTTGTTTTTTTGTTATAATTCACATTAGGGTGTTTCAAGCTTGCTAGGGTTATAGGGTGTTATTTTTATGCATGCATCTTCTGTTATTTAATGTTTACTACATAATTTTAATGCCATATGTGACCCTGTACACAATCTAACAACATGATTTCCTCAACAGATAAAGCATATATATAAGAATTAAGTTAAATACTGCCAAAACAGACAAAAAATGTATTTATAAAATATAAATAAAATGTCCACCACACATTACTACACTTTGAAAAACATATAACTGCTAAGTGTAATATGATTCCATTTAATTCTGTTTCCTAACATTTAAATTTACAGTTCTGTGAGTTTTTTAAAATGTATTCTAAATTCAGTTCTAAATAACACACAACTCTAGACCCATAGTAGGAGTATGTTAACATTGATGTATCTCTTTTTCACCTCAGGTTCGCATCTTCAGAGAAATCCATGACAATATCTACCTGAAGTCTGAGCGGGTGGTAACGGCAGAGTTTAAGAGGAACTCTGTCTTCTTCCACTTTGGTCAGCGGGAGGGGGGCAGGGGAAGGAGCAGAGAGAGGAACAGACAGAGCAGACACAGCAGTGTCAGTCAAGCTCATTACAGTCCCTCACATCATGCAGGAGAGGAAGCGTGCTCCTCAAGCCTTTATCATAGCTACTCTCATACTCTACCCTGTAGGAGCTCTATCTGCGAGCCTTGCTTTGGGCACCACCCCTCTTCAGACAGCCCCTCCCCTTCCGTCCAAACTCACCTGCAAAACACCCCCAACCATCTCTCAGACCCCTCCCATTCCCAGTCTTTATCAGCCAATAGTGTGGGTGCATTGGCTGGACACCCAAATAGCTCTGGAGCTTCTGAACTGTGGCCAGGTGTGCTTCCAGATGCTTTTCCCCTTCCGACCAACTATTCGCACCCGCCGCCGCCTCTCCCAGGTGTGACTAAGGCCATGTCTAAGACAGTGAGGATGACTCTTGTCATTGTGCTGGTCTACACCATCTGCTGGTCTCCTTTCTTTATTGTTCAGTTATGGGCAGCCTGGGACCCCAACCCACCAAACCAAGGTCAGACCCAAGCGAACACATGAATATGCATGTCCTGTACAGTCACACAATAAGGCTGTACTCCACAATAAGGAATGGTAAAACAATACAATGTAGTTTTAAAGAGGTTCACATCATAATAGAAAATAGACTATCCATTTTTTGATACAGACAACAGACTTTTTTGTGCATGTGCATTAGCTTAACCAGATATTTATTTATTTATTTTAGGGTGATTTTAGATAAAGAATTCAAATTTAGTGCTGATTTAAAAAACAAACTATCATTTATAGGATGCATGTATTTAATCAAAAGTGACAGTGAAGACATTTATAAAGATTTGTATTTCAAATAAATGTTATAATCACCACAAATCCTTCAAAAATTAAGAAAAATATTAAGCAGCAACTGTTTTCAACACTGATAATAATAATAATAATAATAATAATAATAATAAATGTTTTTTGAGCAGAAAGTCAGCATGTTAGAATGATTTCTAAAGAATCACGTGTCACTGATGACTGAAATCCTGAAAAAGGATGCTGAAAATTCAGTTTTGCCATCAGCAGGGTGGAGTTCGTAACCAAACAAACAGCACATTCTCCAGGAATATCTCAAAAACAGAGATGCCCGTTTTTGGAAATCTACCTTCCAGCAGAGTTTTGTTCCAAGTACAATAAAAAACATCATTCATCAGAGTTTTCAAGGTTGCTTGGAAATTGCAGGCAGGTGTGTTCGAGCTTGGCTGGAACTGAAGTCTGTGGGAAGGGAGTTCTCCAGGAGCAGAAATAATCAATCATGTTTTCAGCGTGTCCCCTTTTTTATTGTCCTCTTCTTTATTTAACTGTCCCCTGCTTTCTTTCCCTTGAAACATAGACAAACATACACCTGCTCACTCACCTGAGTGTTGGGTAATCTCATTGGTATTTACACCTCTGTATTAGACTGGACTTTCTGCACAGTTTGACCACTGACAGGTTGCCACCTGGCAAACAAATCACTATGAAAACAACACAAGCTTACTCCTATACAGTAGATCTGTCTTTTAGTTAAAAACTAGGCTTTTTTATTTTTACGTTAGCCTTAAATTGGGTTCCATATGGCTTATATTTTTAGATTTTGCATTTAACTGTCTTGTTTATTATTATACATTAAAATAAATAAATAAAAACGTATCAAATCCAAACATTTAAACAGTAGTATATTATGTATAGGTTTTATATACAAATTCAGTGTTAATTTGATCTACTTAGTTAACTATATTATCTGTAGTTACAGCAGTTCTTGTAATTTAAATCCTAATATATGAATATAGAAACTTCTTTAAACTGTGCAAGAATTTTCTTTTTGCTCTGATTTTTTCTGTCACTCTTAATACTTTTCTAAGCAATCTTAAGGCCTTAAACTGATAAAGCTCATCTCATAAAGCTGTCAATGCAGTAATAAATGCAAAGTGTTATTTCCTTGCCTTTCTCTCTCACGCAGGGGCTGCTTTCACTATCATGATGCTTCTAGCCAGTCTAAACTCCTGCACTAACCCATGGATCTACACAGCCTTCTCCAACAGTGTGTCCCGTGAGCTGTTTGCACTGCTGCGCTGCCACACCGGATCCCCACGCAGAGGTTCGCTGCCTGACGACTCAACCACAACTCACACATCAACCAACACCAAGGACTCCACATACTGACCTCTGGCCTGACTCTACTGCACACACACACACACACACACCAGCACATGGCAAACACACCACAGACGTGACAGGCTAGACCCTGTCCCAAATGCCACTCTTTGCCCATGTGTTGATGACATAACCAGACAGGTAGTGCTCCGAAGGGCACAGTAAACACCTTTTTAGTATTTAAAATGACTAATGAGATGCCCTACGGTCTTCACGGACAAGTGCCAATAGCAAAAGTGTGCAAAAAGTGTGCCGTTTGGTGCCGGACTGGGGTAATGTCCTGGCTACTTTAGATTCAGGTACATGGCGGTTACACAATCTGAAAAGCAGATACTAATCTGTCATCGACAGTGTTACATCAGTTACAAAGACAAAACTGCATTGCAATGCCTAGTGCAGTTTACAGACAGCTGTCCCTTCAGTTACACAAGAGTGTGACGAATCAGGAGGAAGGTTAGGAAGCAAAGGATCCGAGGTCCTCCATTCTTCTCCGTCTTTCTTTCATGGATGGTTTTCGTAGATTAGGGTTGCAGGATTATATCTGACTTTACAGTACAAAGTAAGTGTGGAAAAGAGAAGAAAGGATGATAACAATGCATACACAAAGGACAAAAGGTTATCTGGCTGTACTCCGGACAGCTTCGGAAGACCAGCGGCAAGATGCTGCAAACGAGAGCCTCAGAAGTTTAGGGGAACATATCCACCACCAGCAAGAACGTGACGAAAATATCAGCCTGATTGTGGGAATCAAACAGTTGCAGCATAGTGACACAGGAACTTTCCGAATCATATTTACTCTATAAATCACATGTAAAGCGTTCAGAAGACACTGTGAATTGAATTGGTCTGCAGTATTAGCCCTTAAATGATTAGAAGTGCTGGCAGTGGATGTTGTTACAGTGGACAGAAATCTACATTTGACTACCGCAGAAGGAAATCTCATTTTCTGTGTTGGTCATTTTTGTGGGTTAATGTACCAAAGCAAAGACATAGCACATTGTTTGGAAGCTGGTGATTGCATAATGCAATTCACTACAACCAGTACTATGTACATATCCTCACAGTCCTGGGAAATCCTTGTAAAAATCAGTGGGAAAAAATATGGTATTTTCTTTTTTCTTTTTATATGCTTTGGGTGAGAAATTTTTTTTTTTACGGAAGCAACAGGGTTATGGTAAATGAACAGCAATACACAGGTCAATTTTCAATCTAAACACTGTAGCAGGTAGCAAAATTTCGCAGTTGAAATCTCTATTATGTATATATGTACACACTAATCACTCATTAATTTGTCAGCCTTTTAGCTCTACCTCTGGAATCAGGGGACCATTCACATGCTTCAGAGTAACTTATTTGTACAGAAAATATTATAAATGAAATAAAGAAGTGTTACAGGTTTAAGAAAAATATTATATATTGCAACTTAAGCGCCTTATTATAAAAAAAGTATTTATATATATATATATATATATATATATATATATATATATATATATATATATATATATATATATATATATATACACACACACACACACACACACGCACACACACATATATATATATATATACACACACACACACACACACAGTATGTACATGTATGTTTCTCAAACAGAGATTCTTGAGGAACTAGTCAGTGCAATTCATAATAAATAATAATAATAATAGTCAGTGTCTGTGGTAGTTTTAGTAGGCTACAATTCTGCTTGCTTTAATCCCACCACTGCAAGCTATTATTAGAAACATGTATTTCAATCATAAATTTAATCTGGAAGTCCAAACACCGCTTTTTAGGAACCTTTTTTGTAGTCTTAAAATATACATTGACTTATCACATTTCCTGCTTTATGACAAAATTATTGAAGTTCTTGCTGATTGGAAATGCATTATAATTTCCCCCATTTAACAGAAAAGCAACAAATCCCATAATTGCCATGAACATCAGTCTTTCTTGATTGAGACAAATATACTGTTTTTTAATATATTATTGTCCAAAAGTATATCAATGACTGTGATTAACTGTAAACTTCTAACCATTAGATTAAAAAACATTAACAAACATTAAGAAAACATTGATAGTGAACTTTTTGTTATACTAAATGCATAATGATGGATAATCATACTATTATTTAGCACATTTAATTGACAAGATGTGCAGTACCTAAAATACGATCAATGTTGTAATAAATTATTTTTTATATCAATTTACTCTTTGTAGCTCTTTATTTTGGTCCTTCTTATTTTCTTGATAAAGTAAACATAGGAAATACATAAAAATGTTTTTCACCTCAAGATCACCATTTTTCAATGAACAGCTACATTTGTAAGGAAGAATGTGCACAACTCACTTGAATAAGTCGAGTCTCAGCAAATGGGTTCATATCGCTCACATAAACTGAGTTCATATTATTGATCTCCCCAGATAACGAAGAGGAAATAAAGTTTTGAGTCTTCACCGATCCTTAAGGTACTTTTATGCTTAAAACCTTATATCTAGCCAGAAAATGTGGATGATTACATACAGTATATGCATTTTTTTTTTTTTTTTTTATGAGAATCGACTATAGAGAATAAGACTTCCCCTGTCTCTTATATCAGCTTCTACTGTTCCTCATCCCGGATATTTTGTGGCATGCCGATGGCTCTATGTTGTTGGAAGAGCTCAAAAACTGAATGCATTAGATATGGATTTCCAGTGCAGGTAGGACAGAAGAAACTGACTGCTTGTGGATTTGCTTTTGGTTTACTCTGCTTCTGCTGGCTGGTGTGCTCTACCTCACGGGAGATGACAGGAAGACGGGTGCCATGTCTAGGGTCAAGAGAGGTGGTCACATGTACCTGTCTCTTTCCTTTATGCAAAGAAACCTCCCATCATCTTTAATTCGATCCAAAAACATGTCAGGCATCTCTGCATCTCAAAAGAGAACCACACTGCAGCTTGACTGTAGAAGGAGATGCTTCTGTGTTTTAAGGAAAAATTTACCAATTTAAATCCATCTGACTACTGATCATCACCATCAGAGGACATTTAGAAAGAAAAGGCAACATTTTTACGTGTGTATTAAACCCTGTTCACCAGTTATTCAAACCTGTGGTGTCTGGAATGGAATACTAGCTTACTGTTTTCTGAATACAGTGTAGTGCTACATACAGTGTGATAGATATACATATTATATAAAAAAAAAATATATATATATATATATATATATATAAAAGAGTTTGGGGTCAGTTAGATTTATTTTATTTTTTTTAAGAAGTCCCTTATGCGCATCATAAAAGCTGCATTTATTTTATCAAAAATACAGTAAAACATGAATATTGCGGAATATCATTACAATTTAAAATAACTGTTTCTATAATACATTTCAAAATTACTAATGTAATGTAATACATTCCTGTGATGCAAAGATGAATTTTCAGCATCATTACTCTACTCTTCAGTATCACATGATCCTTCAGAAATAATTCTAATATGCTGATTTGCTGCTCAAGAAGTATTTCTTATTATTATCAAGTAGTTAGTAGTTATCAAGTTAGGCTGCTTAAAATTTTTGTGGATATTTTTTTTTTTTTTTTTGATTCATGGTAAGTTAAAAGGAACAGCATTAATGTGAAATATAATAATCTTCTGTAACATAAATGTCTTTAACTGTCATTTTTCAACAATTTAATGCATCCTTGCTGAATAGTTAATATTTTCAGTTTATATATATCAGCCTGCCATCTCGCTTTTCCTTCACGACAAGACAAAAAAAGGTTAATCTTTTAGACTGTTCCACCACCCTTCGTGTCTAGAATCGGAGATCTGAGAACAGCTGCAAAAGGTATTTTTGGAGATTAGTTGCAAAAGCACACTTACACCAGAGGCCGTCTTTGGGGCTTGTGCTCTCCATACCGAACTAACAAACCACTGTTATCCCACTTTACTCAAGCTCATATGACATACTGTTACTGCTTGTGCAACAGATTGCCAGCTCACACACTTAAATCAAATTTTCACTGCAAACAAGAACACTGATCTCTATATCCATGACTGGGTACACATTTTGATTCGAGTTAATTAATTTGCATAGTAGATGTAAAGTACAATTTGCTGACATAAGACCCAATCTTTCTGCTAATGATTTATATATACATATATTCAAAATATTAAAACATTTAAATTTATGCAGCTCAGCACTGAACTGGTAACCTGAAAATATGAACTATTCATAAGACCAGCTCATTAGAATGCTATAATAAATAGGAGATAAAGTCAGAAATAAGAGATTAAAAAGTCAAAATTAAGAGATATAAATTTAAAGTCATAATAAATTTATGTCCTGAAGATGGCTTTGAAGCCAGAACGCGTAAATCTACCTTTGTAACTAGTTAATGATTTAGCCCGTCAGCTAAAGGCTTTTATTGTTACTACGAGTGTCTTGGAGTAATTCATCATTCTAGTTGACAGTGACCTCGAACTATCCAAAGAGCACCGCTGATTATGTGAGAAAACCAGTGCAGCATTCTTAGCCCCTGCTGTATTCTCAACAATTGTTGCATTGTTTGTTTTTCACGTCCAACTGTAAGATGTTTCTTGCCATTATTTTGTAGTAGGCTACACACTACGTTTTTATAAAACTGCTAATTCAACTCTGGCAAAATTATAATGGTTTTGATGTGTGGCTTTTAAGATTTAGCAGCAATGGCATGGATTCAACTAAATCAATATACCAGCCCTAATCAACCATAAAAACATAATCAGTGACGACGTTTATGTGGTATTTAACACAAACACACACTGATCTGTACGATGAGCATTAATGCACAGTGCACAACCTGTCCACCAAGGGTTCTGCTGAACAGGTTTAGACTGGGCATGGTGTCAGGCAATGTCAGGCAAAGTTGTTAAACTATTTCCTCGCTGAGATCAGACTCCGCACCTGCCCAGAAAGAACACTATGAAAGAGAAAGAGGGGGTTGCGGAGAGTGAGAAGGAAAAAATAATATGCACAATTATCAATCTCTTCCTCTACTAATCAAAAACAAACCAGATGATGGAGGGAGAAGAGCTGGTAAACAAAATGTTTTAGGTCAATAAAAAGTCAGATGATGATCTATATTGGTCTAAATGCAGATTCAGGCAAGGAGAGTGGAAAAGGAGAACAAGAAGAAAGGACAAAACCTAAAGGTAAAAAAACAAGGACAGTGTTGAGATGGAAGAATTCCGCCTGCACAAATTCCTATATATTCTCATATTGCGCTGATACACATACTTGAGCAAACGGTCTCTTATTATTCTGAGGGAGAGATGCCAAAATGAAAATAATGTCCCCTCATCAAGCTACTACTAAATATATTGTAGAAACTACCAAAAGAATTTAATAGAAACTTGAATTGCTAGATACAGTATTGTTCAAAATAATAGCAGTACAATGTGACTAACCAGAATAATCAAGGTTTTTAGTATATTTTTTATTGCTACGTGGCAAACAAGTTACCAGTAGGTTCAGTAGATTCTCAGAAAACAAATGAGACCCAGCATTCATGATATGCACGCTCTTAAGGCTGTGCAATTGGGCAATTAGTTGAAAGGAGTGGGTTCAAAAAAAATAGCAGTGTCTACCTTTGACTGTACAAACTCAAAACTATTTTGTACAAACATTTTTTTTTTCTGGGATTTAGCAATCCTGTGAATCACTAAACTAATATTTAGTTGTATGACCACAGTTTTTTAAAACTGCTTGACATCTGTGTGGCATGGAGTCAACCAACTTGTGGCACCTCTCAGCTGTTATTCCACTCCATGATTCTTTAACAACATCCCACAATTCATTCACATTTCTTGGTTTTGCTTCAGAAACAGCATTTTTGATATCACCCCACAAGTTCTCAATTGGATTAAGGTCTGGAGATTGGGCTGGCCACTCCATAACATTAATTTTGTTGGTTTGGAACCAAGACTTTGCCCGTTTACTAGTGTGTTTTGGGTCATTGTCTTGTTGAAACAACCATTTCAAGGGCATGTCCTCTTCAGCATAGGGCAACATGACCTCTTCAAGTATTTTAACATATGCAAACTGATCCATGATCCCTGGTATGCGATAAATAGGCCCAACACCATAGTAGGAGAAACATGCCCATATCATGATGCTTGCACCTCCATGCTTCACTGTCTTCACTGTGTACTGTGGCTTGAATTCAGAGTTTGGGGGTCGTCTCACAAACTGCCTGTGGCCCTTGGACCCAAAAAGAACAATTTTACTCTCATCAGTCCACAAAATGTTCCTCCATTTCTCTTTAGGCCAGTTGATGTGTTCTTTGGCAAATTGTAACCTCTTCTGCACATGCCTTTTTTTTAACAGAGGGACTTTGCGGGGGATTCTTGAAAATAGATTAGCTTCACACAGACGTCTTCTAACTGTCACAGTACTTACAGGTAACTCCAGACTGTCTTTGATCATCCTGGAGGTGATCATTGGCTGAGCCTTTGCCATTCTGGTTATTCTTCTATCCATTTTGATGGTTGTCTTCCGTTTTCTTCCACGTCTCTCTGGTTTTGCTCTCCATTTTAAGGCATTGGAGATCATTTTAGCTGAACAGCCTATCATTTTTTGCACCTCTTTATAGGTTTTCCCCTCTCTAATCAACTTTTTAATCAAAGTATGCTGTTCTTCTGAACAATGTCTTGAACGACCCATTTTCCTCAGCTTTCAAATGCATGTTCAACAAGTGTTGGCTTCATCCTTAAATAGGGGCCACCTGATTCACACCTGTTTCTTCACAAAATTGATGACCTCAGTGATTGAATGCCACACTGCTATTTTTTTGAACACACCCCTTTCAACTAATTCAACTAATTGCCCAATTGCACAGCCTTAAGAGCGTGCATATCATGAATGCTGAGTCTCATTTGTTTTCTGAGAATCTACTGAACCTACTGGTAACTTGTTTGCCACGTAGCAATAAAAAAATATACGAAAAACCTTGATTATTCTGGTTAGTCACATTGTACTGCTATTATTTTGAACAATACTGTATTTGGAGATATGTAGATTTCGAATGTTTTCTGAGTGCATGAAGTGGCTAAAACAAATGTATTCTCCAGTACTAAATATTTAACTTGTAAGTTCAATAACTTTGTGATATGACAAATCTTCCTTATTTTGATAAAAATGAATTAATGCTTCAGCCTACATCTGTCCTTTGGCAAAAGATGAAGTAAAAAAAAAAATCAGTTTCATATCGTTCACATTTATGACCACTGTGTTCAGTTTTCCCTTTGCTCAGACACCAATTGCCATATCCTCGAAAAATGCATTGTTTATCATACACTCAAATTAAATGTAAATTACGGTTCAAAAGAGGTAAACTAAAGCAGCATGATGTTAATGCAGCCAGAACAACCATCTTCCATCTCACAATGTTGCACTCTTCTGACACACTGTGGTCGACCATCTGCAACACATGTAGACTCTCAACGACAGAGACTGCAATGAATGACAGAGCCAGTTTAGAGAAGTGACAGGTTTATTACAGATGAAAACTGCAATGACAAAACCAGTGGCAAGTGAATGAACATGGCAGATCAGCTTATCCCTTCCTATTTAACATCAACCTCACCCGTCCCATGAGCTGGGTTTAGAGAGAGAGGCGTCATAAAGAGGACTGTGGACACTGCTGTTCTGTCCCAGCCATTCAATTGGCACAACAGGCATTCTGGGCTCACCCGCTGGACCAGAGAAAGCTGCTCAACCCTTTCTCAAATACAAAAGAGAGAACCAGACTACCTTATCTTCTGCTCAACAGATTGAATGAGAGAGAAGAAAGAGAGTTTCCGATGCACATCATCCATATGTCTCAACACAATCATTCAGAATTAACTGCTGCCCCTAAAACCATGACACACGTTACCCATATTCTAATGAATGAAGAACCAGTCTAACCAGCGTAAGGTCACTCTATTTAGGAAAACGAACCACAAGAGAGAACATTAACCTAATTTTACCAGGCATATGTCAGTGTTACAAGGATGTCCTATTAAAACAGGTGGAACATTCAGACCTATGTGGACTGTACAAGATTAGCATCACATAAAATAAAAACACTTGAAATTTGGATAACTGGATTTAAATCTTTGACACAAATTCAATATTGATTGTACCAATAAATATCACAATTAAACAGATGATTATGATTATTCAGGCCCCATGATACATTGGTGTGATAGTGTGTCCAGCTTTGACACCTCTGTCAGATGACTTTTGATTGTCACTATAGGATCATTGCTATTCAAAGCGTTTGATTGATCAGGAACTCACTGGAATGTTTTCTTGGTAAGCCTGGCTTCATTTTAGTGAGGTCCCAAAGCCACCACCTCGTAAAGCAGAAAGAATTACAAAAAAAAAAAAAAAACATTTTCTAGAGAAAGGAATAGTTCACCCCAAAATTTACATTTTTTCTATTATTTACTCAAATTCATGTTATTCTAAACCCATGTGTTGTTATTTTTTCAGAGGGACATGAAACAATCATTTCGAGCACTTTTCCTCATAACCATAATTACTCACTCATTCAGTGATCTGCTACTAAAGTTGATGGATCACAAATTTGAACAAATTCTGTCTGCTGATAGTAAAATGTGACTTTCTTACACAGTACTTTTTTTTTCATTCCAGTACAAATATCATTTAACTTTTAATTGAAGCATAAAAGATAAGATGTTCTGCTTCCTTAAACTTTTTCTTGTTTTATGCAGAAACTGTATTATTTTGATCCATTTTTTAAGAAGCGAGATGTCGGCTTGCCCCTCAGGTTGATGTAAAAATGTTTAGCTATGTGTGCTAGAAAATAAAACAAATACGGAATAGAAAATCTATTCCGCAACATGAGGCTAAATAACTTGCTGTTTGGGTGAACCATTCCTTTAAAGAACAGCTGAAAAACAGCTCAATTTGCAAAAAAGGGAAACAAAGTGGAGGTGTGTGTGTGTGTTTAAAAGAATGAGAGATGAAAATAAGTTTTCTTGTTGTCCATTCCATCTCCCACCAGGTAAATCTAAGTATTTTTGGTCTGTCGCTCTCAACGCTTTGGTTGAACAGGGGGAGGAAATGGACAGCAGGAGTAACCACACATACTCTGTGTCTGTTATGTGGAGTTAGGTCAGCTGCACCTCAGGAGGACTGGCATTATTGTTGCTCCCCTCCTGTGTGCTGACCACAGAGCCACGGTACGGGACCTCAATGATCCGAGGTTTGTCAATGATGCGGGCGCAGCGATTGCCCTTCTCCACGATGCCAATGATCCAAGCCTGCTGCCCATCGCCCGCCCCTCCGTCCTGCCCCACAGCTCCCGACAAACCCACACGACTAGATTTCATCTCGGCACAAAAGCGGGCTGCCTGCTCCCGTGGCAAGCAGATCAACAGACCACCTGAGAGAAGCAGGAAAAAGATTTTTATCTACCTAAGAGTTTGGAGAAATCTCTACAGACCAGGACAGTCTGAAATACTTAGGAATTAAGAGGGACCTCGAGTATAATATGTATCAAATATGAGAATGAATATTGTTTGTCCAATGACTGGAGTTGTATATATTTATGCTGTTCAGTGTACATTATATAACCTTTCATTTATTACTATTAATAATAAAACTAAAAACAAAAAGATACAAATCTTTCTCTATTAACGTTTTCTGAATGTCATTGACGTTGTCTGGCAATGCTTTTTGTTAAAATATTTGAAATGACAAACTTTACTTCTACAGAAAGGATCCAAAACGGATTATGTTAAGGTACTTCAGGTTTCAGTTTAAATTCAAAGTTATGACAATCATTGGTTCACAATTGTGTTTGTGCACTGAGCCGGGACTCTCACCTGATGTTTCAGAGGAAGTGCCCTGCAGAAGCCCAAACAGGTTGCCACCAGCCTTACTGATTGCGGCCATTTTGGAGATAATGGGAAGGTTGTGAATGACAAAGGCAACGTCATTTTTCTGCTGCTGGGCGAGATTCCGTGCGTGACCTATGATCCCGAAGCCTGTGATGTCTGTGGCAGCGTGTGCATTAAATTTGTGCATTAAGGCAGCAGCTGAAGATAGAAAGAAAACAAAAGTAACATTTAAAAACCATATAAAACTGGTTCTTAAAGTACCTTGTACTTAACCTTTCAAAACTTTGAACTCTGCATTTCTTTATGTTTTTGAAAACACTAATGCTCACCAAAGCTGCATTTATAGATCAAAAATACAGTAAAAACAGCAATATTATGAAATGAAATCAACTATTACTACAATTACTACAACGATTACTTCAACAATTACTACAACGAACCCAGACCTGGTAACAATTTAGAATAGGGAACACATTCACTATTAAGAGTTTTTCCTGAACAAACTTCTAATTTGCTGCTTATTAATAATTAAAAAGGTAGGCCAGTTGCTAAATTTATGGGGTGTATTAAGGGAATCTAAAATATGGTCATGCAGGAAAAGGCATTAATATGTGGTTAATAAGTATTGATAAACAGCCAATAATATATACATTTTTATTTTTTTCCTTTTTTCCCCTCACCATTTAAAAAAAGTAAACGTATAGGTCATTTGACCCACTACAAAGTTGCCAAACTAGGTTGTGTGTTTACTGAATATTGGCCCTACTGGTAAAATTAATCCACATTTAAGAATGCCTATGCAGTGACATACCAGTGCGATTGAGGGTGGCCATATTGAGCATAGCCTCCTGATAAGCTTGCTCCACCTCCTCCCTGGATATCACCAACTTTATCTTGTTCCACTTCTCAGGCTTCATGAATTAAGCATAAAGGTAAACAGATACAGAAAGAAATGAGATGAGATGAGATTACAATGATACATCTGGAGTTGTTATGTCTTCATAACGTCTACAAAAAAGGGGAGAAAAAACAGACAAGAAAATTCATCATATTTGATGCTAATACACAGCGGTACTCACTATATCCAGCCACTGATGGGCATTCACTGCTACTTGAGTTCCCAGAGGTTTAGTCAGAACTAACACATCTCCAGGTACAGCACTGTCAGGCCTGCAGACATTCATATACATGTGAGCATTTACACATCTAAAACCGAGAAGTGTCACACAATGGATATTCACTTGGATAATTGTGGAAATATCCATTAAGAAAAAATCAGAATCCTTTAGAACCGAGTGTACAACCAGTGTTGGGCAAGTTAATCCGAAAATGTAATCAAATGACTGATTACTCGTTTAAAAGTAATCACGTTATTGTTCTGATTACTTTATTTCAAAGTAATTAGTTATCATACATTACTTTTTTTCCTCTATGAAATATATTAAATCCCAGCATACACGCTCCCGATAAATATTTGTTATTAAAGCATCAACATTCACAGAACACTGTTATTTTTAACTAAAGCAAGCGGCTCCTGCGTGCATAGTTTGGGAGAATGCAAGTAAAGAGCACTGCATTTATAATCTCTAAAAGAATCTCACAAATCTCTGTTATAACACAATAAATAAATGCATATTTAATATTTCATAATGTCTACAATTCTTGTTATAATGAGAGGAAACGTGAGCATGCACATTTCAGCACAGCATTCCTCAACGCTGCAAACACGCGTTATAGCCTCAATAGAAACTCTGCATACTCTTGCACCTGCTAATCGTTCATATTTTATATTAGTTCATGTTGCTTTTGTGCAATAGATTAATAACAATTTATTTGTTTCAGATATTTTATTTTAAGATATTTCTATTATACTGGAGTCCCGTGAATCATTTTATTTTCCTGAATCCTGCACACACACGAGTCTCTGCACTTGCCTATCAAGTCTTGTCCCACGCGCTGCACTAAGTAATGCGTTACTGCCCAACACTGGTACAGGCACAGTCCTTTGATTCACGAGAAAGCAGACAGACACTCACATGATGAAATCATTGGGCTGGCACACCACAGAAGCCACGCCCCCGATGATGATCCAGGGATTGATGACTGTTTGTCCCCCGGTTACTGAAGTCCCAGCCTCCTCTGCTGCATCACGGAAGCCCTTCATCATCAGAGGCAACACCTGATCTCTCTCCTGAGAGAACAAAAGCACAGTACAAAGAGAATTAACCATTTCACACTCAGCTAAAACCTATACATAGAAAACCTATTAACAAATTGTAAAAAATAAAAAAATTTGAGCTCACCTTCTCATTCATCTTCTGACTGACGCTGAGAAGCATGAGCATGTTGTCACACTCAGTGATGCCCATGGCGTACAGATCACTCAGAACATTTGCACAAGCAATTCGTCCCTATAAAAGAATGGATGAGAGTCCCACTTATTCGCATGCTCCATGCTAACATTTCCGAAATATTAATAGAGATTACTCACCATCATGTAAGGATCCTCCACTAAAGGATAAAAGAAGTCTGTGGTTTGGACCAGGGAAAGACCTCCATGCCTCAGAGGGATCACACACGAGTCCATTCCAATCCCTGCAGATAAGAACCAACAGAGATATTATTTTTCACCCTCTGTAATTTCATGCACAGTGTGCATGCATATTTAAAGAAGCTTTGACTAATAATATAATATAGGTACTTAAATCCTTATGAAACCATTCAGTTGGCAACAGTATGAAGCATTGTTGTAGGATTACTTATGATCCATTTTGCAGTGGAAAGCATTAATTTATAGCCTGGGTCCATAGTTCACATCTCTTTCAAATGATTGCGTTATACTTCCTAGTAGTTTTTAATTAACAGGATAAGCCAAAGGTTAAACAAAAAGCTTTGCAAACACAGATGGTCTGTTTTTTTTCGAGATATATAAGAATAACATGAAAAATTTTTAGTACTTTGTAGTTCTGTTTTATACATAATAAATTATAACATATTGCATGCTGAATAACGTCTGTAATAAAAATAGAATCATATATTATTATAGTCAGGTTAATCAGCGTATATTAAAAGGACTGATGCAGGAAACAAAAACGGTTAGTTTGGGCTCTTTAGTTAATTCACTTTGACATTTGGCAATGATGGGGAATCTGCCTCATTTCCGCGAGTCGGTTCTTTTGAACAGATCGCTTCCATGAATAGGTTCACAAAACCGAGTCAGTGATTTTTTTTAAGATCACATAAAAAACACAAGTAATCAACATATTACTGCTTAATAATGTTTTTTCTTTTCTTTTTTTTTTCTTATTAACCAAAGAGTTTGATGTCACTATTTTATTAAATTCACCACTTATTGGGAAATTCTATCATTTAAGCCGGTTGTATTTATACAAATGTTGCTTTTGGCTATTCAATTAATCTAGCTTTCGTCCTATCAGTCAAATTCATGGTTCACTCCAAATGCACTTTCGATCAGCAAAAGCAAACTCAAAGTTTACTGCTTTTTTAAACTGTTCAATAGATTCATGAAAAAGATCCGACTCAGCAGAACCAGAGGTTGACGGATCAGCGCGCGGTGTTTGACAGCGCTAGTGTGACTGTGACAGGTCAGTCATACTTTACCTAGTCGAGGACCCTGAGCAACTGAAACAAGTCCGAATTCAGCGGTCTCGTCTCCAACACCCGCCCCCGAGCCGCCGTCCTCTCCGGGCAGGCGGTCCGGCTCTAGTCCCTGCAGGAGTTTGAGCAGAGTCTCCTGCGGGACTTTACACCCTCATCCCTTCAGATCGGAGAAGGCCGTGAGTCGGAAGCCGCGGTCTAGGCCGTGCTCCTCCGGGTTCAGCGCCTGGTATCCAGCCGGGTAAAAGGCTCCATACCCTCCCGCTCCGCCAGAGTCCACTGACGCTGGCTCAGAAACTGACATGGCTAGAGTAAATTTATTTACTCCTCATTTAGATAGTGCAACACGGGCGAGTCGTTTGACGGGATAAATGGCTGACAGAATCAAGAGAGCCCGTTTTATCTGCACGCTTGGTCATAAAAACGAGTGTGGACGCGGCGCGCTTGCGGACTGAACCATCTCACCCTGCGGAGGGGAGCGGAGACTCACCTTAAGCCACTAGTAAGAGAATTAATCGCTGACATAAAGACAATATTACTTCCAGAATACACTCAGACCGCATCATCTGTCAGAACACCGGCAGAGAAAGTGTAGGAAAATTAATCTCGCTCCAAATTTAACTACGTCTAGGATGATTTTCATTTGACTGGTCACACTAAACCCCCTCTAAAATAAGCATCGCATAGTCTGCTATCGTGAGCGCCGCCTATTGTGGGACTGCCATAGGTGCATCAGACGGTTGTATATTCATGCAAATTGTATATACAGTATGAGTATGTGTGTGTGTGTGTGTGTGTAAATACGTGATATCACAATGTTAATAGGGTAAGGCGCTTAATTATACAACCACTTTGTAAAAAAAAAAAAAATTATGAGTCAAGAAAACTGTGAAAATTGTTTATTCCCATAGTCAATGAATTTCATCGATATTTGGGATACTTCACAAAAGAGAACTTGACTATGATGGTTTAATATTAACAGCACAAATGAAAATTTTTATTTCTTTAATTTGAGTTTGTAAAAAAAAAAAAAAACATAAAAAAAAAAAAAAAAGTGTACATAACACCAACTTTGGGTGTTATAATTAATGTCCATATTGATATTTTGCCCCAAGCTCTACAACAAACCGGTCTTGTATTTTAGCCAGTAGTCCATGGCACTAAAATCTGCATATTAAATGTCAGAATAAGGAATGCCTCAAGACCAGTTTGAACAGTGTGGTGAAGAATTGACTTTTCTCCTCTCAAGCCTGGATTGCACTTTTGGTGCTGTAAGCCAAGTAATAGACCAAAATGCCAATCAGAGCAGCCAAGACCTCCGTGGACACCCAGGGACCACTCCATGCACCCTGCAATTCATAAATACACAGATTAATAAACATACAGAAACAAGTCATACAAAAGCACAGAATATACACAACTAGTAGCAACACAATCCAATGTGGAGGTATATTTTTGTAAATGTATGTTAACAGGTTTTTCTTAGCCCTAATCATTACACCGATAAGGCGCTTGTTGACAATGAAGATTGATATGCATATTTACCCTGTGATCCACATTGACAGAGAACAAAGGCTTGATGGCATCGACATCTTCATTGTTTCTCTGAGCCTGAAAGCATTAACATTTTTATCAGCACTGTTGAATATATAGTCCCATCAATTAGAAAAAAAAATTCATTATTTACTCACCCAAACATGTACTCATTTAGCCAAACTGTATTGGCGCTTAAGTTAAAGCATTTTTCATAAAATCATATTTTTATGCTTCACAGAAGCAAGTCAGTCATGTAGGTTTGGAATGACGTGTGGGTGAGCAAATGATGATAAAACTTTATATATATGGGAAATTACCCCAGAAAAAAAATCCTCAAATTTACCAACCTTCCTAAGAGTACTGTAAGACTCCTCGTCAAAGAATTTGACCTGATATGTGCCTGAGCTGGCCTGCTTATGAGGAACGCTCCATGAGACCTGGACAAAAACAAATCAGTACAACGGTGTCGTCACATATGCTGAAAAATCTTAGATGTATGGCTTTGTTAGAACATCACTAGAAAGTGAAATAAATACTGTCATCATTTAACTCACAGCCGTTCCAAACCTGAATGAATTTAAAAAGTAATTTTGCACAATGTTGGTACCCATACAGTTATTGGTTACTGTTATGGAAAAATATACTACGCAAGTCAACAGCTACCATCAACTGTTATCAACATTTGAACAAGTGGATGTGGAACAAATTATGACGAAATGTTTTTTTGGGTAACTTTCCCTTGAAATCCTCTGTAACCTTACCTGGTATTTGCCAACATCTTGGCCTCTGGTCACAGGAAACTGCTTACCATTAACGTCTGCATAAAGAGCAACACTCTAAAAACAAAACACAGGTGTGGTGAGTTCACACTTCTGTAATAATAAAGCGTGTATACATGTAACCGTTAGTCCACTGACCTGAGCTCCGTTAGCACACGCCAGACTCAGCTCGACGATGAACACGGTCTCGGAGGAGATGAGCGCGTCTGTCGTCGTGTATGAAGACGGAGAGATGATTGGGTCTGTGCAAGTCTCAGCTGAGGAGAGAAAACACCTCTCACATTACAGTGTATAACAGTTAACTATAAAGCTTTGTAATAGATGACTATGATAAAGCGGAACCAATTGAATGCAGCTTGAGACATCTCGATGTTAGCCTGCCTGACGATAATAAGCGAAAAGATTGAAAGCCGTATGAATGTTGTATATTGGACGGTAATTTAAAATTACCTGCACAAAGGCTCAGACAAAGAGCCAAAATCGCTGTTATAAATCGCATCATGTTGATCCCAGGACAGCTGAATCCACCTCTACTCACTCAAACCTGAAGAAAAAGAGCAGCGCTAGTCTTCACCCAATGAAACGCAGACAGACACGTCACCTCAACGGAAGAGTGACGCGTGTGATAGCGAGTGCGCCTCTGGTGAAAGCCGCCGGTACTGCACAGATCTGAAGTGATTAGTTAATATAATTGATGTTCTTATTATTATTATGAATACATCTAAATAATCGCAGAAAAATAAAATGCAAAAAAATTACATACAAATAGTTCTTACTATTAAGTTTTTTCCATATTAAACCAAATAAAAAGTGATGGGGATGCCTTGATATAAAAAACATGAGAACCACTGATGTAGATCTGGTGCACATCTGCATGATTTTCCACATCCCATTATTAATACTTTTAACCAACTGGTCAAGGGGACTATTAAATGTACTATGTGTTGTTGAATTATTGACATGTATCTATCTATATATTTTCAATATATTAAATTAAATTAATGCATTTAGCAGACGCTTTTATCCAAAGGGACTTACAGTGCATTCAGGCTATTTTTACATATCATGTGTTCCCGGGGAATCGAACCCCTCAACACTATATATATATATATATATATATATATACATACAGTGCTTGACGTTAACTTTTTTGCTAGTGGTTTTCCAAAGTTACTAGCCAAACAGCATTTTTATGTGTGATTAAATAGGATTTAATTTATAATTCAACTGAAAATTTTAATTGACAGTGCTAATATTAATATTATAATATAAAAATTATTACTCTTTGGTCAAAAAAAAAAAAAAATATGGATAAAATGACTATTTTGAGATTTGCTAAAGATTACAGTTTAGTTTTTAAGTTATTTTTTAAGATTACCTTGTGGACAGATGACTTGCTTCTTGCGTCAGATCAAGGCTGCATCTCACTACTAGTTTTACTTGGTCTTAGTGCTGCGTTCGACACCATAGATCATGACATAATCATAGATCGATTACAAAACTAAACAGGTATTCAAGGACAGGCTCTAAGATGGTTTAGATCATACCTGTCCGATCACAACCATTTTGTTTATTTAAATGGGGAGTCATTTCTTTTATCAGTGCCACAAGGATCCGTCCTAGGTCCCCTTCTATTTTCATTATACATGTTGCCCCTTGGTAATATTATTAGAAAATACGGGATTAGTTTCTACTGTTATGCTGATGATACTCAACTATATATCTCAACGAGACAAGATTAAACTTCTAAATTATCTAAGATAACAGTGTGTTAAAAATTTAAAAGACTGGATGACAAATAATCTCCTATTAAATTCCATTCTGGATCCAGAACACCCGAGAAGAGATGCCAACCCCTTAGAGGACCTCAGATGATGCTAACCCTGAAACAACATACAGAACTTACAAATATTGCTATAAGTTTGATTGCATTATGATAATTGCTGTTAATAGTGTTTGTTGTCCGACTACGTCTTTGATTGATTTTTCCACACATTTATGCCATACGTACATAAACTGAGTCATCACTGATAAGCTACTTCTTAATATTATAGAAACATACATTTTCTGTAAAGTTGCTTTGAAATAATTTGTACAGTAAAAAGCGTTAGACAAATAAAATTGACCGTTAAATATCCAAAATTTAAGAAAAAAAAAACTCTATTGGCTATAATAAAATAATTACTTTTGTAAAATCTTGACTAATGTCTTATTCAGCAACTCCTGCTTTAAAGTTTTTCCTAAATGTTAGTGATTTGTAAGTACACAAAGTCTTCTGTTGCTCACACACAGTATGTGCTTGACGAAGGAAAAAGTATATAGATTCATACTTTTATTTCTTTAAATCTCTCCATAACAATAGTCTGTACAAAGTTCTTGTTTTTTTTCATTTTCACTTTGGCTGATCATACACAATATTAACATAGGCGGCCATAAATCCTCCTAAAGAGTGGCGTACATCCAGAGAAACAAATACCACAGGTATACAGGAATCGTTGTCATTGTCAGATGTGTGCAGACATAAAGCAGACGCAAACATTCACTCGTGCAGTACATTACACTACGCCGTCACAGAACGGCTGTACAGATAAGCTTTTTTTGTAAATAGATACACACACACTAAGTGTACAGAAACATGGCTGATATAGCCACATGATCAAAACATTTGCTATCTGTCTACTTCAAGTGAATCTGCAGCAGGATTAAATGTTCAAAGTCCTTAGATGGGTCTTGTGTTCTTGTTTCTAGCATGGTTTTGATTTTCACTTCTTGATTTTATTTATTTTGCTGTTATTATAGTTCACTCAGGTGTCAATAGATCACCCGAACATCTCTTCCTCTCACTGGATACAGTCCATGACGTGAATCTGCAGGGTGTCCATGTCTGGAGCCTTGTACATACATTTGGGACAGCAATAATCAGGCAGTCCATCGTGATCTTCGTCTCTTCTGCGTGCAGATGGAGGTTGGGCAGGGTTAAACATGGCCGCTCCTGGGAAAGGTGCTTCAAAAGCAGACATTTCGGTAAAGATTAATATAATATGCGATAAGACATAACAGTTGCATTTGCCATGTAGTCAATGAAACTAACAACAATTATCTTAAAAACCAAGGAAAGTAAGTGCAAGCTTTTGCTGATGCAGACTCTGAAGGGTTTTACCGGCTGGAGGAACTGGGTGTGGACGAGGCCTGTAGTCCTCCAAATGTCTCTGTTGCATCTCTTCAATGCGAGCTCTGCGAAGAAACAACTTTCACTTGTTACTCTTAGACATTTGGAGGCTTTTATAAGCAAATATTCATATATCTTCATTCAGTGCAATTCATTTCAATTTAATTTCAATTAAATAAATTCTCTGGCATACCTTCTGATTCATTTAAAATGTTCAAATGACATTACTAATATGAATATTATAATAATTAAAAGCTACTTTTTGGTTTAAAAAAAATTAATAAATTAAAAAACATTACTTTAAAATTTTAAAATTTAGGCATCAAATATAGTGTAAAAAATATTACAGTTTTTAATTGATGTATCGAATAAGTTTTTTCAAGATGTGAAAGAGAATTTGGTGTTTTAATACTCTCTTTTGCATCTTTTTGCACTTGAATGGTTTGACTTTGGAAAGACTTAAAAATACTTGCAAATTCTAAGCTTTCATTATATGGTGGTTCAAGTCTGCGGTTAATCTGCAATCACATGCCAAACAATGGGACCTGGTCCATACAGATTACGGATCAACTCTAATTGAATAAATAACATTATATGATAGAATATGACATCTAAATTTAAAAATAAAGGAAATTAGCAATTGGACATCCAATTTGACCGATATCACTCAAATGAAAAAAAAAAAAACTCTCTAATAAAGTTCAGTAACACATCATATAGTGGTCACTTTGTCCATCTCTTTTCCTACCTCGAGGTTCCTTCTTGCTTAAGTCTGTCTATCTCAGCTATTGCCTTGCTCAGCTCCTCCTGCAACTCTTCCTTCTTTTGATTGAGTTTCTCTCTGGCTTCCCTCTCAGCCAGGAAGTCCATTTTATAGATCTCTGCCTGCAAAAATAAAATGTGCAATTGTGTTTGTGTTATTACATGCAGCATGTATGCTGAACATGTATTATTAGCAGGCAAAGTAAATGAGCAGAGCACTGTAACATAAGTGTGCAGGTGTTATATTCACCTGAGCGTTCAGCACTGGTATAGTCTCTAATGCAGCTCTCAGCTGCTCCGTTTCCTCCTTGAGTTTATCGATGAGATCCTGTTTCAGGGCCAGAGCTTTCTCAGCCTCAGCTAACCTGTTAGCAAGAGTATCTGCCTCTCCACTCTGAAATGAAAATTACCACATGTATGCTTTCCGTTAACACATTTATAGTGAGCCATGCACTGACCTATTTTCAAAAGTGCCAACCACAGACATCAAACAGTCACAGTTTTCTAGTTTTGTAGCATTTAAATTAAGACTTGGGTCAATGACTAATAGCATGTCCACTATAAAGAAGAGAAAAAATATTTTAAAATGTAGTTTATAAATCCAGTTAAAAATATTGAAAAAAATTATTTATTAAGTATTTATTACAAATATCATGAAATATTTATAAATGTTTATATAGGCTTATTGACTTTAATACACAATCAGGAGGCGGTTCACATGGGTTTTATTGATATAAATTTACTATTATGTTTTTTTGTATGTTGGTTGCACAATATCAGTGGTTAGTGTTACATAAAACTAGGACTATTACAAATCACTTTTGATATCAGAACAATCTTTAATAACTAAATCATAGATGAAAAATTATAAATGTTGCCCTGTCATCTAACTGAAATGAAATAAGCTAAAGTACTGTAATCAATAAAACTAAAACTGAAATAGAAACAAAGCAAAATCAAATAAAAATCAAATAAAACTATGATGAAAATGTTTAAAATTTTGTTTTAATAAACAAAACAAAAAAATGGATAAAACAAATAATAATCACAAACAGCAGCTACCTACCCTGTGATTGGCTTGCTTTTCACTTTTCAGTTTTTTGTCATAATCCTGAAACAAACATGTGTAGGCATGTTGGAGCTGGGCCAGCTTCCTCCTAGATGAGGAAGAGCAACAGGAATCGTGGATTACTGTTACAACCATAACAATGAAAAAGGAAGCTGGGTTTGTCACAGGGTTCTCCATCCAGCTAAACCCACCTCTCCTCCACTATGACGAGCCTCTCGTTCTTCAGTGCAGTCTCTAGGTTCTGCGTCTGCAGTAAAAGATTGTCCACTGTCACACTGTGCTGCTTCTTCTGCTGCTCCATGTCTTTCTCTAAAGTCTGCAGGCGTTCGGTCTTCTTGCCCAACCTGAGGGATCAAACAGGTTTGTACACACAGCTGCCAAATCTCATACACAAACACAAGGACCAAGAGATGCACTCACTTATCCTCCAAAATTCTTTTCTCTGCTTCACTTTTCTCCAGCCAATTTTGTCGTTCATTCAATTCACCGAGAAGGGATGTGACCTGAGCCCTCAGAGCTTCACTATCCTTTGTCAGCTACAAACACAAAGATGATCACTCATCCCTAACTCCTGCAAATGCTGCCACAGCTCGGCATAGAAAGAAATGGCTTTTTCATACAAAATCAGATGTTGTGTCTGGGTTTATCTACCTGAACAAAGTCTTTCTCCTTCTGTTTGAGTAGAGCCTCATTTCTGTCTCTCTGAACAGAGCTCTTCTGAAGACAGTCCAGCTTCTCCTGGAGCTCCCTGTACCTACATCACAGACAGGATTAACCGTCCATCTTACTGCAGTTCACCACCGAACACACCAATTCATTCCTTATTATCAGTGCATCTTCTACATCTGATCAAATCATCAAATAAAAAGAAATAAAGAGCCACAAAAATATTAAATCTTGTATTTTAGCTTCTTCAATATACTTGCCTATAATTTGCCTAGATGCAAATTCTGGCCAACAATGAGATTTGTGTGTATGCTAGGAACTTGTTCGCTGCATTCATTATTATTCAGTCTAACTCCAATAAAAATAAATCTTGTACATTACATTTTTATTTCTAAAATCTATTAATAAAATAATAAAAATACAAACTATTGTTCAAAAGTTTTGGTTCAGTAAAAAGTTTTAATGTGTTTAAAGGTGTCTCTTATGCTCAACACGGCTGCATTTATTTGATCAAAAACATAAACCACAATATTGTGACATATTACCAAATTTTCTATTTGAAGATATATTTCTGTGATGGAAAACCTGAATTTTCAGAAGCCATCATTTCCAATCTTAAGTCTTACATGATTCTTAATCTGATGCACAAGAAACAGCTTTGTGCATTTTGTGGGGAAAGAAGTTGAAACCTTTCTCTTACATTTTTATTCATTCATTTACAGTTAATTCATTTATAGAAAGTCCATACAATTTTCTGTAATATTATAAATGTCTTTACCGCCACTTTTAAACAATTGAATGGGTCCTTGCTGAATAAAAGCATTGACTTCTTTATTTAAACTTCTGAACAGTAGTCTAAATGAGACATGCTAGTGCATCGGTCTCATTGCAGCCACAGACACAATGTTCTTTCAACAACAATGAGGGGAGGGACACGCACACAGTGAGATGTAGTTCCCCTCACCTGCCTTGTGTAGCCTGGAACTGCTCAGTTAGTTTAGCAAAGTGAGAGCTAAGCAAACACATGGATCAAAGCAGAAGACAGAAAAGAGAGATTCCAAACCATTCACATTAAAAGAAAGGAAGTGAAGCACTTTGAGATTTATTACAATACAATCCAAGCATGCAGAGTTGAGGGAGGATCAGCCTGCAGGGAGAGAGAGCAGTGTAAACTGAACATCTGAGAGTACCTTTCTGCAGGAACGGTGAGAGCACAAGCCTGCTGGACTGACTCTTCAGTAACACCACCATTCTGAGAAACAGAGGACTGATCAGTTATCAGAAGTTAGATCGATATATTAATTCCATTTTGACATTTCTATTTAAAGAATCTCAAAACAAATCTCAAAATATAAAACAGCACAACTATGGATAACATCAAGTTATATTTCTTGAACACCAAATCAGCATGATAAAAACATTTCTGAATAGTCATGTGACACCAAATACTCAAGCAATGATTATTTTAAATTGCAATCGTATTATTGTTTTTACTGTATATTTGATTAAATAAACACAGCCTTGGTGAACATAAAACATTAAATAAATCTTACTGATCCCAAACAGTAGTGTACATAATTTAGAAAATTGATATTAATAATAATTAGTATAATTTTAGAAATGCAGTTATTATTGTCTTGTATTAATTAAGCAACTACGTGGAAGTCTATTACACTGTAGAGTCATTTAAATAAAACCTAAAAAAAAAACTTGAAAAAATGATCAAAGTGAAAAGGTGTTGGACATTTTATTTGTGAACTACCCATATGATATGTCTAATTATATCAATAAACGAATGGATCATAAACGCTCTACCTGATTGAGTTTGGAGCGTAACTGCTCTACAGTGGCGAGGAGATTTTCTCTCTCTTTCTCATTCTCCGTCTTCTCCTTCTCCAGCTCCTCATTCCTCCTCCTCAGAGCCCTCATCCCTTCCTCCAGCTTCTCTTTGTGGCTTTTCAGCAGTTTCAGAAAATCATTAGAGCCCTCAGCAGGCTGAAGTGAAAAAGATTTGTAAAGATGACGACACAAATACTTAAACTTGATCTTTAGCCATGCTTGGATTGTACTTGAACACAGTGTACCAGGAGGATAAAACACAAGACCCAAAAGAAGTCAAAAGAGGTTAACACTCAATGCTGATAAAGCTCTATTGTACAGACATTTCACATATTAATATTTAAGGTTAATTACCAAACTCTGAGGCATTGTGTGTCTGCCAGCTTTTCCTTCAGCTCGGTCTGTCAGTACAGCTTCATTTAATACCTGCGTAATGAAACAATAAAGGGAAGTTTTTATTCAATGAACTGACAACTTTATGCAAGTTCCAGAAGCTTTACAAAAGAACCTACTTCTGGTGAGTCCACAAGGACATTCTTCTCTACATTAGTGCACTTCAGCTCTTGGTCCTGGCCTTGATTTCCAGTCTCTTTAGAGATGCCATCACTTGGACTCCCTGGTTGACTGATGCTGTGGTTGAGCTGTCCTAGCAGGCTCTGGTTTTCCTGTGCCAGTCGCTGCACTAAAGCTCTGGCCTCACGAAATCTACTGCTCAAGAACTCGCGCTCCTCTCTTGACCTCCTCTGCCACCCCTCCATCTCTTCACATCTTTCTTTGAGGGCATCATTGCTTCGCTTCAGCGCCTCTGTGAAATGTTTAGAGTTGTTTATGCAGTTCAGTGTTTTCAATGGACAATGAATCTGGCATAGGCAATCTCTCAAGTCTCACCTCGTAGCTGATGATTATCTGTTATGAGTCTATGGACCACTTCATTTCCAGCTAAATCAGGAGGGACCCCCATAGACCCCATCAGTGACCCTTGACCCCTGGCACCCACAGTCTCCTCTCCTGTCAGCTCCCACTGGAGAGTACAACCACCTGAAGGCTGCGGCTGGACCATGATCTTGAGAGAGAAGATCAGCCAATAATCAGCATCTGGAGCTCGAAAACTCAAGGAATTTTACAGTTGTTATAAACATTGAATATGTTTATAACGCTTGCTGCAGCATACTATGAGCCTTTATTAAGTGCGCTTAATTATGTAATCAATAAAGTCTATTTTAAATAATATTAACATACAGAGCTTTCGAGCTTTTTTTACTAAATGCTGAATTTAACATTAAGTAAGATTAATCAATTCTAAAGTAATACATTTTCTTTAGTGAGTTAACTGATGTAGCCTAATTAACTAATGTTAACAAACAGTACAGCCTTACCAATAACGATTATGAACTGATTTCTTGTTTTAACAACATTATTATTATTATTATTTTCAGTGCTGGATTATATTTTATTGTAAATTGTGTCATTTTAAAATCTCACATGACTAATGGATGAGTTGAGGGCTTTACTACAGTTTCACTTTACAACAAGCGCTAAATGGGGCGATTCATCGACATTTCTGCCCTTAAAATCGCTAACGTTACAGCTGAAATGAAATAATCTCTCCGATCACAAAACAGTTTTTCATTCCGTTTTACGATTCTTTTCCCTTCAGAAAATAGTTAACTGTTTCTCGGTGCGGTGTTGAATCCAAAGACAAACACACACTCCAGTCACGGTGTAAAATATAATATTGTGCTGATATGTATTTCTTATAGACACGTTTATTTTAAACAGCTTCTCACGTCTGAAAAACAAGATTCAGTGTTGTGTTTACCGGTTTCCGACAGAGCTAACGACACGACTAGCATGATAGCATCAGCGCATTTATAACCCTAAAACATTCAAAACCACACTCTAACACGAGTCAAAGTCCTTAGACATACATCGATAACGTGATAAATAGATAGGAGGATGTAATAAGAAGGTAATTAATACCTTTTTAAGCCGTTCACGGTGTTTAACTATCTGCGCTAACACAGATCACTGTCTGTCGGTCTTCAGCCCAGGAAACACGGCCCGGTTTACAGTCAACCACAGACGCTAAGGTCGGCAAACATCTTCAGCCTCGCCCAGCTGGAAAGTCAGAATCGAGTTTTATAAAGTGAATTAAGTAAAAATGTCCAGAAGAGCTCGAACAGGTACTGACTGTGGAGGAATTCCCCCTCGACACTTCCGCGCTTCATCACACTCTGCGCTGTTTCCGGGTGGGGGAATTATGGGAAGACACATATTGGTTAAATGTCACGAGGAACCTCGATGTTTTGTCATTACTTTAATGCCTTCAAGTCATTTGTGAATTTTTTTTTAAGAATACATGACAGACCCCCAACCGATATTGTTTTTTGGTTTTTCCTTTTTACAACCAATTCTACTGCAGATTGTTTCTGTTTTGACTCAATTTAAACTAACGTTATCCTAGGGACACTGGTGGTCTAAAAGAATTACGAATATTATCAATATTATAATTTTTAATACTATTATTATTATTATTATTAGACTTTTAGATATTAGGTTTACTTTGCTAAGCCTATAAACACTGCTTTAGATATCCATTAAATGGGACTATTGATTTGTAGTCCTGATATTTTAACAAGGACATCTGATTAAGTAGAAAGGTGTGTGTATATATATATTAACAATACACACACACGCACACACACACACACAAACACACACACACATATGTAAGCTATATCATTTTATTCAGCAAGGATGAATTTAGTTAACAAAAAAAAATGACAGTAAACTCTTTCAACAACTTTCTGTTAAAGAATCCTGAAAAGAAAATGTCAGAATCCACAAAAATTGAAAGCAGCATAATTAATAATATTTAAGAAATGTTTCTTGAGCACCAGTGATTTCTGAAGTAGGCTATCATGTGACACTGAAGACTGGAGTAAATGAGAAAGCTTGAGGCTTGTATGTTCAAGATACAGGCTAAGTGGTTGTTTTAATAAAATGTATAGATGTATGATGTGGCAACCATCAAAATATATATACATGACAGTTGTTCTTTATACCAAACTTCAGAGAGAGAGAGAGAGAGAGAGAGAGATAATAAGTAATAAGTATTAACAGGTTGTGTGCTATTGTAGTTTTGTACACATGAATAACCCGTGCAGAATTTGTTACAAATGAATAAATATCTATTTAATAACAGGTAAAAATCAATTTAATAACATGTAGGCTAATCCTCTTCTTTGAATGTCTCATTGTTATTTCAACACAGCTTTAAATAGCAAAAGAATCCATTCAGGTATTCCACTGATTCATGTTTTGTTCTTGAGAGAAAACTATTGGGACTATTGGGACTAAGCAGTTTGACGAGCTTCTTCAGATTCCTCCTTGAGTCTCGTCACTCTTTGGAGAACACCACATATACGCCACTGCAACAGCGAGCCACAGATGTGCAGAATGGAGTGATGAAGATATTCACCACACTCATCCACAGTGACCTCACACAGGGCAGGCAGCTATGAAACACCTGGATACAGGGCATCACACACCTATGGCAAGAGACAGTACTTTTGATTAAAAAGTTTTATTCCATTTATGTAACAGATTTCATAAATTATCGCCAAAATGAGCATACCAGATGTGCATACAGGCCAGTAGGGCAAAGAGACAGCCGCAGAGACAGGAGAGGGGAACCGCACAGAGCGCTGTGACACAGCGGTAACCCCAGAGCCGCGCAGACTCGAACCCAATGCCGCTGTACACCCACACGCGGTCAGAGCTGTGCGTGGACGCGGGCTCCGCCAAAACATCACTGAACTCTATCTGGTTTCACAGTGAAGAGAAAGTTAGTGGCACTTTATGGATGGTGATGGGTTTTTTTTTTTTTCACTTATAAGAAGAGAGAGCTGTGCTCACCTTCAGGTGTTTGTTGAGGCCCCAGGGATCCCTGCTCTCACATGGAGTGAGGGACGAGGTGGAGGAGAACTGTGGAGGAGGAGGTGGAGACGGCTGGATCTTCTTCACATCATCTTCATCATCATCAATATTACACTCCACCAAATACTTGTCTGACATCATACTGACTGCAAAGCAGATCGCAATCATTGTGTCTTTGTGCAGTCTTTGTCTTATATGCATCAGTGTAGAACCAAACATTACAGTAGGCTACTGAGTATTTTTTATTTTGATTATTGAATAGGTTAGGTTTTTACTAGCATAACTGTGGGTGCTGGCTATTTGCAAGTTACCCAAAAGATATTTCTGATACTTCCGTTATAATGACAGATGCTCATTTTCAAATGTTTTATTTACAGAAAGTAAGAGAGTGGCAATATAAATGAAATTAAATTTAAAAATTATTAATAATTCAATCTTATTTTCCCAATAACTGAACATTGTTCATGGTTCTCATTTTATTAACAATTTACATGACTTTTCTATTTTGTAAAGACATTGTTATTAAATTAAATTAAATTAAAAATTTAATTAAATTTATGCATTTAGCAGACGCTTTTATCCAAAGCGACTTACAGGCTATCAGTTTTTACCTATCATGTTATTAAATAGCGATATCTAACCATGCAATAAAATTTTATATGATTGGGTTTGATATAGATTCATTATAAAAAATGAATTACTTAAGAATGTATTAATTCTTTTACTTTCCAAGTCTATAAATCATAACTCAACTCTCTGAGAACTTGGTTTTTAAGTAAAAATGGCAGTTAAGGGAACAAATTAAAATAAGATAAACGATTTCACTACATGTCTTGCTATTTTAGCTGTTCTGGCTGATTTTTTTATCTTTTGTCTTGTTTTTTATTATAGTGAGGCACATTGCATCCCCTTTGGAAGTGTGAGCCCCCCCCCCCCCCATTTGTCCCCAGCCCCACTGAACTACAAGAAGGTGACAAATATTAACTCAAATCAGACAAGACAGACACTGGCAGCTCCTGCTTACTAGTATTCACTCATTATAGTACATCATATTGTAATAGTGAACTCATCAGTACAGTATGGTTGTAAATGTAAACATCATTTCATATCAGTTTGTTAAAATAAATTACCTAAAAGCATTTTGTGATAATAAAAAAGACCACATTTAATTTTTAATAGTAATTAAATATGATTATTATTATAATATAAGTTTATATAATTTAATCAAGAATTTCCCATGAATGCTATGCAAAATCACTTAAGCAATTATGAATATTTATCACTTACCCTATTCAATATTCCTGGCCAAAAATAAACTGTAATCCTGCAGGTCAATAAAACAAATTCAGCAAAAGCAACAGTTTTGATCAGCCGGACAGACACTGATACTCTCCATAAATGTTCTTGTTGTCCACATCTAACAGATGATTATGTGGCCTGTATCAAACAATTACAGGAGGGGACCGTCTCTCAGTGTGGAGGAGTGACCTCACTCTTTCTGCCTTGTGTTCTTTGCCATAGTCTAGTGTGTAGAAGTGTCTGTACCCAGTAAAGAATTAGCAGATTGAGTGTTGAGTTATTTTGGGGAGAGGAATGGAGAGGACACCACTGATCAGGTTACGGGACAGGCTAACCCTCCTCACACGCGGCCAGTTTCCTCACATATCATCTCATATTTAAAACAATTAATAACAACCCAACTGTATTTATTATGCATCAAGAAACACACCGCAAGCCGACAGTATTTTAGAATCTATATAATTTATTTTGATATTATTGTAATCCACACATCAATGATGACATCATCTACCAGAGACACACACTGCTAAAGGGAATGCATGGGTGACGGGCTGGACGTCGACGGAGACCAGTGACCAGGAGCACTAATGTGCAGCAAAAAGAAAGTGAGTGTCATTGTTTTTCCTGCGACTATATGTGCTGTTTCACAGTTTGAGCTTTTCTCCAGTCAGTTCTCTGTTGGACAGTTCCTGAGCTGCTCTGAGTGGCACTTGTCTTCACAGTTGTCTTTCCAGTCTTTGTATGTGACTGAGAGAAAATGGAGCCGTAGGGGTAAAAGCGGCTACAGGGCTGTGCTTAGTTTGGCCACTCCACCTGTTGCCACACGAGACTATCCGCGTCAGTGTGTTTGCACGCATGTGTGCTGGTTCCTTTATGATAGAATGCTTTTTAAAGAATAATACAATGCAAATGCAAATACAGTAATGCAAGCAATTGTAAAAATAGCAATGCAATTAAATGTAAATAATAACAATAATAATAATTAAATAGCAAATGATACAAAAAAAAAGGCAAATGAGTCTTCTAAAACAGAAAAACTGGAGCATCATGTCGTACCTTGAACTATTTGAGCTATGCATATCAAAAAGCAACAAAAAAAAAAACTAAACACAATGAAGTAGAATCTTGGTTGGTAAACATCTGAGGGTAACGTCGGCCTTCAAAAATCTCTTGCTACATTCAGGGTGACACATCTACATCTAAAATAACAATGTGGACTCTGTCTGTCATGGACTTCATTCCCACAATTCACTTGTCCTTCTGAATCTATGTGCTTTGAGGGACTCAACACTTGGTTTCTGGTACTCCATAAATACATCATCAATGAACACAGTCTACACTACAGTCAAAAACGTCAGACACATTGGACATCACTGCGATGAATGACTAGTTAGGAAGAGGGAGATTCTTCAATGAGGACCAGATTAACTGTTGTCAAAGCTAAAACACAAATACAACGAATAATAGGATCAATGACGTGGTCTCACGTAAAACAAAACCATATTAAGTCACTTTCAACTTAAACCTTTTGAATACACTTTAGTTAATAAGGCGTAAAGAGTACCGTACAATGAATGTCTGGAAAAATATATTCATATCTGTGATGAGTTTGCTGTTCCTGCTACAACACTCATACTCAGATTCACGCATCTATCATCTCTTCCTCTCCCTCAGTCCTGTGGGTCTTGGGTTTTGAAGAGACCTCTGCTGCGCAGGCCGAAGCCTCCCTTCTTCACCGGAGGTCGAGCAGCAGCGGAGGGTACCGAAGGGACAGAAGCGGGAGGAGAGGAGGGAGGAGGGTTCGAACCCGAGGCTTCCAGAGGCGGCTGACGGGACAACAGCTCCCTAAACACTGAGTTCATCTGCCGACTGACCTCCTATGAGAAAGAGAGAAACGTTCATACATGAGGATATCCGTTTGGGTTTACAAGTGCTAGCACTTCAAATTCATGAATTGAAACTTACATTTATTGCCTAAGATAATATTCCTCCCATGTAAGGTAAGGTATATTTGGTATTTCTACTGATATGACAAAGCTGTTTGATTTTGGTTAAGAAAGTGGAAATGTACTAAATATATTACTAATAACTATTCAATTCAGTAATTTCCGGTGTTTTAAAAACAGAGTTTTACAGTCATAAAATACAAAATAAAATATTCTAGAGACAAAACTAGAACTATGTATATTCATCATAGAAATTCCCATGACTTCTTAATATTTTATTCATTCCACTACTTTCCAAGATCTAGAAAACACATTTATACCCATTTTTATTTTCAAATAAAATAAAAGAATATGACATTAGTTTGCATTTTCAGCTTTTAATGCATATTTAGTCTTAATTTAAATCTTTTAAAGCCATTTAGCGAATTGTGTTGAGGTCCCCAGTGGGTCCCAGTCTCTCATTTAATGAGTCGTTGACTCATTTAAATGATTGTACTTATGAGTGTTGAAATATGGCCAATGAGAAAAAAAAGAGATAGAATATGGTTCAGTAGATAATTCTGATTTTTAAGCCTACATGCAGAACAATTCAGATTCATTAGATAAATTGCCATAACTGTTAAGATTTTAATTACACTTCCATGACTCTCCAAAGAGTGGAAAAAAATCATTTAGCAATTTCCTAATGTATCCAGATAGTCTGAAAACCCTCGTATGAATTCAGATATGGCATGGCCAGTTCAGGTTTGATGACTGATGTGCTAAATTTTACATATACAAATGAAATTTGAAACCTACAATTAAGAGAGCGGGATTGTCTATGAATAATGATTTAAATTCTGTTTACCTCCTAAAGCTATCATATGGCAACTTGACACATCAATATAGACCATGAGTCATAGGGCCTATTTTTGTGGGGCTTTAGTATTCCTTCAGTGGAAATATCAGTAGAAGAATCAGACCTTGTCAATATGCACTGTCTGTCTGTCTGCTGGTCCTCCAACTGGCCTCAGACTGTCTAAAGTGTGTCTGCGCTCCTGATGACTGAAGACAAAGAAAGAGATACAAATTTTCAATTGTTTATAACAATATACACTACAGTTTAAAGGTTAGTGGTCGGTAAGATGTTCTTTAAAGTTTATGCCCACCAAGTTTATAATTACCAAGGCTGCACTTATTTGTTTCATCTATCTGCCTTCTTCAGTTTCACAAGTTTCTCAGAAACAGAAATGAAGAGACGGTGAACTACTCTGAAGAAAGCAGATAGCTGCAAAATTTGTTATACAGTATTTATCCCATGCTTTAAAGGGATAGTTCCCCCAAAAATGTAAATTCTGTCATTAATTACTCACCTTCATGTTGTTTCAAACCCGTAAGACCGTCGTTCATCATCAGAACACAAATTAAGATATTTTTGATGAAATCCAACAGCTCTCTGAAGCTAGACAGACAGCCAGGGTACTTCCATGATCAAGGTCCAGAAGCATAGCAAGGACATTGTTAAAATAATCCACGTGACATCAGTGGTTCAACTGTAATTTTTACAAAGCTACAAGAATACTTTTTGTGTGCAAAAACAGTAATAACTTTATTCAACAATTTGTCTCCTCTGCTTCACCCTGGTCACATTTTGGAGAGTACTGCTTTGATCTGAATGAAAACAACGTATCGGCACAGTGCTGCAGAAGTTGTTTATGTTCAGAGGATACTCACCAAAATGTTTCTATAGGGGGTAACGCGGAGGAGACCAACTGTTGAATAAAGTCGTTATTATTGTTTTCTTTACTCACAAAAAGTATTCTCATAGCTTCATAAAATTACAGTTGAACCAATGATGTCACATTGACTATTTTAACAATGTCCTTGCTATGTTTCTGGACCTTGATCGTGTTGTATCCTTGCTGTATATGAAAGGGTCAGAGCGCTTTTAGAAATGATCAAAAATATCTTAAACTGTGTTCTGAAGATGAACGAATGTCATTAATGACAGAATTAAAAATTCCGGGGGAACTATCCCTTTAAGGGAATTTTATAGAATGCAGACCTTTTTTGACCTTTCTGATTAAAAAAAACAGTAAAAACAGAAATAGTGTCAAATTCTGTCATTTAAAATAACCGTGTCTATTTTAAGATACTTAATAATGTATTTATTTGATGGCAAATCTGAATTTTCAGAATAATTACTCCAGTCTTCAGTGTCACATGATCCTTTAGAAATTCTAGTATTTAGATGTGATGCTCAGTAACCATTTCTGATTATCATCAATGTTGAACAGGTACTTTTATTTTTACAGGTACCTTTTTTCTGGATTAAAAAACAAGGATTATTCAGAATTTGAACGAATTCAAACTTATTTTAAAACGGACATCTTTTATTTTCACTGACACTTTGATTAATATAATTCATCCTCCTTGCTAAATAAAAGTATTTATTTACTTAAAAGAAAAAATCTTGTTGAAATTTTGATTTAGCATAAACACTTTTTTTTTGTCATCTCCAGAATAATTCTGTAAACTTACTGAAGTTTAATGGTGGTCATGCACTCAGGTAACTTCTCATACACAAGACTTTCAGCAGCTGGTACCATCAAAACAACACCTTCTGTTCTCCTACCCTGAGAATTGGCGTGCAACCGCAGTTGTCTGAGGAGGAAAGATGAGTCGTCCCTCAGGCACCTGCATGATCTTCCGGATGGGGCTTCCGCTCCCACTGTTGCCTCCACCCATACTGCTGCCTCCGCTGCCTGTCCTCTGCCGGCCGGGCAAAGACGCGCTGTCACTGTTCACTCTCATACTGGGGAATGACAGCGAACACAGTACAGTTAAGATCTCACTGGGCCTGTGACGAACATTCAAGGTCCATCATTATCAGCGGTCTGAGTGATTATACCGAGTGCTGAGTTCAGGCAGCTGCTGTTCATCTGATAGGTTTCCTGTGCTGCCCCCCCTGCTGTCCTCCTTCTTCCCTCGCTCTTTACGCTCTGCCCTGAGGATGAGAAGACAACAAGATGAGGTCGCCAAACCTAGTGGCCAGGTTACTGCTAACAAGATATTGTTTAAAAAGTAAAGCGATATGTATATCTATTGTAATTTTCCTTAGTCACATGTCTCTGCAATGGTTTGCTAGACTTAAGTTAGTGTAGACACCATATATAAACTGATGCAAACCAAAAAGAATTACATTCCGTTCAATGGGTCTCATAAATAAAGCACAAGCAGGACTGACAATTTACGCAACAATGGATTTAAAAGCTGTGGTTCCTCTTGTGTTTTATAAAGGAGGCCCATGGACTGTACTGGTTGTGTCTGTGTCGGATTAAATATGACATCTATTCTGAATAAAACTATATTCATGACAGAGCTAAATGATTCATTGTGCTTCTTATCAGTTTTGTTTTCACATGGTAATATAAAAGCAGAATCAGTGCACAAATAATTAATCAGCACAGCTGTTTTGGTTAGCAAATTATACTCATTAGCTCTGTTGCAAAACCTAATGAGCTGCCAATAGAGGCAAGATTCATTACTGAGATGAAAATAATTCAGAGTAGTAGATTATTTCACCCAGCGTTTATGTGTGCAATGCATTTCTATACATACACTACTGTTGGTAATTAAATAATATATATATTTTGGCACTCTTGTGGACCAGCAGAGAAGACTGACACAGAAGAGAAAGAATTGTTGAATAAAGTTGTTGTTTTGGTTTTCTTTGCACACAAAAAGTATTCTTGTAGCTTCATAACATTAATGATAAACCACTGATGCCACATGGACTATTTTAACAATGTCCTTACTACCTTTCTGGCCCTTGGATGTTATGGTTGCATTTGTGTTTATGCAGGTTCAGAAAGCTCTCGGATTTTATCACAAATATCTTTATTTGTGTTCTGAAGATGAACAAAGGTCTCAAGGGTTTGGATTGAGTAATTAATGACGGAATTTTCATTTTGGGGTGAAATATAAGACGAGATGTTTTTTGAAACCTTGACTAGGTTTTGAAACAGAGCCACTGAAGTAACATTAATGAAACATTTGAAGGAACCTCATCCGGTTTATAATGAAGTGTATGTCTCACCCCTCTACCACACTGATGTACTTATGGGGGATCAGGCCTTTTACCCCTCCTACTTCCCCTCTCCACCAATCAGCAGAGGCCTTGCTGTGCAGTAGGAGGTGGTCACCCTGCTTGAATGACAGCTCGGCTGCAGAGCGAGCAACATAATCAAACATGGCCACAGCCTCCCACTCTGCCCATACAATGCACACACACACAAACACACAACACAAAGCCACACATGCCAAAATCCAACATGGAATGGCCACAATGCAACAACAGGACACGAAAACCCAGCATGGAACAAACACACACACATTTAGATAAGCAATTAATTACAACTTGAAAGGTTGAAAATATATATTGGCATAATGTATGTGTTGTGTTTTTTACCATCTTCACTGGGAAGATGTTCAGCGTCCCCCTCGCCCTCCTCTGTGATGGGTTCACTGGAAAAAGAGGTTGGAGTTACATGAAAGGAAAAAACTCAGATAAGAACTGCTCAAGGGAATATTTTGCTGAAAATAAGAAATGCTTTTGGAGTTTGTTTCTTAATTGGAACAGATCTGGATAAATTTAGCATTACATCACTCGTTCGCTACTGGATCCTCTGCAGTGAATGGGTGCCGTCAGAATGAGAGTAAAAACTTCACAATAATCCACATTCCTGCAGTTCATCAAATAACATCTTGTGAAGTGAAAAGAAATGTTGCTTCCGGCTAAAATACCAGTCCTCTATCCATAACATTGCATAACAGCTCTAATCTAAACAAATATATAATGTGAGAGGACAAAAGGAGATGGACTTCTTCACTGGAGGAAGCGTTATTATTATGGATTATGAACTTGTGGGTTTGGCCGGAAACTGTGGTTTAAAGTTAAATGCACTAATGATGGATTTATCACACAGCTTTTCACTTCAAAAGACATTAATTCAGTTGTGTGGATTATTTGTAATGTTTTTCTCAGCTATCTGGACTCCCATTCACTCCAGAGGATTGATCAGTGAGCAAGTAATGTAAATGCTACATTTCTGATGAAGTTCTGTTTTTTTGAGTTAAGTTTTTCATTTTTGGGTGAACTACTTCTTTATCCATTCTTTTCGAAAATTACGATTTCTTTTTAGGACAAAATTAACAGCAAAGGAGTTTGAAACAACACGAGGCAGAGAAAACGATGACAGATTTGATATTTTTGGCTGAACTCTCCCTTTAAGACTCACCAGTACTCCTGCTCTAGAGTCATGCATTTCTCATAGACGGGTCCCGGGAGTTCAGAAGGCCCCGGGAAAATGCTTTCATGATGGATGATCATGGTCTTAACAAGGTCATTGATCTGAGGTGCCAGTGTCACTTCATCACCACCCATCTCCACCCCTCTGAGCAGACTGGGCCCGAAGCACACGGCCAGGTTATACGGCAGCATCATGTTCTCATCACTGTACTGAGAGACACTGAACAGACACAAACAAACAGGTTACCAACTGTATCACTGACCACCTTAATCAGGTTTAGAACGATTACAAAGAGAGCAGGACTCACTGATGAAGGAAGGCGAAGAGATACCGCATCACTATGAGGACAGGTCTGGGGAAGGACGAGACTATGGTCTTTAGCTGCACTACTTTTTCTGTCATGTTTTCCATCTCTGAGAAGGATATAAAGTTGACAGAATTTAGTCGACATACTGGAATCAAAACGTAAAAAAAAACAAAAAAAAAAAAACATTAACCCTATTCAACTGTTATATCATGTCAGTAAAGATTTTTTCACGTTTTTGAAAGAGGTATCACATGCTCACTATAGCTGTATTTATTTAACCGAAAATAAATGAAAAACAAAAATATTTCTTATTAGTTAAATTAAATGTTCTTATTAGTATCAATGTTGAAAACAGCAGTGCTGCTTAATAAATATTTTTTAGAAACCATACAATTATTTTCATGATATTAAAAAAATTCTTAATGTCTTTATTGTCAATATATGCAATAAAAAAATGTCTATTAAATTTATTATAAAAATTCTTGACAAACTTTTAAAAAGTTTCACCTTGTCACTATTTGGTTAAACTTCACAGCAAATGCCACAGAAGAGGAACATTCTGGAAATGCTCTAGTTGCTCGCAGATGCCTATATGGTTTGATATGTTGTTACCTAATGTAAACTAAATGTCCAAAGACTCTTTTGGGTGACTGAAAGCGCACATAATTACACAAAAGCAGAGAGAACAGATGAATGGCATCTTACGGACACACTCCATGAGCTGGCTAAAGCTCTGCTCCGGGAACAGAGGTTTTTCTAGACCTCTGAAATAGAGCTTCAGAACCCCTGCCACTGAATCAATGTCACTCTCGCTGTCAGTGAGAGGGTCCTCTCCTGCAAAAAAAACAACAAAGAGCAGTCAGAGAGACAGAAAAATTCTATTAATATTTCTATAGTTTTAAATACTGTATGATAATATATTCTAATATTCAAAATGTTGAGGTTGGTGAGATATTTTAAGCTTTTTTTAAAAGAAGTCTCTTACGCTCACAAAGGCTGCATTTATAAAACCAGTGATATTTATTTGCAGAAAACTAGTTATCTTCTGAAATAGTATTACTATTTAAAACATGTTTATTTGCAAATGTATATTTCTTGCTACAAATTTATATGAATACACCTGTATTTATTCATTTGAACATAGGTGTACCTCTTTCAAAGGCATCCCTGATATGATTGACTTCAGTCTGTGATCCAGGAACTCTAAAAACTCCTTCATGATGCAAACCTGTTTAAAAAAGCATCACACATAAATACTCAGTCCTTTATACTAATTCTACTTATGTTAAAGGTGTCACTCAGTAAATGTTGTTTTTGTTGCTTTACTGCTTTTATTAGTACTGTAGTCTTCTTCACATATATGAATGTATTTCATTTCATGTACATGTTTTTTTTTTTTTTAAGTATCGTTTCATTATGTGTAAAACCTTTTCAATGAGGTAAAATGACAATGAAGAGTTTTACCGTGCAGGTTGATGAAGCGAATGCAGCTCTCCACCACCAGGGGGATCTGTTGCCCAGAGCTCTGATAGAAAGAATGAAGGGAAAATGGGAAACAATTATGCACATCTGATCTGAATAGGACTAGAGTTGTATAGAGATCATGAAAGAAATAATACAAGTGTACATAAAAAAAATACAGTGAACAAAGATAGAGACAAAGAGTGCAGAAGGCCCACACAAACAGATGCATGCATGACAGGGGAAACAGCTGTACCTGAGTCCTCGACATCCGTCTCCTCCTTCTACAGTCACAGGCAGCCAAGCAAGGAAAGAGAGAGACAGGAGGGACGTATAAAGGAGGAGCAGATTGTGTGGCATGACCAGAAGGAGAGCAACATGAAAAATGGGGAGAGAAGAGCAAACAAGAGCAAAAGCAAGTTAGAAAAGGGGGAGAAAATCAGGGTGAGGGAGAAAGACAAAAGCAGAGAACAAGGAGTTTAGATGAAAAGCAATATGTCAGGGATGCTCTGTTTTAATTTAGATCTGTCTAGATGGGAAGAATGTACTTAAAGATTGCATTACATTAGATTAGTCGAAGGATTCTGATTTATATGCTAGTGTACTCTTGGACACTGACAAAATACACCTTTAGCAGATAAATAAACTACTGTTCAAAGTTTGGGATCAGAAAGTTTTATTAAAGCAAATACAACAAAGTTTTATTAAGCATAGATGCATTAAATTCATCAAAAGTGAATGCTTTGTAAATTATTGTATTATTTCAAATGCTGTTCATCTCATTTACAAAACAAACAGCAGTTTTCAACAATGATGATGGTAAATATTGTGTGAACAGGGTCATGTAACACTGAAGACTCGAGTAATAGTATAGTAATAATATTTTACACTATTAATGTTTTTACTGTATTATGGTCAAATAAAGGCATCCTTCCTTGGTGAGCATAAGAGACTTCCTTCAAAAAAAATAAAAAATAAAATAACCTTAAAAAAAAATTCTTACCAGCCCCAAACTTTTGAAGGTTGTAATGTGTACACTTAAACTTTTTATCTTTTTTCTTACAGGAAACAGACTGCACTACACAGATTTTTTTTGTCCAATCAAATTCTCTTTAGAACAAGAAAGTCCACTTTTTATTTGTTTGTTTTTTAAAGGAACAATTTCTTGAACATATCTTGCCCAAAACTGTGCTCGTTACAAAATGTAGGATCTTTCAGTGTCAGAAACAACACGTTAGTGTTATCTCTCTGTTATCTCAATGCCAACCATGTTTCTAAATCAGATTTCAATTCACTTAGCCAGAAAATTGCACCCATTGATCAACCAATCGAGACAAAAAAAAAAGAAAAAAAGTGTTGTTGGCAAAGCAGTTCTGTGGCCCTGACTGCATTATCCAATTATTAGGGGTGTAACGAGAGTGCACATCTCATAGATTTACTGTCCACTTAAGATGAAGAGATAGACCAGCCACTGCTAATGCAGGATGTAGAAGACACTGTCAGACAATACACCACAACAGAAGAAAAGTGTGTGAGAATGGAAGTGAGCGGATGAGAGAGGGAAGTCGTTTCTTAAGGCTCAGAGAGCCAGATGGCAGAGCAGTGCTCAACAGGCCTGAGCTCCCAGGAACAGAGAGAGACACGGTGGGAATCTCAGAGAATAGAGAGGACCCTGATGAAACCACTAGCATGCATATGCTGTCTGGTGGATGCTGGCGTCCTCAGTAGGATTCTTAAATAACCTGATCAGTGAGATTACCAACGCTGACCAGCTTCACCAGGAAGACCAAGCTGCTTGACCTATTTGACCTTCAGTGTTTGCTAAACTTAAACATTAATCACCGCTGACTAGCATTGAAATGGAAAGTTGACATGAAAGTTCAAATATGAGTGTGACATGCTATATTGATTGGGAATGTTTTTAAATGCTTTTTTAATTCACTTGTCACACTGCAGGACTACCTAAGTGAACTACAAAAATATAAAAAAAAGAAATAAAATGGAATGTTGATTTAAAATGGTTAAAAACGTACATAAAAATGTTTAAAATGTTTATTGGTAAAAAGGTATCTTATGCTCACCAGGGCTGCATTTATTTGATCAAAAACAGTAGAATTGAGAAATAATACAAATTACAATAACCATTTCTCTTTGAATATATTTTAGAACGCAATTTATTCCTGTGATTGAGTTAATATTATTATAAAATTGATAAACAGTGACAGTAGCAGACATTTATGTTACAGTCTATTTCAAATGAATGATGTTCTTTGGAACTTTTTATTAGCAGCAAAAACTGTTTTCAACATTCAAAATAATAATAATTAATAATAACTGAGCAGCAAATTACATTTTACAACAAATGAGAACAGCAAAACAGTTATTTGAACAGTTTTTTTTTAACAGTATTTTTGACCAAATAAATGCAGCCTTGGTGAGCATACAGTAAGACACACACACACACACACAAAAACACACAATTCCTAATTACAGTATTACAAACTTAACTGGTAATGTAATTTTTTCCTTACATATTTATATTTAACTTATTTTTATTTAAAAGTTTCTTGTTAAAAATGGTTTGTGCACATTACTGGTCTTTAAAAGACAGTGCTAATGAGCCAAAGACATCAAGTGCAGATAAGCAAGACAGCAAGAGTGACGCCTCTTAGATGGTGCAGAATTTAGTAGGTATTATGCACAAGCTGTCATGACCTCTATGCTTTAACGGCTAGGATATACACTCAAAAAAAGAAAAGTGTGAAGTCTGGAGTTCACCAGTACTATCAGAGAGCCACATCTTATTTTTAGTTTGTAAAACACTTAATCAGCAGAAGGCGTCACACGTTGCTAATAAAACCCCATATTCTTCTCTAGAAGCCACAGGTGTATGGAGCCAAAAGAGTATCAATAAAGATAAATGCACACACTACATTCACATATGCACACACAGGATTCATACATGCACACACATGATTCATAAATACACACACAGGATACACAAATGTGCACAAAATTTACAAATGCACACACAAAATTTAAAAAGCACAGAAGATTCACAAATGCATACAAAATTCAGAAATGCACACAAAATTCAGAAATGCACACACAATTCAGAAATACACACACAATTCAGAAATGCAAACAACATTTACAAATGCACTCAAGATTCACAAATGCACAGAACAAGATTCAGAAATGTATTTCTGATGCACACACACATATATCTTGATTTACAAACTGCTTGCGGTCTGTGAACTTCACTGCATTTGTGTGTGAATTTTGAGACTGCTCTGACTTGGCTCGACACACAAATGCATGGAATGATCAGCGACCAATCAGATGTCTCCCTTCTTTTAGCCAATCACAAGAACGCACTCCACGTGGATGTTTACTTATAAGCCAATCACATGAACGCCTTCACACAGCCTATTTATGAAATTGTATGGAAATACAGATGTTTAGATTACAATTCAGGTTTATTTTTTATTATTTTTTACAAAATATAAATAAAAAAATGTCTCAATACATATAGCCCAGACTGTGCCTGCAGAAAAAAAGTTAACCATGGATTCATAAATTTGCAATAGGCAATTATTTCATTTTATTGAAATATTTTAATAAAAGTAAAAAAAATGTTTTACACCTTTTTGAATATTTTAAATATATCTAAATATTCTTTTGGATGCAATATAGAAGTCACTTTTATTATAATATTCGGTCCCTACATGAAGAGAGAGTCAGTGGTCCGCTGAGAGAGGAAAGTGACTCTCCAGCTGCGCAAAGTGAGTCGCCGCTTCGTGAGGAAAGGGAATTGTTCGTTCAACTTTGCTGGGTGAGGAAAGTGAATCGTTCGCTGAGGAAAGGGAGTCGTTCGCTGCGTGACTCGTGAGGAAAGTGAGTCGTTCTCTGCGAGAGGAAAGTGAGTCTCCTGCTGCGCAAAGTGAGTTGCCGCTGCGTGAGGAAAGGGAATCGTTCGCTCAACTTCGCTGGGTGAGGAAAGTGAATTGTTCGCTGAGGAAAGTGAGTCGCTCGCTGCGTGACTCGTGAGGAAAGTGAGTCGTTCGCTGCGTGACTAGTGAGGAAAGTGAGTCGTTCGCTGCGTGACTCGTGAGGAAAGTGAGTCGTTCGCTGCGAGAGGAAAGTGACTCTCCGGCTGCAGAAAGTGAGTCTCCTGCTGCGCAAAGTGGGTCGCCGGCTGCACAAAGTGAGTCGCCGGCTGCACAAAGTGAGTCGCCGGCTGCGTGAGGTAAGTGAGTCATTCGCTAAGGAAAGTGAGTCTTTGCTGCATGAGGAAAGTGAATCGTTCGCTGAGGAAATTGAGTCGTTCTCTGATTGAGGAAAGTGAGTCGTTCGCTGATTGGCTTATAAGTAAACAATCCCCCACGTGGGGTGCATTCTTGTGAATGGCTCAAACAAGGGAGATATCTGATTGGTTGCAGATCATTCCCTGTTTAAAAAAAGGCATTTGTGTGTCGAGCCAAGTTAGAGGAGTCTCAAAATTCACACACAAATGCAGTGAAGTTCACAGACCGCAAGCAGTTTGTAAATCAAGATATATGTGTGTGTGTGCATCAGAAATACATTTCTGAATCTTGTTCTGTGCATTTGTGAATCTTGAGTGCATTTGTAAATGTTGTTTGCATTTCTGAATTGTGTGTGTATTTCTGAATTGTGTGTGCATTTCTGAATTTTGTGTGCATTTCTGAATTTTGTAAGCATTTGTGAATCTTCTGTGCTTTTTACATTTTGTGTGTGCATTTGTGAATTTTGTGCGCATTTGTGTATCCTGTGTGTGTATTTATGAATCTTGTGTGTGCATGTATGAATCCTATGTGTGCATATGTGAATGTAGTGTGTGCATTTATCTTTATTGATACTCTTTTGGCTCCATACAGGTGTCCTTTTAAAACCAAACACAGGGAGCTCCACCAATCACACACAAATAGAAAAAGTGACAAAAGAGCACAAGAGCAACAACCCACTCTCATCCTGATTATGTAAGATGTAATTAAGAAGGAAACTGATTAAGATGCAGTTTCACTCTTAAACTACTCATGGTATAATATTCATATTAAAATATTTAATAGTCTAACTTAATTATGTAAAATTATTATTATTATTCTATACAACTGACATATACATGTATATAAGCATATACACATATATAATATATATAATTATATTTAGTCGCCAATTTATATTAACATTTACACATGCATATGTGAGTGTATGTATTTATGTGTATATATATATATATATATATATATATATATATATATATATATATATATATATATATATATATATATATATATATATATATATATATAGTTTCATATTTTATTGTAATACCTTTGATTATTCTTATTTGATTAGGCCATTCAGCCATTCACTATAATTAATGGAATTGTGGTTCCTTTTTTTTTCATTCCAGTGGAGAAAACAAGGTTCAGTGAAAATTCCAGATCTACTGAAAACTGGAGGGTCACTGTCAGGCTCTTTTGACTGTAGTTTTAATGAGAAGCAAGATAAATGCGAGCATCACAAAGCATTTCAATTAGGAAGAGTCTTGGATAAGCATTCAAACAATGACTGCAATGGATCTCATGAGCACAACCATGCACACAAATATGCATGCCTCCACTCACACACACAGGTGAACACACATTTTTGTTGGCTAGCACACGGATTATTAGGCTGCACAGATGCCTGGAGAGGAAACTGTGAGCGCGTCTGTCTCAACCGATTTAATAAGCAGCCACGTCACTTTATGGAAATAACGTAGCATGTCATTTCAAATAAGATTCGCTAACACAATCATGCAAACCATGCCAAATGCTTTTAATCTTACTAGGGGGGCATGAAGTGATCACATTATCTCCAAATATGTTATTAATATCCAACATTCACCTTGAAGATTTGCAATCGACCGGTCAAACCAAAAGGTTCTGATTCACAAATAATCATTAAGAGACCGCATTAACAAACCAGATATATTATTGTGTCACAAGCCATAATCAAGACGAAGGGGCAGCCATGCTTAAATCCATACCGGAAGTGTATAAATGCAACACGAACGACCAGAAGCACAATGTGTTAAGAAAGCCATGGAGGGAATGACAGAGGAACACAGCAAGAAAATTAGAGAAATCTGTCTGTAACAGATCGGAGGGCTGTCAGCCACAGGGCTATACCTGAATGAAGGAGAGCATATCTCCAGTGAAGAGTTTGTGGTGGTACTGGGAGCAGGGCCTGGCTTTCCGCACACGCACTGCCCTACCAGGTTGCATTCTGGGAAATATATACACCGGCACTCCACTGTGACACTATGGCATCAGTGCACTCATGCAAACATGCTAACATAACAGTAATTCACACAGAACAGACAGCACAACAGAAACGTACTCTAGTGCATGCAGATTTGCAGTTTTGAGTCAATACACACTCTATTCATCCCACAACGAGATGTTTTAGCCTCATTATGAATTTGATTCATACATTTCTCAATGGAGCCTTCTTAATTTCTGCTGAACACACAAAGACCGTCGGCCAGCAAACAAGAGCAGATGTTTGCCGGATTCGGGCCAATGGCTGTGTGAACAGCACATAGTCGCAGAGAGACAGATGGGATGGCAGACGTACCTGGAGGGATCGCTATCAATGGCCTCAGCTGCAAATGAGACGGAGGGAAAACAAGGAGAACAGTTAACTTGACAGTTACTCCATCACATAGTTTCCACCAAAGTACTATAGCTACTAAATTCACTGTTGCACCACTAAAACTGTTGCAACTGTTATTGTGATAGGGCATCTTACGCCATCATACCCTGTATTTTATTAGGGCACGGTGACAAACTCCTTTCACACAAGCTTTTTTTCATTCTTAGTTGAAGCGTTGGTTAGTTGCGGTTAGTTACCTTTCTGTATGGCCTCTTTAACTAGGTCATGCTTGGCTTGGAGCTTCGAGATCAGAGAGCTGCCACTTACATGCTCCTTCACTTTCTGAAAAAAATAAATAAAGCGTAACATGAATGACTATGTTATTGTTAGCCATCAAGGTAATTCCTTTTCTGCTGTAAGATTTGCATGTACATTATATGGCAAAAAGTATAAGTATTGTTCAAAAGTTTGTGGTTGATAAGATCTTTTAAATGTTTTTGAAAGAAGTCTTCAATGCTTGCCAAGGCTGTATGTATTTGCTTAAATACAGTAAAAATAGTGAAATACTATTACAATTTAAAATACCTGCTACTTATTTGAATATAATTTAAATGATCATTAATTAAAGGCAATTTTTCAGCATCATTACTCCAGTCTTCAGTGTTACATGGTCCTTCAGAAATCTTTATGATAAGCTGATTTGATGCTTAAGAAACATTTCTTTTTTATTAATGTTGAAAACAGTTATGCTGCTTAATCATGATAAATCTGATGAATAGAAAGCTCAAAAGAACATAATGTATGTGTAATAGAAATCTTTAATGTTCTTACTGTCACATCTTTAATGGATAGTAGGGGGTGTCCACATATTTTTGGTCATAAAGCACATCAATCCAGAAGAAGAGGAGGAGATCTTACTGTGAAGTAGAAAGTCTCGGTGTCCTGTTGATTGGCTCTGCGTTTGGCGAGGCTGGGTTTGGTTCCTGTGCCTTCAGCTGTGTTCTCCACTGATGGGGTGACGGAGGCATCAGGGGTGGGGTTGCAGTCATCATCACAGACGCTCTCCAGAAGGTTTGAGAGAGTTGTCTTAAGTGTCTTACTGATCTGAAGGAATTTCACAGGTGGGATATATACGAGCATCAAAAAGGGGTTGTTCACAAATCCACTTGAGAAAGCGAGTGTCAGAGAGATGCACAGTACTGCTATGAGCATCTCTGATTTTACCTCCTCAGTTTCCAAGGTAACTGATGCCAGTCTGGACTGAAGCTGCTGGAATCTGGTCTCGAGCTCATACCTCACCTGACCTTCAGCGCTCACCTCACACACCTGTCACATGCACCAGATGTTTTTATTATACACCATGATGGCCACCGTGTTAAGATCACATGATCGGCTGAATACTACTCTTGTTAACTTGGCAACACCTTAATATCAAATCTTTTGAATTGGCAAACCATTATCATAGCTGACAACATTGGTGGTCAGGATGTAGTCCTAGACCAGTTAAAAAAATAATAAAAATAAAAATAATTTAAAAAAAGCTTAGTTGTGCCATAAAGTTGTGCTTATATACATTAATAGCATTGATATTGTATATAAACAATAGACAGAATAGTCAGAATATATTTATTTAGAATACACCACCATTCAAAAGTTTAGAATTTTCAGAGTTTTTAAATGTTTTTGAAACAGACATCTTATTCTCACCAAGGCTGCATTTGTTTGACCACAAATATGGTAAAAACTGGAACATTGTGAAATATCATTACAATTAAATAAAACAATTGTTCACTGTTTTAATATATTTCAAAGTGTAGTTTATTCCCGCGATGGCAAATCTGATCTACCGCAGTCTTCAGTGTAACCTGATCCTTCAGAAATCATTCTATGATTTGCTACTCAAGAAATAGTTCTTATTATTATCAACAGTGAAAACAGCTGCTTAATATTTTTGAGGAAACTGTGCTGCATTTTTCCAGGATTTTTGATGAATAGAAATTTAGAAAGAACAGCATTTATTCTGAATACAATTTGTTTGTACTGTATAAAAAGTATTTTCAACTGTCATTAATTATTTCCCTGCCATATTAAAAAGTATTAATTTATAAAAAAGATAATAATAATAATACTGACCCAAAACTTTTGAATGGTAGTTCATATAAAATATAACTTGCATTGTATTAAAACGTTACAAAAGTTTTAGATTTAATATATTATATTATATTATGTTTATTACAGCAAAATATTCCAAGGATTTCATTCATTCAAGAGCCACTGAAAGCCCACCTAAATGCAGATGGTCATTCTCATGTGTTACCTGGTCTCCTTCGTGGGGCTGGTACTGAAAGCGGAAGGGCAGACAGAACGCTGTGTTGTGGGCTTGGAGCAGAGCATCTCTGTCCTGGCCCTGGTTGAGTCCAGTCACCGCTGTGTCTAGCTGCTGAAGGCCATTTTTCGTATTCTGGACAGTTCGGTTTCTGTTGGAGAGGTAACCGCGTATAACCCGAGACACAGACAGGTGGTACCCCAGATCTGTGCACTGCATTCAACATCAGCCAGATGGCAAGACAAAGACGAGAAGAGAAAAATACAGTCACTGTTTGAGCAAACATGACTGTTCTGATTCACGCTCACTGACTAAACCTGCTGTGATGTTCTAGACTTGACATGTTCTACAATGTGCCTCAGGCAGAGGGAGTAACAAACCATCAGACACTTCTGAGAGCTGAAGATATCAATGCCACAAAAGATGTACACTACCAGTCAAGAACTAGAACAATAGTGAAGTCATTGAAACCATGAGTTGACACAAGTATGGAAATGATCTAGTGACTTCATGTGGTGCATCCTGGGATTCTTTTAAACAACACTACGGGGGTTTACTGTATATGTATGCTAGACATGTGTCAGCTCTTTTCCTGCATCAAAAGCTGTTTAACACCAGGAGAAACATAAATCAGTCAAGTGTGTTCACTGGTACTGTAGACAGTGGTACTCTAGAGCTCTCTCAATGGACACATTCTATATACAGTAAATACATTAGATAAAATGCTCTGTGCTGTTTCAGTCAGGGGTCAATTCAAAATGAAAAGGGAACTAAAACCTAACGACATCCTAAAGAGTGTCTAGACAGATGGTAATGGGACAGCAGTGTTTTAGACTCACATCAATCAGAGTGCAAATGTCCTGCAGATAGTACTTATTCATGGAGGCATTAGCTGCTGCCATGTTGAGCAAGTAGTCGTTGCGAGCTTTAGTGCACTTCATCTGAGTTTCCTGTACTTTGCCTTGTCTCTGTAAAGAAAGCAAACGCACAGTGGAAACTGGGGGGTTGGAGATAGAGTGAGATATTGCTCTTCCTGTGCCTTCTTCACAGAGCAAAGCTCCGGATGTCACCGTCTTTCATTCTGACAAACCACTGATTTTACCTTCTCCATCAGTCTCTCCATTTTCTTCACAGAACTGCGCCTCTGCCCTCCTGATTGGCTGAGCCCCAGATCAGCTGACTTGCCCGTCTGTTTCTCCTCCAGTCGTGTGGCCTCTTTGAGCTTGCCCTCAGCAGCCAGACAGTCAATGTGGTACTGATGGTAAGTTTTCAAAGCCTGTAAGAAAGTAAACACTTTTACAACATGCACAGCAAAAAATAATAATAATAATAAAAAAATCTTAATTCATATTCATTAATAATTTTACAATAGAATATTTTACAATAGAATCTAAACGTCCTTCAAACATGGTAAACTTTACTCCATTGGCAAATTGTTTTTTACATTTTTTATTTTAACATAATGAGAGATCATGTTTGGCTTATTGTTGGATTTGTCAATAAAACAGGATTAAAAAAAATAAATACATAATAATAATTATTGTTATTATTGCATTATTCTTTATATTTTAGTAATATAATTATCTGATATAATTATTATAATGATTTTTTAAATATAGTTATTTGATTTAGTTATTATGTATTTATTTACTCCATGGTCATATTTTTATCATTTTAACATAATACACCAGATATTTTAAGCATATTGTTAGATTTACAAATAAAACAAAATAAAAAACTATACTACTACTATAAACAACAATAATAATTGTATATATTTTTAAAATAATAATAATAATTATATGTATATGTATGTGTGTGTATATATAATTTTAAGCATGTTTACAAATAAAACAATATTTAAAATATAATAACAACAACTATAGTTATTATTATTATTTATTTTGAATTATTATTGTTATAGTTGTTGCAATAAAAATAAAAATTTTTATTTCATGGGCAAATCCTTTTTTTTTTTTTTTCTTTTTTTTTTTACAATTACTGTTTAAATAATAAGCCATATATTGTCGCCTTACTGTTTGAGTTATGAATATAACAAGATTTATGTTATGTAACATACTCAAATAAAGTTCTTATTTTTACGATCAAGCTTAGCATTTTTTTTTTTTTTTTTTGTGACATTACATTTCTTGTAAGACTGCAAAAAGGACATACACAAAAACATAAAATCACTGAGCCTTGAGCCAAGACACTTGTGGTAGGCAAGCTGTTTGTCTACTGGAGGGTAGAGAGCACACAGCTGCTGTCAGCCGGGGTCAGTGGGCTTGATCTTGCAGCTCTGACCCGAGCACAGCTAGAAATGAGCTCAGGAAAGCAGGGGGGCATGTGGGCTTTTTGTGCTACAGGATGGACCAAAATGCACTGTAACTTAAGGGTTTATAGAAAGACAAGCAGACACATTTAATCATGCATGCATGAGCAAATATGTGCATCATGTGTTATTCAGTCAAGTTAAATCACGCAGACTCTGGCCACAGAGAGATAATGTAATTCAAAGCTGATGCCATTTGGACTCTATTTCAGTTCACTAGAGCGTGTTCCTTCGTGTAAATGTAGCATGTTCACGGCAAAACAGCTTCCAACGTACCGTCTGCAGCTCTGTGGTGACTTTCAAGAGCTCATCCTGCATCTGGAGTCCCACCTCCTTGCTCTGAATCAGAGAATAAGAATCAGTGTGAAATACGGAAGATGGTTTGGCTGTGTTTTGTGTGGGAGTGTTATTGCAGTAAATAAGAGGAGAAGGGAAGGAGAGGATTTAGATGTCAGATCTGGTAATTGAGTGGAAGAGAGAGATTTCTGTACCCGTTTTGCCAGGCGGTGTGTGTCCTCTATGCAGTGTGAAAGCCGCTGTGTGAGTGTGTTGCAGCAAAGCTCACTCAGTGAACTGTGATCTCGGCTCTCCTGCCTGGTCTGGGTCAGCAGAACAGACCAGCACTGAGCCACCGACAGGTCCAACTGCTCCTTCCTAAAGAGAGACAAGAGCGGAGAGAATCAAAGAGAAGGTTTACGTTTCAATGTAACAGATATGGTGACAGATTTTCTCTTCCGTATTATTGAATTATCAAAGAAGATATGTAGACTTGGTTGAGTTGTTGACTGAATGGAGGTATATCTGAAAGTGAGCTTGCAATAAACTGAAAAAAAATAGTGTGGTTTAAGTGAACTAAGTGGTTAAAATCTAGTATACCTCACCAGAATATATATAAATAAAAGAACATGTCCCTGGGGAATAGTAAAAATGCACAGCACATGGGTCTCCAGAAACAGCAAAACCCAGAAATAACATTAATGGTTTACAAATGATACACCGCTCCTTAAGACATTGCAATCAGAAGCAATCAAAACCAACAAAAGAGCAACAATATGCAAGTGCTATATTGGTATATTATTATAGTTATATTTCAGTTTCACAAAGAAATGTTCAGCATTTTGTCCAAGCAATAATTAAAGGACACATTTAATTTATAATTTGTCTTAAAAAAAACATTTTGTAAGAAAGAATAATAAAATTGTGTATCGAATCGAATTGTGAGTTGAGTGAATTGTTACATCCCTATTCAATGACTCTCACTAGAGCTGCATGAGTCTGAATAAATAGAGAATCACAACATTATTATTATTATTATTAAAATAGATATCACAATTCTTCCACTATTCTGAACTTAACAAATTAATGCGTCATTGACTAGAGGCTGTGACAAAATATTAAGTGCTAAAATCTAATTTTCATGAAATATTACAAATGTAAATATATAATACATATTCAAAATATATTTAATAAACCAATTTTTTTAATTATTATATGAATGATTCAATGACACACTCATAAATACTTCACTTGTTTCAGAAAAGGATGAATCAGCGCTTTGAACATGCCTCTTGAATGAATGATTCAATGATAAATACATTTTTCACAAGTCACTTGCCGCCATCTAGTCGTAAAACAATATAATTCTCCACAAAATATAAAAAAATGAACATTGAACCAATTACATTTGAGCCCATGAAAATGGGGTGGCTGTGTATAAAAATGGTTGTAATTCCTTATCCATCTATCTATCGACATGTAGCTATACGACACTAGGCCACATCTCAGTTTGACTTCATCAGTGCTAAAAGCAGAAGGAGTACCTCTTGGTCTTCACAGTGAACCTCTCGCTGAGTTTCTCCAGGGAGCGGGCATACTCTGCCTCGATCTCCCCCCGTCTGCGCAGGTACTCGCTCAGATCCTGCAGCTGCTGTGTCTTGACCTCCAGCTGCGTGTCTAGGATTTTGAGCTGCTCAGAGAGCTGACCCCGCACCTCTGAGCAAAGAGACAGAAGGGAAACAGATCACATATGGATGGGTTTCAGCACAAAAAGTGGCGTGAACTAATGACTTCTTATATCCCCCTGCACTAGTGTCCCTGGCCTGGGGCAGAGAGCTGACTGGATGAGGGAAGACAGCATCCCTAATACTGCCTAGAAATACATCACAGCGCAGGCCTACATCTCACACATAGAACAAACATTACATGTAGAGTCTGTACTACCTAGTCAAGTGAAACAGAAGACTGCATTTTTACCTTTGATTTGTGTCTCGTACTCTGCCAGACTCCCCTTTTCCTTTCGAAGTTTTCCATGTGAAGTCATGTTCTCCTTCGCTGGTGCAGCGCTGCTGTTGACTTGTTCACAGTGACTCACAGTCTGAGATGATCACGCAAAGGTTTTTCTCCTCTTCAGAAAGCAGCTATTCCAAATCCAGTATCAATGTATTGGTGTATTTTTGGTTTTTTTTTTTTTTGCAAAATGAGTTAGATTTGCATTATAGCGCAGAAAGGCATGCCACATTCAGTCTGGAGATCATACCGGGCTACAAAAAAAAAAAATCTGTGCCCTCAGCAGAAACGGAACAGGGAAGTCTCTGTGTGCATGTGTATGTTTGTGTGTGTGTGTGTGTGTGTATGTGAGTGTTTGTGAACACTGAGGGAGTTCCAATCCAAGCACAGAGTCTGTGCATTTAAAGGTTCGTTTTCAGAGCTGAGGACGTTGCAGGGGCCTGATAAATTTCAAATGGTGTATCCTGAGACTGGTTAAATGTGACTGTCATTGCCTGGAAAAGACAGAGAGTAAGACAGGAAGAGAATTATGGTAAGAGGTGTGACGAAGACACATAACCATAAGTACATAACCATAAATGGAATATGGAAGTAAACACAAGTCAAGAGAGACAGGAGAGGAAGAGAGATGTTATTTCAGTATGACGCGTTTCTGGCACTTCCAGATGACAAAAACGGTTAAGCGAACAGAGCACACCTGCCCACATCCTGTTTGTCTTCTATGGTGTGTGTTTTTTCAGAAAGATTCTCAGATCAAGAAATCCTGTCAATCCTAAATTAAGTATCCACACATTTAACTGTTTCTTAAAAACAAACCTCTTTCAGTTCTCAAAAGGGTTTACTTTAAATGATTGTCAAGTGGCAACCCAGCAAAGTACCAAAATTGTATTTAATTTTGCACAGTGAAACCTGTCCATGTTGGCATAAGCCTAGTTTGGCTCCTTCCGCCAAGTGACAGATGAATTTGCATCAAAAATGGAGTCCAGTTGAACACACAGTCTTCGATATCAGCAACAAACGATATAGGAACTGTTTGCTTCTTCCTTCTTATGAAGTCTGTTTATTTTGCTAACCTCACATTGTACTATTTGCATTTAGCATCTTCAATGCTGCCTACAATCCAGTCAGAAAAATCTGTGACCCAATTTTTGGTCGCAACCCACTGCTGAGTGAGAACAACTGCTCTGAAGCATGATCTAATAACTCAAATTAAAGGGCTTAAACACGTCAGAGAGGGGAAGGAGGAATTTTTAGAAGCTCTGACTCGGTCTACGTGACTGATTGTTGGTTGTAGGACGGCAGGCTGCTGAACTGTGCTAGAGTTCCTGTGAGTTGCGCCAGTGATGGCCGTTGGTCTTATGAGAGGGTGGAGGGACCTGAGTCATCATGGCTCTCGGCACAAACACACACACTAATAGTCAGACCAGAGAGTGCTGCTCAAGCACTGTGCATTAAGAATTTAAGGTATATGGTGAATAACCTCAAACAGAAATGTACCGCACTTTGTGAATTAATGGAGATACATTTACATAAATAGGTGAAAAAGATTATAGTATGTTTTAGGTCAGGGATTCCCAAACTTTTGTAAGCCAAACCGCTTAAGAGATTTGAGATTTTAAGGTTTGAGATGTGATATTTTAAGTTAATATTTCAACAATTTCATAGCACATGCACATGTTCACGTTTCTCGGATGTTGGTTAATGCACACAACATAAACATTGCAAACAAATAAAAAACTAATAGATAGATAGATAGATAGATAGATAGATAGATAGATAGATAGATAGATAGATAGATAGATAGATAGATAGATAGATAGATAGATAGATAGATAGATAGATAGATAGATAGATAGATAGATAGATAGATAGATAGATAGATAGAGTTATTGTGTTTGTGGTTTTTCTGTCTTTAGTTTTGTCTTCAGCAAGTGAAATGCATGCTCAATCACACTTAGCAAACTTATAATCGACTCCAGAACTTTTCCAGTAAATCTTTAACCACATTTAATTTTCAACTGACACTTAAGCTCTAAGCTTTTCATTCAACAAAGGAATCAAATAGATACATAATAATTGCACATTATCCATAACACTAATAGTATGGACTATTTTTAAGCAACACATTTCCTTGTCAACAGACTCCATGAAAAAGGCAGATCATAGACTCTCAGTCATTGAGTGGTCTTTGCTCTTCACTTCCTCCATCTCACTGTTTAGAGGTCAAAAGCCTCAGCCAGCCAATCAGAACTCAGCAGAGACTTCATTATGATAATACTATTATTGATTCACAAGAGTTGAATCGGATTTGTGCACAATGGCGTTGAATTCTATTGCATTAGTGTATGCCGGCACTGCTACATGTCAGTGTGTTTTTGATATACTGTATACTCTTGGCAGTAGTTTCTCTATTTTATAGAAAGGATTGAAGCATTTGAACTTTAATCTACTTCAGATGAAAAAAAATGCAAGCCTGCATTTCTATGAATAAAACCCCCACATGGTGTCCACTAATTTAATTGCATAATCTATTTAGCAATTCACAAATCAGCATAATAGTGGTGGTTAATTCTATTTTTAAATGCATATACTGTCGGCTACACATAAGAAAGCAGAGGACATATATTGATCCAGCAGTGGAATGCCTGCATGAAACCACTCCGGTGTCCTGGCTGAGTGATTGTGCCTGTTTAAACTTGATCTGTCTGCTGTATTGGGTTAAAGAAACTGAGGGGAATTGGAGATCCATGGGATCAATCCTGTTTCACGCTCCCAGTGGATGCTGGGAAGAAGCTGAGCTCTGGTCTTATCTCTCAGAGCAGAAGACCACAGGGACCCTCACACACACACGCACACACACACACACACACACACACACACTTATAGCCACAACCGCTGAGACCTCTGCTGTGTTCTCTCATTGCCATGGACTGTTACTCCTGCCACACAGACAAAGGCACAAATATTGAAGACTGCATCACAAAATGTTTATTTAAGAGTATAGCTAACGCCGATATTAAAGATCAAGTTAATTTACTCACCCTCATGCCATTTCAAACTAGTATGACCTTTCTTCAGTGCAACACAACAGACTGAATGTCTAAGCTGTGCTGTTTCATAAATGTAACAATAGTTGTCAAATATGATTTCCGAGACACGATTTTCCATTAATAATCACTTTAATTTCAGTCTGATCCTCACACATAGCTACTGTATGGTATGGAATCATAAAATATGAGTTGGTCCTTTTTTGCCTTTTTTGGAGCTTGACATCTACTTTTGAATGCATGGAAAACTGCAGCTTGAACATTATGTCTAATACCCCTTTTTATATTCCAAGGAAAAAAGAAAGTCATGATTTTGAAACAACATGTTGGTGATGGTGAGACAGAATGACAACAAAATTACAGCTGCACAATAAATGGTATAAATGTCTAAAGTAGCAATCAAAATACAGCAAATCACCTTTTGAAAGTAACTAGAGTTTCAAATAATGTTTATGTTGATTATATTGTTTTATCGCAAGGTGGTGACAAGTGACAGGTAGTCTCGCACAGCCAGACCTTCAGACTAACGACTGAAGGTCTGGAATTCATGGAAGCTTTCATTGGCCAAGGCCCGCCCATGAGGCCGTTTGACCGACATGACAAACAACCAATCACAGTTTGTTTCGTTCAGCGGCACGTTTGGGGGGTGGAAATGTTTCCACAACAGACCGGTGAGAAAAACTCTTGAATGTATTTTAAAGAAACTATGTTGCGAACTTTAAATATTTCACATACTTTTGAAACTCCAGCGTTTAGTTGATCCTGAAAAGCGCTCGTCCTCACAGTTGTAAACATGACGGCTTTGTTCTTTCGTGAGGGGGTTTGGCACCATGGCATCTTTGTTTCCAGGCAAAACGTTAAAGAACGCAACACACACGTCTCATGAAAATCCTGTAGAATTCAACCAATCCGGTAATGACTTTGACAATCCTGAAGTGTTTGCACTTTTATGTCTCATATGCAACAGACATTTATTCAACGGTCCGTGTGCATGACGACTGAGGCAGAGACTAAGTGACAGGTAAAAAAATGATGTCACTGAATCATTCATTCAAGAGATTAGTTCAAAAACATGGATTCATCCAAAAATGAAACACGTAAAGTATTTAAGAGTCATTCATTCAAACCACTTTTTCTAAATTTTCATATAAAAAATTGAGCTTATTAAATCTATTAGGGCTGCACGATTAATCATATTTTTAACGATATCCACCTTTCTCGATTAATAAAAAATAATCGTCACGATTAGTGCAATCTGGTAACCCTGTGCGCGCTCACTGATGGTGGAACAAGCGCAGATAATGATAAGAAAACATACGAGTTTAGCGATTTCTCCTCAGCCATATTCTGCTTACATGAAAGTGTAATGTGTGTTTTTTCTCAAGCCATTTGCACTGTTTGTGTAACCAAATGTGCCATGATTCACTGATTTTCAATAAATGCACTTTTTCTACCTGTGACAATACAATGGGGAAAAGTTTACATAAATTGCAATTGTTGGAATCTATATTAATAGTTTCTAAAGTTTTTACCTGTTTTCGTGTTGAAAATGACATGGCAATGTTAGTTTTCAGTGTTTATTAACGATCTTTGAGCAAATTTACTGTGCGATCTGAGTGGCTTTTTCCCCATTTGCGAACAAATTGTCACTTAGAAAATGTAATCTGAATACAGATGACAAAACATTAACCAAAACCATGACCATTACCATACCATAACCAAAACCAACACAACTAAAACCAGCCTAAGCTTATTGGCTGATTTTAGTTGGTCATCCAGCGCGGCCTTTGCTGGTCAAAGCTGGTCAGAAGGCTGGTTTGAGAGGGGTTTTGACCACTTCCTTAGTTGGTCAGCCTGGGAGACCAGCTTAAAGCAGCTAATTTTAGGCTGGTTTTGCAGGTGTTGTTTTTTTCAGCAGGATAGAATAATCGTTATTAATAATAGTGATCATAATTTAATTGAAAATAATAATGAATATCAGTTTAACCATTATCGTGCAGCCCTAAAATCAATTCTATTTTAAATCTATGTACACTATTATATATTAAAATGTCATAATTCATTTAAAATAACTAAATACTTTTAAATAGACTGCAGCAACTAATATTTTGTAACATGCATTATTATGTTTAGTTCAGAATCATTGTAGAATTGTAAACTCTATTTGAAAATCATGATTGTGCAGCTTTTTGGGGTGAACATTCTCTTTAAATAACAACTGTAAGTGTCTTTACTGTCATTTTTGATCAATTTAATGCATCCTTGCTGAATAAATGTATTAACATCTTTCAAAAATAAATGGTACTGGAGATGCAAATCACAGCTACAACACACAATGTGTGTTTCCAACCAGCTCCCACACACTCTATCCTGACAATATGCCAGTACAACACTAAAATCACACTATGAAGTGCAACAAAGTACCCGTGCAACATAACGTATAATGCCATTCAAAACAGAAACACACCAAGTTAACTAATTACACAACAGTAAACCACAACATCACCATTTACACAACAGTACAGACACTCATGTGATGTGACCATTGATAATGCACTGCACACCACATCCGTGACACAGTTAAACCCGGGCTCATTTATTTAAAGAAAGCTTCAGATGTGTGTCTGTCTACAAATCTCGTTGCTAAAGTTCATTATCAACTATAAATAATGAAATGGCATCACAATTGCACCAAGAGCCATTAAAGTGAGCATAATTCTGAACATGCATGTTATGGACTACGGAGAGAGAAAAAATGCATTTCTGCAAAGGCAATTAGCAAATATTGCCTGAGACTAATAACTTAATTAAGATCTGCCTTATTCTGATGGCTGCCAGTAGGAATTGTGAAATATCACAAATGAGATCTTTGAAGCATCTCAATGGTTTTTCCAAGTCAGCAATGTGATGAAGTTTCCTGCATCTCAGATAATTCTCCTGAGGAGTGGGTAAATCACACTCAAAAGAGATCTCAATAATACCTCTGCTCATATCCTACCATTCAAAAATGGTTGGTTGGGGTCTGTAAGTCTCTTATGTTCACGAAGGCTGCATTTATTTGATTACAGATGGAATAAAAACAGTAATGTTGTGAAATATTATTACAATTTAAAATAGCGGATTTCTATTTGAATATACTTTTTTTCTATGATGGCAAAGCTAGATTTTCAGCAGCCATTACTCCAGTCTTCAGTGTCACATGATGCTTCAGAAATCAGTTTAATATATCTGAAACATTTATGACCAGATGCACATATTGCCAAGAATACATTCTTACAAACAATTCTCAGTCCAGTTGAAGCCTAATAAACTCAACACAACAATCCCAATGAAATAAGAACAAAGCAATGGATCAGTCATCTCTTGTTTAATATGCGTTTGCCAGGGCAGATTATACAATATACATTCAAACCATCACGTTAATAATACAAATGAGAGCAAGTAAAAAATACAATATTACTTTAATAATAATAATAATAATAATAATAATAATAATAGTGAAATAAATCACGTGGATAGTAATGCATAATGCACATCCAGCACCAAACAGACAGAATGGCAAACCTAACTGAATTATAACTGCTGCCACCATTTAGAATTAAACAAACTTGTATTTGTAATGACCCGAGCTGACCAGAATTGTTAAATGTTTGAGCTTTGTAGAGTATAGTACAGACAGTATTTTCATAATAATTAATTTGTAAAAAAAAAATTACTTTGATTCTCGAACTCATTCTTGTTAAGTACAACCGCTGTTAAGTACAACCGCTGTTGTCACTGGAAAAACTTTTACCCTGCACACCCTCAGATTCCAGATTTTCAAATAGATGTATCAGCCAAATATTGTCATATCCTAAGAAACCATACATCAATTAATAAGAAATAAAAAAACATATGACTAGTTTTGTGGTCCAGGGTCCATTCGAATATTTAAATCCAAATACATACATTTTTGAGTCTGAAGGGAAGATTTTTTTTTTTTTTGAAAGATCAAAAAACAAACATTAAATAAAAATTATTAAATAAACAAAATTAAAGTTACAGTATGACTTCAGAAGTCTAGGAATATTGTGATAATTTATGATAATTTTTCTTTTCATACTTAAAGCCTGACAAACACTCATGTTGCTTGCATGGAAAAAAGCAGCATGAACATTCTACCAAACATCACACTTTATGTTAGACAGAACTCATACCGGTTTGACACTACTCTAGGAAGCGTAAATAATGACAAAAATACAATTTCAACGTGTATTATTCCTTAAAGGGTGATTAGAAGTTAGAAAATGAAAGACAGGAGATTGTGCAAGAGGAAGAGAGAAAGAGCGACACAGAGGGAAACCCTCCGCCAAATGACAACACTCCTGAGGTAGAGGAGGTGAGAGGGGAGGTGATGAGGTGGAAGAATGAAGCAAAGAGGTAGCATGGACAGCCTGATAACAATCATTGCTGAGACACACTGAAAGAGGAAGCAGCCCGTCAGTTAGCAGCTTTCTCTCGCTCTGTGGTATCCATGCGCACAATCAGTCATGTATGCAAAAACACGCAGCCTGTGCGTGGACGTGATGGACGCATCTGCCCAAAACACACACACACTCATCCTACTGAAAGGATAACAACGCATGCATCTAAGAAATGCCCGCTGTCATACACACACAGACATGTCAGTGAGCCTCCCCTGCGTGTGTGAGGAGGTGGAATGACTGAGAGCACTGCACATTGAATTTACAGTGATAATAAAGAAAACCTAACCTTACCTCATTCTCCTAGGATCTGTCTCTGCTTCCCTCTCGCTGGACACAGAGAACACTGTGTTTGATTTCACGCAGCCAGTTTGATTTCACCCCCTTTGACACATTCTACACACATGACTCTCTCTCGCTCTCTCTCTCTCTCTCTCTCAGGGAGTGCATTCAAAATAAGGTGGAAGCACACACATGCATGCATGCTAGAAAACAGCTCCCCTCCTCTGGTTCACACACATGCACACACGCCACACGCGCATGCTGAAACACAGCCCCTCTCTCTGTCTCCTCCGCTCTCAGGCAATCAGAGAGAATGTCATGACCGAGGCCACGCCCCCTCTACCCCTCCCCGCAGGCTTACTATAAATACAAGGATGGATATGAATATGCTGTCTTGTTCTCTTAGACCACCCCTCCTCCCGGTTTACTCCATCTCTCATTCCTAATATTCCCCCTCTCTCCCTCTCTGTGGCCATAAAACTATTCTCTTATGACCTTGCATTGTGCTCGCGCCTCGCGGACGCCCCGCTTTCTCTGCACACACACACACGTTCAGAATTAATATAGCCTACACTCGTGAATTTAACGTCCTTCCAGATGAGCTATAAAACTGATTCTAATGCCAATACAAAATTAATTAAATTGGTAATAGCAATAGCTGGGTGATAAACAAACAATGGCCGACGCTTCTGTACACACACACACCTGCTGCCACTGTAATGGCCGGTTCACACAGAACGCCTTTTTTTTGGTTCCACTGCGTTGATTTTCTGTGGACCGTGGAACGTTGCACCACGTCGAAGTTCAACTTTTTATAAACGTTCTTTCAATTGCACTCAATTCAACGTTCTTGTTCAAACGCAACACGTTCTGTGCTGAACGGACTGTTGTTATACCACGCGAGCGCGCGCTGCGCTGTCATGTGCTAATGACTTATCTGTCGCATCTCGTATGCAATGCATTTGCATATTTTTGTGCAGCTCATTAGATCCATTTTTGTTATGCATACAATAAAATCAGGGCAGTAAAAGCTTTCAGACGAGTTTGCATCTCACAGGATATGGTGCCCACAAAACCGCCGATTTACTCGGTCACATCGTGACAGCAGCAGATTCAGATGCTCAAAGGATACCGAGAAGTGTTTGAGTGTTGGTCGTGACTTCTGAATGTGCCAGAATTGTTAAATTAATTTTTTGTTGAAACATAAATGTGCTTGGCTAATGAATTTAGAAGAGGTGGTTCTATTTTTTCACCGTTCTGTAAAAATACCGGTGTAATTTGCATATGCATGAGAACAAATGTAATTTAGTAAATGAGAAGACCTTAATGGCATAGTTTGTCCAAAAATGAAAATTCTATCATGAATTACTCACCCTGGTGTTGCTGTAAACCAGTATGGCTTGCTTTCTTCTGAAAATACAAAATAAGGTTATTAATTACATTAATTACTGCCTCAATTCAGTGTGGCAATGAGGTGGTAAGGAAGCCCAGGTTTCTTTGACAGTGGCCTTCAGCTCATCTGATAGTTTCTCTCTGGGCTTCAGGTCTCAGGTGAGAAATTTATTGGTAAACTGGTGCAGTGACTTTGGTTTTCAAAAAACACAATGGACCAACACCAGCAGATGACATTGCACCCCAAATCATCACAAACTGTGGAAACTTAACATTGGACTTCAAGCAACTTGGTGCTATGAGCTTCTCCACCATTCCTCCAAACTCTAGGACCTTGGTTTCCAAATGAAATACAAAACTTGCTCTCATCTGAAAAAATGACATTGGACCACGGGGCAACAGTCCAGTTCTTCTTCTTCTTAGCTCAGGTACGACGCCTCTGACGTTGTCTGTGGTTCAGCAAATTGCTTGACACTTCTGTGTGTGATGGCTCTTGATGTCTTGACCCCAGCCTCAGTTCATTCTTTGTGAAGTTCACTCAAACTCTTGAATCAATTTTGCTTGACAATCCTCATACGGCTACAGTTCTCTCGGTTGGTTGTGCATCTTTTTCTTCCACACTTTTTCCTTCCACTCAACTTTCTGTTAACATGCTTGGATACAGCACTCTGTGAACATCCAGCTTCTTTGGCAATGAATGTGTGTGGCTTACCCTCCTTGTGAAGGGTGTCAATGATTTTCTTCTGCACAACTGTCAGATCAGCAGTCTTCCTCATGATTGTGTAGCCTAGTGAACCAAACTGAGAGACCATTTTGAAGGCTCAGGAAACCTTTGCAGGTGTTTGGGTTGATTGGCATGTCACCATATTCTAATTTGTTGAGATTGTGAATAGTTGGGTCTTTGTTAAATGTAAGCAAAAATCATCACAATTAAAAGAACCAAAGACTTAAACTACTTCAGTCTGTGTGCATTGAATTTAATTACCGGTACACAAGTTTCACAATTTGAGTTGAATTACTGAAATAAATTAACTTTTCCACCACACTCTGATTTATTGAGATGTACCTGTAAATGTAGCAATGCAATGGTTTACATTTTGTGGTTAAATATGAATAATTCAATATTTCTGGCCAACTGTACAGTAAGATGCCTATCTTGAGTTTTGTAAGGTGCACAGAGAATTTCAAACCCTTCACCTCCCCCATCTTTCCTGTGCTTGTTTCCTTCCTCTCTCGTGTTAAGCCTGTGTTCTCTCTTTCTCTTACTATAAAATCTTCAGGATGTGACAAATAAAGAGAAATTAAGCCTCTTAAATCCTATAATATAAAACACACACACAATATATATTTACACATGAAACCAGACAGAAGCACACACAGCTGAACAAAACATCTACAGCTGCAGTGCCGCCCAATCTCACCACATATAAAAAGAGTGATGATTATTGATCCCTAAAGAGAAATCCAGTGCAGCGGCAGCACTATTAAACAGAGTGCACATATAATAAAACCGTATATGCATCCAGTGAACATAAACTATATGTGTGTAGTTGGTCAGTAAAGACTTACAAAATCATGGATATAAAAGCTGTGATAAGGATTTATGCACATGCTCCAGTTCCCTTGTGGCAAATGAATGGTCTACGGGAAGCATCACCCCACCCATGAGTGCTTGGAAAGGCGACTCCACTGTGAGGGTGGCTGGGGGGAAGCCATGATGTGACTTGGAAACATTATAGCAGGTTGTCAGATTTGTGCAATACGAGAAGCGATTTATATGGCCCAGCATGTAGCAAACATGTAAGCAGTTTGTTATTGCTGCCTCTGATACCATTGGTTCTACACTTGCTCCTCTTCCTGCATCAAGCCTTACTACCCCGGCCCGTCCTCCCTAAGGACAGTTCAGTTTCCACTTGGTCAGTCAGTCCTCACAGCTTTGACCTACTTCATGTCTATGGCTTCATATGCGTACTCATAGGCTCACACACTCAAAACTGCACATGCAGCGATGCAAACGAATGCTGAGTGGTGATTACAAAGCTGATTTCACCTGCTGTGGTCTGATGAACACATCATCAAAGCTGCTGTTCAGAGATGCTGATGGACTGCAGAATGTAGCAACGACATAAACAGACCACATAGACACGTGTGCATTGATCACAAAGTGGGGTTCAAATCTCTGAAACCACAGTCGATGCTGAGATTCAGAATCAATCATAAAAAGGACGTTTATTTAAAAAATATTAAACCAGAAAAGTTAATAAATGGGAAATATTTTAATTAATGTTTAAGGAAATTGTTGACATTGAATCAAGTGACTTTTTGAACAGATATTTTGCTTCAACTGAATCTCAAAATGTTCTTTAGATTATTTTCAAATCATGCTAGAGAACACGATGTTCAGGTTTCACACATACCTGTAGAGTTCATGAAATTTGAGTGCTGCTGTCATTAAAGCAAAAGAGGAACAAAGCAAATACTAGGATTATTTTTAGTTCACTACAATACTTAATATAGTTTGTAATAAAAAGTACAGATTGAATGGGAAGAAAGCAAACTAGAAACATTTTCAATAAGAGACTGATCTTAAACATTTAGACCATTTACTTTTATATAGATATATATAACATAGTAAATACTTAGAATAAAAAAAATTGTTAAAGGGTAAGTTTGACAATTTGTAATGTTACAGTGTCTGTAGTATATGAGCAATTGTTTTCTGTGTAACGTGCACCAAGAAATTCCCATTTTTTGTCGCCTTCAGGGCTTTTGTGAAACGTATTTTTCTTTAATTGCATTTCTACTGTACAGACAGACAATTTTAATTAAAACCCATCATGCTAGCGGTGAATTCCTACATCTGCAACACTGGTGCAACCAATGTCATGAGTTTATGACGGGACTGTCTGTTTGCTAACCAATGGCAGATTAGAAAAACAGTCATTCATTTTACAATTCCGTTAAATATTATTACAATTGAAACAAGTGGCTCTGGAATTACACACTGTAACTTTAAAATTATAACGCTGATAATAAGGGGAAGTCTGGCAGCGCAACTCTGTGGTCATTTTTAAGTACTGCAAGTGTGCTGTGATTAAAACCTTAGCTTTGATACAAGTTTGCGAAAAACCTCCGAAAACCAAGTCTTATATGCGGTCTGCTGTTTATTAGTCAAACCAGCACACCCAATTTCTCTTGCAAATATCTAACTCTCATAAACAGATCTGATAAATTCGACAAAAAGTATGGCATATTGGATTCTTACTCTTCATAAATAATATAATAAATTATGCATTTGCATATGCAAATTATATGGGTTCATATTAACAACAAATTAAATTGTTATGAGGTATAATTATTGCAACATCCCAGGGTATGTCCAAATATGGACATAAAGATAATACCAAATAATAACAATTCCCTTTAAGTGAATGTAGTCTCACTTTGTTAGTACAATTTTGATTAACAGTTAAGGCATTTTAAACAGCTTTGAACCTCTGTGACACAGGATATCTACAGATAGTACATGCTGTATATGGATGAATCAGGAACGGAGGGTAGGGTGAGGACAAGAGGGAGTTTCTACAGGCAATGGGGGGTTGGGCTACTGATGTAGCTGTGGCCCAGGGGTGAAAAGACACCGCTGTGTAAACTGATGTCAGTGTGGATCACCACTGTGTGTGCGTCTCATCTGCTCAGCCTGTCTCACAGCCTTCTCCAGCTCCCCCTGGGACAACAGCCCGCAGCGCTGCAGGGCAGAGAGCAGCTGGGCCCGAGAGTTACTGATGAACGAGTGGGACAGGAAATAAGGGAGACCACCTCCATTCTTGAGAAAGTAGAGCGGCACTCTGACCATACCTAACACCTGGAGACAGATTGCATAATAAGATTTTGAAAGCACTTTTGCACACACGTGAAATAATAGACAGAGTTTTAACCTCTAAACCATGGTCTGTGGCTGTAGCTACAGCTGCTCTCTCTAGCTCTTTCAGCTCTGACTCTGTCATCTTCTTGATGTAGAAGTGCGTGATGAGCCGAGGACAGGATGGAGAAAGGCAAGAGGACACGTGATTGTCCACGCCCACAGGCACAGCTACGCCCACTTCCTCGTGGAGCTCTCTGATAAGCCCCGCCTCCAGCGTCTCCTCAGACGGGTTCACCAATCTGATAAAATAAAACACAGCCTTCATGAATAATGCGGGTTCATTTGTAAACAACTTAAAAATTCATTCAAAATTTACGATTTTTTTTTTCCTTCTGTTGCATAAAGTGGAACTCACCCCCCTGGGAAACCGAGCAAGCCATCAAAACGCATCTGCATCTAAATGACAGTAATCTGAATTCAGGTTCAGGGCGTTCATTTACATATTATTTTGAACTTCCTGCACCTGTCATAGTCACACTCTTCACATAAAGGTAAACAAATATTCATGTCGCAGTGAATGCACTCTTCCTTACCAGTACTATATGTTTGATTGGGATTTTCCCGAAGAGTTTGGCACTAGAGTCTCCGTACAACATAATGTGACACGCGTGTCTGTGGCCCTCCCGTGTCAACGCATCTTCTCTCGTGATCTGTTCCGCCATTCCTGCACGAGCGATAAGCAAACGAATGAACCACAGTTGTATATTTAATAACGCGTAATAAGGAATGACACAAGGCACTATTGTGTGTGTTTCTGTGTTGCTACTACAAGCAATAACATGCCACTATAATAACCTGACGTTCACTATTTCAAAATAATAGTCCATTGCGAATGCACTACCACAATACACCATATAAACTCGATAGTTAACAAAACAAAACTTTAATTAATTCATAAGTATTTTGGAGAATTGGTAACAATAATTGTTTAACCATAGTGTTTTACCAATGGCATGGCAATTATATTTTGAGGTTGGAAGCAATAATGTTACTTTATGTAGCCATATATAACTAATGAGAACGATAGGCTTAAACACACGTTTATTGTTAATACTTAAAGTCCTATAGTTTATATCAATACTGCATATATTTAAACGTTACGCACATTAATAATTCATTACGCAGTTTCTATTACTTTAACTTTCTATTACTTTTTCTATTACTTAACTTTTCAGACAGCGTCCGTCTGTTGTCCTATAGATGGCAGTAGCAACTAAATTGTGCACCTTAACATGTTAAGATTCAATCAAAAGAAAGAAAGAAAGAAAGAAACCGAGAAAGTGTTCCTGTTGAAAGAAGCCAGAGGAGAAAGACAAAGTGGATATAAATCATCTCGGTTACGTATGTAACCTTGGTTCCCTGAATAGGGAACGAGATGCTGCGGTGACGTCACCACGTATGGGAACACCTCTGGTGTGACGAATGTCTGAAGCCCTATACCATCCCGCCAATCCTATTGGCCAAATGGCGCATAGCACCACCCTGCGCATGCGCGAGCATGATATACCTGGGTGCAGCGCGCCATTTCGCTCAGATTTCATGACTGAAGATGAAGAGTTATCAAGGTACGGAACGGCCAGAACCGCAGCATCTCGTTCCCTATTCAGGGAACCAAGGTTACATACGTAACCGAGATGTTCCCTATCATAGGTCACTTCGATGCTGCGGTGACGTCACCACGTATGGGAACGATATACCAAAACGCCTGACGTACCTGATAACTGAGATCCGAGGAAGCAACTGCTCAAGCGGAGAGAACCCGGGAGCCAGGGGCCATCCTCACATCCAGACTGTAGGATTTGATAAAAGTGCTCGGTGAGGACCATCCTGCCGCAGCACAGATATCATCCATAGAAGAGCCACTGAGAAAAGCTTGAGAAGAAGCTACAGCTCGAGTGGAATGAGCCTTAACCCCTAAGGGTGAAGCGAGTCCGCGCGCCTCATAGGCCAAAGAAATCGCCTCCACCAGCCAATGGGACATGCGCTGTTTTGTAACCGCATGGCCCTTACTTTTATGTCCAAAGCAGACAAACAGCTGGTCAGAACCACGCCAAGGAGCTGTGCGATCCACATAAGTCTTTAAAGCTCTCACAGGGCAAAGACTTAGATCTCCTGACCCGGCCTCGGCAGGCGAAAAAGCTTCCAGAACCACTTGCTGAAAGCGAAAAGGGTTAGATGCGACCTTAGGAACATAGTTAGGCCTGGGCCGCAGCAGCACCTTCACAGAGCCTGGTGCAAATTCCATGCATGAGGGTGAAACAGAAAGAGCCTGTAAATCCCCAACTCTCTTGAGGGAGGATAAAGCCATGAGAAGAAGTGTCTTCAATGTCAGGATTTTATCCGATACGGTCTCCAAGGGCTCAAACGGATGCCATTGAGGAATGCCGGGCAAGCGTTCCCACGCGGCCCGAAACAATATTAACGGTTTCAAAGCTTCCGCTCCCAGCAACGCCGTCATACGCGTTAAAACGACCGGACACGAAAAACCCGTGGTGTTCGTGCACCGGGGAAGCGTATGCGCCGGAGTCGTTGCGTTCCGTTGAGTATAATCCTGAAGCGTGTCCACGGCAGGAATTAGGCCAACAGATGGAACATCGGGCTCTGCCGCTAGCGAAAAAGCGGCGGCTGTGTGAGCCGTCATAAACGGGCCGTTTGTGTAGGGTCCTTGAGTCGTCCCTCGAACTCCGAAAGCAGGATTGCGCAGAGTGTCTGAGGGAGCGTCTGTCATTACAGCTCGATCCAATGTTGCTCGAGGCGCTGTTAGCGGCGAGACAATCAATGTTTGAGCATGGGGACTGCAATGAGAGTGTGGGATGCGCGAAAGCGGTCCGACAGCGCTCTCTAGCGGAGGGCACAGTCCCTGGCAAGCAGCAGAAAGATCAGGAGCTGCTATTCGGCACCCGAGAACGAGAGGCTTTAGCCGTCGAGGTCAGGTTCAAACGCTTACGTTGACGCTGGTGCGCCGGAGGAAAAACCCTAGGGCCCCAGTCCTTACGAGGAGGCGCCATGGGTGTAGGTTCCTCTCGAGAGGCTGCTCGCTGGCGGTGAGAGGAGGTTGAGCGAGAACGCGCGGGCGCTTGCCGGCGTTCGACCTCCCTGGGTCTGCGGGGAATCAGCTGGCGGAAAGCGGCTGATTGCTGTTTCGCTGCCCTGAACTTCTCCACTACTGACGTGACAGCCTCACCGAACAATCCATCCCTGGAGACAGGGGCATCCATAAGGAAAGATTTATCCTTCTCCTTAATATCGGTGAGATTAAGCCAGAGGTGGCGCTCAACCGAAATCAAACCGGCCATAGTACGGCCCACTGCACGAGCGGTATGTTTGGTAGCGCGTAGCGCCAAATCCGTAGCTCTACGCAGTTCTTTAACTGCCTCCGGTGTGATGCCCTCACCTTCATCCAATTCCTTCAATAACTCCGCCTGGTAGGCCTGAAGGACCGCCATAGAGTGGAGCGACGCAGCCGCCTGACCAGCCGCCATGTAGGATTTACCCACCAAACTAGACGTGACTCGACACGCCTTCGAAGGAAGAAGGGGGCGAGACTTCCAAGCCGCGGCCGAACTAGGCGCAAGGTGTTCGGCGAGAGTCTCTTCCACCGGGGGCATCATAGTATAGCCATGGTTCGCCATATCAGAAACGGTGGCGAAATCCGCGGCCGCGGCGTTAGTAATCCGCGCCGAAAATGGCTGTTTCCAGGACCTCGAAACCTCCTGGTGGAGGTCCGGGAAAAAAGGCAAAGGCCTCCGGGGCTGTGTAGGTGTCCGACTGGTTAAAAAACGGTCGTCCAGCTTGGAAGAAGGTTGGGCCTCGGCCTTGTCAACCTCCCAGTCTAGCCCCAATTTACCCACCGCACGAGAAACCACATCCAACAGCTCACTGTAGGAGGGGGAAACACGCCTCTCCTGTCCGCTAGGAGGAAGAGGGCTAGTGTCGGTCGCGAAGTCCTCAGACCCCGAGGCCGCGGTGGATAAAACATCGTCGTCATAGCGTCCACAACCGAAGGAGATGGCGGTGCATGCCTCCGGTGTGGGAAGTAAATCCTCATTAGAGAAGACGACGGGCTCAGCATAAGTTTTATTCTGCAGCAGGGTAGGGGAGAGCGAGCGATGTGGAGAATATTCCAGCGCTGCGCTGTCCACAAAATCCATGTCGCACGTGTCACCCCAGGCCCTCGCCTCGTGCGGTGCCTCGGCAGTCGCAGAGGTGACCTGACGGGGGTTAGACTCGAGGGCGACATTAGAGAAAACTTCCACCCTGGAGCGCAGCACTCTGAGCCGCAGGCCATCACAATGGGGACAGGAAGAAAGGCCGCTAAGCGCCGCCTGTGCGTGATGTAAACCAAGACATACTACGCACCTGTCATGAGTGTCCCCCGCCGTGATGTACCTGGTACATGGCTCCTTACATTTTCGAAAGCTCATCGCGTCCGCGAAGAGGAGTTAACACTGCTCGAAGAGATCGCTGGAGAACGCGAGACGATAGGGCACAGATGATTCGCTATTCCTGAAGGAATGAAATCTGAGCGAAATGGCGCGCTGCACCCAGGTATATCATGCTCGCGCATGCGCAGGGTGGTGCTATGCGCCATTTGGCCAATAGGATTGGCGGGATGGTATAGGGCTTCAGACATTCGTCACACCAGAGGTGTTCCCATACGTGGTGACGTCACCGCAGCATCGAAGTGACCTATGATAGGGAAACAGTGCTTCCCCTTCTCTTTTATGTCACTCCAAATCTATGCCACCTGTGCATAGCACTAGAAATAACCTCTTCTATCTAAATGCAGTGTGGCTTCAAAAGCAAAGCCGATTCCTCGGTCATCACTGTTAATTCCTCACGCATGCACCGACTCTAGTTTCATGTTGCCCAATTAGTTTGCAAAGAACCAGTGAAACTGCTATGGCCCTCAAATAACATTGCAAGTGTCAGACATACCATTTTAAAATTACTGTGAGAACCACGACAACAAAAATTACTTTAAACTTACTTCAAAAAACTTTATTTTTATTTCGTTTACATTGAAATGCTTGTACATATCCTATATTGTAAATCCTTGTAGTTAAACATAAAATGATTACTGTAGGGTGTTACTGTTCATAGACTAGTATTTGTGTATCCATCCAAGTTTAAAAGTTTTAACCTCAAGAAAGCTTCAGTAATTTATTTCATAAACAAACTACTAAATATCTGAGTGTTGTAGTAGCAGCCCTGAGGGAATGTGCGTCAGACATCTCAAGAGTGTAAGACTACACTGCTTCCATGCCATACAACACTTGACAGGATTCTTCAGCAGCCTTATAGGAGCTTTACAAAATAAAACCCTGATGTTCCTACCGTCTCTCTGACCTTGTGCATTGCAAGGTGATGACTGGAGGAAATATTCTGTTTCACAACCACTCCCTTCTTCTTTTCCAACAAATATCATTTGTCTTCTCAACTCTTGTGCGAGTTGGGCACAGAACACGCTATCATGATGCCCTAAAAAATAATATAGGAAAATATAATAAAGTTTACACATGTAAACATTTTTAAACAACTAAAATATCAGAAAATAGCTGCATTTATTCAGCATTAGTAAGCACTTGTGTAGTACAATGGTAAATAGACTGCAGCAAACACAGCTACAGATTCAATACAAGCTAAAGGGTGAACTGTGAAATGCGGTAAATATGGTGCTATTGTGTGTGTGTGTGTGTGTGTGCACTTTTCAACAGTTGTTGCAGTGTTTGATACGGCTAATGTGGGTTTTCTGAGTCAGCCGTGTGGATGTTTCCATCAATCCCTGGGCCTTTGAATTGTTAAGAGATGTTTCACATAGCAATATCTATGGGAGACTGACTGAATTAACTCATATTCACTTCCCATTCCAATCTGTCAAGCCATTGGTAGGAGACAGTAAATGAATGTAGAGATGTGCAGGTGTACATAAGTGGGGCTGAGAATTTTAATTGCAGGTTATATGTACTATTTAAATAGTAATGATGTTAGTGTAAGACTATACTGGGAACGTTAAGAGACAATGAGACAGATGGAGAGATAAAGTGAGCAAATGGTCACATTCATCACAGCTCTTGTTTTGCTCATTTCAATCACTTTAAATTTATATCAGTAATCATTACAGGGATTAACCATGATATTTTGGGGGGCCTTAAATTAAATTAAATTAAATTAGATTAAATTAAATTAAATTAAATTATTTTAAATTATATTAAATTATATTAAATTATATTAAATTAAATTGTGGAATTTTCATTAATAAATTATTATATTATGAATTGAAGAACTTTAATGAAAAAATGTAATTAATCAATTAAATTATTTTAAATTAAATATTTTAATTAATATCAATATTAATTATTGTTAGTAGATTGAATTGTTCCACCAGTTAATAATTCATTAGGCTGTTGGTCAAGCAACAAAGCAACTTTGTGCTGATTTGCAGCCACAGGTGTGTGTATATGCATGCTTCACAATGGCTTTAAACACGGTTCATCCAATCACATTTCAGAGCCGAATCTATCCATTTTATACAATGTAACTGAAACTTTGAGCATCCGCAGACTGGAATCAGGAATCTAGGATTGTTGAAGTCAATGTTGACTCAAAGCCTTGTTAACTCTGTCCATCCTCTCTGGGCTTACCGTGTGGCAGGGGATTGCGCCAGAATGGCTGCGCTATTCTAGAGCCTCAGCGCTTTCTAAGTTTAAAAGGTTTATGTGAGCTGCTGGCCATTGTTCTGGTGAAGGCGTCAGGGATTGTTATGGGGGATCTTAGTGGGAAAGATATAGTGCTGTCAAAATCCATCCTAAAATAAGCAGACAGCTGTGGGTGCTCATATCTAGGTTATGTGTTTGAGTGTGTGTGAGACTGATGGTGTAGCAATGGAGAACTAACACAATGCAGACGAGCCGTGTGTTGGAGCCAGATGGGGGAGAATAGCACTGGTTGTCTACATCCAATGAGCCACTTGCTAAAAGACTGATTAGCTTACATTATTGCTGATTTGTGGGGAAGTGTTGGCTGGTTCTCCTGAGATTAGGACATCTAGGCTTTCCCAAACTCTCCTTTTCTTCATACTCGCTCTCAATCACACACACAGGTGCAGGGGGGTTGCTGAGTGCCAGGGTCTTACGCCACTGTCAGAGGCAGATCAGTGGGAAAAAATGAATGCAGAATCCTGAACTGTGGGGAGTAGAACGCTGCTCAGCTGGGATCTGGTTCACATGTCTGCGCCTGGTGGATAGATCCCACATAGGATTTAGAAGACCAGGAGATACTGTATGTTTTGACTGGCACGAGGAAAACATTTATTAAGAGGCAGTTTATGTGTATTTTTCTTACCCCCATTGGGTGTGGGTATACAGAATGCGACCACCCTCCTCCACCTCTGACCTTTCAGTCTCTGTGTTCGAGTTTTGTGCCACTGGATGAGAGCTGATAATCTGTAACAACTGCTCACCATGTGTCGAACTTCAAACCCTGGTTCCTGGAAGCTTTGTTTAGGTGTGCCAAGTCAGACACTCTTTTATGGCAAATGACGTTGTAATGAATTGGAGAATGTTGGAGAGAAACTATCTATAAGGTAAATCACAGTTTTTAAACACTGAACTGAGGAAATAATCAAACATGTACACCTTAACGTTCCTGTCCCTCTGATGTTTAGAAAGCCGGATTCATTCTAATAAATCAGTTCATCTTAATCACATCCCTGTCCTTTGTAGTGTTGGAAAGTCTGGTCTGAAAGTCTGAAAAACTGGTTCACCTTAAATTGATTTTCTCTGTTCTACGTACCATTGTAAAGTCTAATTCGTTCAAATTAATCATTTCATCTTAAACTGTTCTCTCGGTCCTATGTACCATTGGAAATTTTGAGTCATAATGAATCAGTTTATCTTTAACAGTTCTGTCTGTCCTGTGTAGCATTGAAAAGTCAGATTCCTTCTATTAAATAGTTTTTTCCAAACAAGTATAGATTACAAAATTATTTACAGATTCAAATCCTTGTACTATTTTCTATTTATCTAAGTATGAATGATTGTGGGATACATATAAATCGGTCTGAAGCCCACATTGTTTTGGTGCAAGCTTTGATTAAATTATAAATTACATCATTGAATAGTTATATTTTCCTACAAAAACATATTTCACCCTTAAGTAACTTCTGTATAGTTAGAGCTAATAATAGTTGAAATTGCTGTGTGAAGTAGCCAAATTAATAACATCACCCCTGCCATCAATAAAAACAAACAAAAAAAGATAAATATAATAATTAAAAATAGTAAAAAATTAATATTACTGTGCACTTATGAAAAATCATAAAGTATGAAATATACCAAACCTAAATGGTGGCATCTGTGTACCCGACAGTATTTATATGGTTGAGATAGTGTGGACGCTCTTTCAGTGCTTGACCACTGGCAGATCACTCTCAGTAATTTCTAAGGGAAACAAAACAGAGCACCGCCTCTTTAACCACAAACCCATGCCAGACAGCTCGGCTATCTCTGCACGGAATGCCGGCTATTGCGAACAGGAGTTGTATTCTCTTCTATTTTCGGACTACATAGTGTGCTCTGGACTCTGCTAGAGGACACTTATCTCAGCTTTACCCCTCAAGGTCGACAGCTTCTGAGGCGCCTATTTGCTGAGGAGGATCTGATTGTATCAGTAACCGAGTATGAACATCATGCATATCTTGTGTGTTATATTGAACATAACACTAGTCTTTCAACAAGTCTGTCAAATAAGGCAAAGACAGATACCCTTCTAACACACACACAGAAATGGACTGCACCAAGTTTCCTAGATAAGAAGTTAAATCCTTATCTCAGAAATTAGTAATAGGAGCCCTTCCATTATAAGCACAGATTTCATCCCTTCCCAATACCATATTTCATCCTGTCATAACAGTTTAAGCCAACTCTTAAAAATCCCTTGATAGTTCTTTGAACTAATTGGCCCATGTTGTATGGTGTGCAGTTTATGTGTACATTTAGCAAGTAATAATTTTATAAGTATAAATATTTATATCTATATTTATATTTATATAGATAGATAGATAGATAGATAGATAGATAGATAGATAGATAGATAGATAGATAAACAATTTGATATGCAACTTATATGTATTATGCTACATTGCTATTATGCTACAAAATTGTTTTATAATGCTAATAAAACTACAAATATAAATACATTGCCTTCGTGTTAGGTTCATACTGTTACTTTCTTTACCAGAAGTAAACGCGTCTTTTCTTGCGCGGCAATTTAGCGATAATTTAACTACTGTTGTAACAGAAATATCGTCTGGAAAACGCCGTTGCACAAAATAACCTTCTTCCCCTCGCCAATCTTTTACTGTCCTACAGGGGTCCAAGTCGTAATTAGGGCCTGACCCCTCCAAAGAGATTTGCATTTTTATTGTAATCACTTTTTTTTGCCAATTATAACATCACTTATAGAGATAGAGAGGTCACGTATTTAACCTCTTGACAACAGTGTATAAATCACAACCAACAACAATGTCGTTTTAAAAATAACCCCTTACATTACGGTTCCTCAAACCTGTTTGCCTTTTGTGAACGCGCGGGGTTGGACCGCACGGACGCGCAGCCAATGAGCAGCTGACCCCACACGGACACATGGGGATATCTGACATATCTCTCCAACTCTGACCTTGAGGCAAACAATAAAAGAGGACCGGGCCACTTCTTTCGAGGCCAACCCGTTTAGACATTACTGAGGTTAGTATTCAAATGCACGTGTTTCCACAGCGCTGTTTGGACAGGGCGTCGTGCTTTGCATGCGACGAAACGTGTAATTTGAAGAAGTCTCTCGATATTTTTTTTTTTACACAAATAGGCCTACTTACCAAGATTTTGGATTAGAGTTTTTTTTTCTGCACATGCCTATGAAAAACACAACAAAGTGGAGAAACCTTTCTTCTAACAAAGTTTCTACGACGTTACAGGTGTTTGAGCGCAGGTCCGGGACCAGAAGCGTTAATCATGTCCCGCTTTATGGAATTGAGGGATTTTGGAGATGCGGCCACATTTCTGCGTAAAACCAACCTGGAACAACTCGCTGCTCAGTCGCATGCATTTGATGGTACTGTCACACATTATTGGTGCAATATAGAGCCTTTCAAAATATTTAAATAATTGATTTTGAAATAATATCCTATTCTGGATGAATGGGTTAGCTACACATTGAAATTAGCATGTGTTATGCATGTAAACACCAGAATACTGACAATTCCAAGATATTTTGCAACATCAGCTACATGCAAAGCAATGTAAAATACATCTACATCATATTCTACACAGCCTAATAACAACAACAACAATAATAATAGTAATAGTAGTATTTTTAATTGATTTAGCAAGCATAAGAGGAAATTTACCATGGTATGTAATGTTTTTAGTTACCTGACAGTTAATTTCTGAAGAAACACATACTGTACTTCTGTGTGCAGGGAAGAAACGTGTTTGGATTCCAGATGAGAAAGAAGCCTACATTGAGGTGGAGATCAAAGATACAGATGGAGATAAAGTCATGGTGGAGACCAAAGATGGAATGGTCAGTGAAGATAGTTGCTCTTTTTCTTTTCTGTGACAATGCTTATATATATATATATATATATATATATATATATATATGATAATATTCATATTATATAAGATAATATTCTTAATCACTGTTTGTCTAGATTTAAGAGGAAAATCTTGAATCTTTTTTAACTCATGGCAACTATTTATTCTTATATATTATTTAAGCAAAAATCTAATCATATATTTTTTCATGCAACAAACAAAGACAAATCTAGGTATCTTTAAAGGTATTTTTACAATAGAAAAAAATATACAGATTTCTTTTTTTATTGCAGTGTACATCAAAACAATGCTGTGTATTATATCGTATTTAGCAACTCAAAGAGAAGTTCAGCAGACTTAAGTGATGAATTTTTTTTTTAATTGAAGTAACTATGCTTGATCTAATATGGAAATCAAAAACATATCAGAAGGTGTTGATTAAATTCTTTAATCTAATACTGACAGATGTTAACGGTGAAAGAGGAAGACATTCAGCAGATGAATCCCCCGAAGTTTGACATGATTGAAGACATGGCCATGCTTACGCACCTCAACGAGGCCTCTGTTCTTTTCAACCTCAGCCGTCGCTACAGTTTCTGGATGATCTACGTGAGACACCGCATTATCATTTACTGCTAAACAGCTGTCTGTAACTAAAAGAGGTTTAAGAATAACTTGAGACTTTTGGATCATTTCGGGTCTGTCTCAGTCTTAATGCGTGTGCTTCTGTCTGTCCGCAGACATATTCAGGGCTGTTTTGTGTGACAGTTAACCCGTATAAATGGCTTCCCGTCTATTCTCCTGAAGTGGTTGCAGCATATAAGGGAAAGCGTCGGACAGATGTTCCCCCTCACATCTATGCCATAGCAGACAATGCCTACAATGACATGTTAAAAAGTATGTTATGAAACACATTTCACTTTTGATCTCAATTTCCATGTCTTATACGTTGCATGTATTTTGATTCAGAATACTGTAGATCAAAACATAATTGTTCAATTTAATGGCCTTCGTTTTTTAACGCACATTTAAAGTGATCTGAGCTGTTTTTTTTCCCCTGTAGATCGTGAAAACCAGTCAATGCTTATCACGTAAGTGACCCTCCATTACCCTAATACATCTCTATTCGACAACTATTAGGTCCAAAAGATCTGAAATCCTTTTTGTTCATTATTTAATCATGAAGCGGTATAAAAAAAAAATGGGTTTTTATCATTTTGAAAAGTTTTCTTTTTTTCTTCTTTAATCTTCACATCTTGAATTTAATATTGTTTCTTGTATATTTCACATAAATTTTGTCCATGCCTAGTGGAGAATCCGGTGCTGGCAAAACAGTCAACACGAAACGTGTAATTCAGTATTTTGCCATTATAGCTGCTCTTGGCGATGCAGGGGGCAAAAAAGGAGTAAGGGCAGAAACTTCACTTCTGTCTTTTTGTCATCACCCATCCTTTTCCTTTGTTTTTGTTTCCCTTCGAGTTTTATTTTTGCTCCTCTACATCCTGTTTTTGGCGATTTTTAATAATGTCTGAATGTTTATTTATTCCTTTTGGACTGACAGACATCCTTTTAACCGATAAAGAGTGACCCTCAAAGTTTTGATACCCTAGTTTTGTATTCCCGTTCCAGTATGTTTTTATAAACCCTTTTTATACCACTCTTTACATTGCCCTTTTCCCTTTTCGCAATGTCTCTCCTTTTTGTCTCTTGCTTTTAACATTTTAAACTCCTTTTTCATTCTTTGCCTTTTTGAAAAAAAAAAACCCAGACTTCATCTATTTTCCCCTCAATCATGACGGATAATATTTCATTTTCATTTCCATTTGGTTGCTCTGTCCTACTCGTAGATATAATTTTGGTGTTGGATTCAAAACTCACAATTTTTTGGTTTCCAACATAAATAGGGTACATTAGAGGATCAGATCATTGAGGCAAACCCAGCTATGGAAGCGTTCGGCAATGCAAAAACCCTGAGGAATGACAACTCATCCCGCTTTGTGAGTGAACATCATAAGAGGAGCACAGCATCTCATTTTCTTTCAGTATTGTTCTCCGTCTCACTTCCATCGCTCTCTTTAACACAGGGCAAATTCATACGAATCCATTTTGGTCCAACAGGGAAACTAGCATCTTCTGACATTGACATCTGTAAGCGGAGCTAAAAAAATATTCCTGTTTTAATAGATTAAATATACCATGTTTCCTTCAAACCCTGTTCTGTTTCACATTCTCTTTCATTTAGACCTTCTGGAGAAATCCAGAGTGATTTTTCAGCAAGCCGGAGAGCGAAGCTACCACATCTACTACCAGATCCTCTCACACAGGAAACCAGAACTCCAAGGTATTCAGAGGAATCCCCTAAAGCATGACTACTATTTAAGCTGAAGTCTATACCAAGTATAGAAATCTGCATGCCTGCAATATTACATTCCACAGTGCACTGTGTGACTTAAAAACCAAACTTCTTCCATCTTCCATCACAGACATGCTGCTGGTGTCATCAAATCCCTTTGACTACCACTTCTGCTCCCAGGGAGTTACAACTGTGGACCACCTGGATGATGGAGACGAGCTGCTCGCGACTGATGTAAGTACTGCCTGTAAAGAGATTCTTAGATACTAATTATTCCACATTAAACACCGAATAACCACTCACCTCTCTAGCATGCAATGGACACCCTTGGGTTCACCCCTGAGGAGAAGTATGGCTGTTACAAGATAGTTGGTGCTATCATGCACTTCGGTAACATGAAGTTCAAAGTGCGGCAGAGAGAGGAGCAAGCAGAGGCGGACGGCACTGAAAGTAAGAGCAATCGTAAGCAATGTCAGTGTTTTCGGTTTAGTGTCTTGATTTGGCTAAGCGTTGTATTTTTTTAACCAGGTGCAGACAAAGCCTCCTATCTCATGGGGATCAGTTCAGCTGACCTCATAAAGGGACTGCTTCACCCCAGAGTGAAAGTGGGCAATGAGTACATTGTCAGAGGACAGACAGTTGAACAGGTCAGTTTGGTCCGAGTAATGAAGAATTGGCTTCGCCTGCTGTATAATTTCGTCTTGCAGTGAGAGTAATTGGGCTTTTGTGTCATAACAGGTGACCTATGCTGTTGGTGCTTTAGCCAAAGCCACATATGACCGCATGTTTAAATGGCTGGTGAGCAGAATCAATAAAACCCTGTACACGGCTCTTCCTCGTCAGTTCTTCATAGGAGTGCTGGACATAGCAGGCTTTGAGATCTTTGAAGTAAGTCAGCTGATTACTGCAATCCAACTGCTTACGACTCTCTGCACGTCACATGTGGATCTTAAAGACAGAAAACTAGATTTTTACCAAATGACAATGTCTTCTACACCACCTTGCAGTGATTCAAAAAAAAATTACTTTCATAAACTGGTTCTTGCTAGTGACGCAAAAATATGCATTGCAAACAACTTAGTCCAATTAACAGCCAAATGACTTGAGTCAGACCTTGTAATGAATCATTCAAAACACTCATGAACTCACTATTCATTTACCAAATGAATCAACAAGAAGTTATTATTGCAACTGAAGTACATAGTTTGGGCCCTGTTATTAATGTATCTTTGCAATGTACCAAGTCATAATGTTTCCTGTATAAATTAGAGGAATAGCTAAAAGAAAGTGACTCTTATATAACCAAACCCTATTTATTATTCAGTCCGCATTGTACCTTAAAGTCTTTCTCTTCTTTTTTTTCCTGAACAGTTCAACAACTTTGAGCAAATGTGCATCAACTTCACCAATGAGAAACTGCAGCAGTTTTTCAACCATCACATGTTCATCCTAGAGCAGGAGGAGTACAAGACCGAAGGCATAGAGTGGACTTTCATAGACTTCGGATTAGACCTGCAGGCCTGCATTGATCTCATTGAGAAGGTTGACATAGATTTATATATAATCCCATGAAAGAATGTGTATCTGTGTAAGATAATTACTCTGAGCTACTCTATCTGTTACACCACTCGTGCATTGTTTGCAGCCAATGGGTATACTGTCTATTCTGGAGGAGGAGTGCATGTTTCCTAAAGCCACAGAGAGCAGCTTCAAAGCTAAACTCTATGATAATCACCTTGGCAAGTCTCCCAACTTCCTGAAACCAAGGCCAGACAAAAAACGCAAATATGAGACTCACTTTGAACTGGTGCACTACGCCGGAGTGGTGAGTGGAAATAACTTCATATTTACACACATATTTCAAGGCTATTTTTACCACTGCATACAACAGTCTTTAGTCTTATAAGCTAAGAGTCTTTATAAGCTACATAACTGGAGCCAGTGGAATTTGTTAAGCAATTTAAAGTATGCATTGCCGCCATAGAATGGCACCATTTAAGTAACAGGGATAGTGTGGACCATGCTGAGGTTAAGTGCCTTGGTCACTGACAAAATGGTGGTAACTCAAAACTTGATCACTATAATTCACTTAAAATGTTATATTAATTCACATGCACATGTATGTTGTCAGGTGCCATATAACATCAGTGGATGGCTCGACAAAAACAGAGATCCTCTGAATGAAACAGTGGTGGGAATCTTCCAAAGGACGTCAAACAAGTTAATGGCAACCCTCTTCGAGAACTTCATCAGCTTGGATTCAGGTGCATATTATAACAACCGATATTCAAGAGTTAATTCCAATGGACGTGATTGTACTGAGGTGTTTAACATGTATACTTACAAGTACAGAAGCAAAGCCAGGGAGCAAAGAGAAGAGGAGGAAAGGGGCATCATTTCAAACAGTGTCCCAGCTGCATAAGGTGGGTCAAATGATATCTAAATGCACCAGAAAAGCCACTTTTCACTTCTTGAAATATCTGCAAATGTTCAAACTATATAGATATTGGAAATGTCTTGGGAGAGTGAGCCAGTTAAGACTTGCAGTGATGTTTAGGTAATCTGACCCATGAACATCACTTTAAGTCTGTGCTGGCTCAGCTTTCACCAGCTACAGATTGAAAGATGCAGGTAAGAGTAGTTAACATCACCGGTGTAGAAACAGTACACTGAGCATGTTGCATTATGGACTGCGTGTTGAATGATCTTTCCTTCTCTATCACTCTAGGAGAATTTGAACAAGTTGATGACTAATTTGAGAAGCACTCAGCCTCATTTTGTACGATGCATTATCCCCAATGAGACAAAGAACCCAGGTACAAAAAAAGTCACAGTGCAGAGGATGAATGCATTTGTTGTAGAACAAGATCTCCATAAACCGTTCGTATACACATCATCAGTCTTCAGTTTTTGTTCTTGTATCTGATAGGGATGATGGAGCCATTTCTGGTTCTGCACCAGCTTCGCTGCAATGGAGTCCTGGAAGGGATCCGCATTTGCAGGAAGGGATTTCCCAACCGCATTCTCTATGCAGATTTCAAACAGCGGTTCGTTTTTTCTTTATGGGTCAAAACTGTAATTACATCAGCACACATGGAACTAGAAAATGCTGGAATGACATGAATAGAATTTAACCCATCTATCTTTGATGCTACCCAAGTCCCTTTAAAGAAAATCTGTTCACTCGGCGGCCATATTTGCTACACCTCCAGGCAGCTATTTTTGGGCATCCAAGACCAAGTCCTATGTAAATGAATGGGGGAATCCTGAAATCTCAAAAACTGCTTGCTGAACTCACAATTTGATTACTTATTTCAAATAAATTTCAATTTCAATGAACTACCCTATAAATGTTGTTCCTTACGCTCAAATAGCATTAAAAAAGCATAATTTTCCTATCTAGACCATAAATGTGAGTCTCTGGTTTTTATGAGAATCAGAGCAATGACTTAACACTCAGCCATTGGCTGTTTTATTCAGAAGGTGGAACTATTCCACCATATTGCGCATTGCAGTTTCTCCCATTCAGAAGTAATAGGAGTGAATCTTCTTTATATACAGTATCTATAGTCTTTGATTCTACTACTTTTCAAACTCAACTTGCAGCTCTGTATCTTGTTTACTAGCTTAATGAAAAAAAAGGAATTTAAAAGTCAATTCTGATTGGCACTTAACCCTATAATTAAGATGAATAAAGATGAGATTAAACCTTCATGATTTACCAGTTACCGTATCCTGAACCCTTTGGCCATCCCAGAGGACACATATGTGGACAGCAGGAAAGCTGTAGAAAAGTTGCTTGGGTCTCTGGATATCGACCACACGCAGTACAAGTTTGGCCACAGCAAGGTTGATTATTTCGTTCTCTCTCACTCTTTTCCAACTCAGTATTTTCAGTTCTCTGAAACTCATCCTAGGCTACACTGACCTGTGAATCTGTGCTCTTCAGGTTTTCTTTAAGGCGGGACTTCTAGGCCAGCTGGAGGACATGAGGGACGAACGTCTGTCTGAGATCCTCACCTTGCTGCAGGCCTTCTGCAGGGGCAAACTCATGCGGATGGAGCGCAGGAGGATGATGAAAGAGAAGTATGTGCCGTTTGGAGGTTCAAATCATGACAATAGTTAGAAAGTGTCTAAATGCAAATAGTTGCTTTTACTCACTTACTAAAGAAAGTGTCAGTTTGCAGCTCTCGCTTACTTGAGCCCGTTATAAGCACTTGTGAAAAACTGCTGAGAGTGTGCACAGTCCTGTGAGCCTGCAAATCTATGGGAGGAATGTCCAAAGTGCATGCAGACTATGTCGTGGCGTGTGTCCGGCGTGTGTCTGTATGTTTTGTACGTGTGTGAGCGGTCGCTACAGAAAAAGCCAGTTAAACCCCCTCCACCCCAAATGGCATTTACAAAAGCAGGTGTGGAGGTAGGTCATGTATCCCGCAAACACTGCACATACCAGTTGTTCATGGTTTCTTAGCAGAGTCACACCTCCTGTCTTTTTTATAAATAACCCTCTTTTGTCCAGAAAGGATATGTCTGGAAGCAGGCTGAAAATGGCTGAAATGCCATCCCAGGTGACAGGGTATTAATGGGTTCAGCTTTAGATAATCAACAACTTCTACCTGACCTTTGACTGTCCCTGATTGTGTCGCCGCTTCAGCAATGCGGAATTGATTTACTCTTTAGGCATGTTCAGTATCACGGTGGGATTACTGATATAGAACACACGAAACAATGGCGTGTGGCAGCCTGGCCCTATTTGGTGCTAGACATACTGAGCTAATTTAGAACAACAAGGGGCGGGGAGTGTGAGGTGCAGGCTACAAAATACACGGGGCTTCTTTTATTCTTGGACAAAAGAGCAAAGTTTGAAAGAGTTTAGAGAAAGTACAAAAGGCTTTATCTTGATACTCCTCAATTAGGCTTGTAATAATATCTTTTGTTGAAATTTACAATGTATTCATCTGATGTTCTATGTGATACTTCCTAGATCTCTGTTAATACAAGCACCAGGGTCAATGACATGATTCACATTTTGTTCTAGATCTATTCATTTAAAACTGTTTTGTGACTTTAATACACTGCTTCTATGATGCATATTTGAAGAAATGAAATTCATTTTGATATTTGATGATGAGTCGAAATAAAAGAGCATTACAACTGTCCTGATATCGGACGGAAAAACAAAATGAATAATAAAAATTCATTTTAAAATCATGAAATTCTTTCTAAAGAAAGGTTTGTGGTGCAATCAACATATACAGAGAAAACAAAAGTTAAAACTTAATTAATTAAGAAATATGAATTTTATATAAAACATATATTTTTTAACTTTTTTGGAAAACTGATTAATATACATTCCATGCACTTAGATGTAAGAACAATGCTATTATATTATAAGGTGGTTCCACCACAAGATATTTTTAAGAGTTTCTTGGTTGGTTTTGAAACCAACATTATGTAATTAATCCACCGTCTCATTATCTTCTCTCAGGGAAGCTCTGATGGTCATTCAGTGGAACATCCGTGCTTTTCATGCCGTCAAGAACTGGCCGTGGATGTGTCTGTTCTTCAAGATCAAACCCCTGCTGAGGAGCGCAGCTACAGAGAAGGAGCTGGCGACACTGAAGGAGGAGTTCCAGAAGCTAAAAGAGACTCTCGAGAGGTCTGAGGTGAAGAGGAAGGAGTTTGAGGAGAGACAGGTCTCCTTGGTGCAAGAGAAAAATGACCTCTCCCTACAGCTTCAAGCGGTTAGTGTCAGAGTTGATTCACAGCACTGCAACAAGTTACAAATCAGAATCACATAGTTTCTAACATGATGATGTCTTCGTGATCATATCTTGATGCATCATGCATTCTGACCCTAGGAGCAGGATAACCTGGCCGATGCTGAGGACCGCTGTAACCTGCTAATCAAGTCTAAGATCCAGATGGAGGGGAAAATTAAGGAGCTGATGGAGAGGCTTGAAGACGAAGAGGAGGTTAATGCCACCATTTTGGCCAAGAAACGCAAACTTGAGGATGAGTGTATTGAACTGAAGAAAGACCTGGATGACCTAGAGATTACTTTGGCCAAGGTAGAGAAGGAAAAACATGCCACTGAGAACAAGGTAACTGACACGCTCAAGGATGGCGAAATGTTGTCTGCATTTGATGCTTTAATGAACTGTTTAACAAGAACCTTCTTTTTACTTATCTAAGGTGAAAAACTTGTTGGAGGAAATGGCTGTACTGGATGAAACCATCCTCAGGCTGACAAAAGAGAAGAAAGCACTGCAGGATGCTCATCAGCAGGCTCTGGAAGACCTGCAGAATGAGGAAAACAAAGTGAACATGCTGTCCAAGGCCAAGATCAAACTTGAGCAGCAGGTGGATGATGTGAGTATGAAGTGGTCTCAGTTAAACCCTATGAGACAAACTTAAAATAAGCCTGTGTTTTACTCACCCTCGAGCCATCCTAGGTGTATATGACTTTCTGCTTTCAGACAAATCTAATCCAATCTAATATAAAAAATTGTCCTGGCTTTTCCAAGCGTCATTATTGCAGTGCAGTGGTTCCCAAACCTGTCCTGGAGTACCCCCAACACTGCACATTTTCTTTGTCTCCCTAATTAAACACATCTGATTCAACCCTGCAGTGTTGGGGGTACTCCAGGACAGGTTTGGGAACCACTGTTGCAGTGGGTGGGTTTTTCTCTTTAACAGTCCAATAATAAATATGCGCATCCATAATAAAACGTGCCTCACATGGCTCCAGGACATGAATACAGGCCCCCTGTAAGCCATTCCATGCATTTTTGTAAGAACAATATCCATGTTTCAAACGTAATAAACAGAAGAAAGTCATATACACCTAGGATGGCTTGAGGGTGAGTAAAACACAGGTTTATTTTCATTTTTGGGTGAACTAACCCTTTAAGAGTCCATAACAATCAGTAACTCCCTTATCACGGGGCAGATTTACAATTGCAAATGAAATGCTTATTAGATTAGACACAACTCAATGTTTATTATTATTTTCCCAACTGCAACAGTTAGAGGGATCTTTGGAGCAAGAGAAGAAAGTGCGGATGGATCTGGAGCGAGTGAAGCGGAAGCTTGAGGGAGATCTAAAGATTTCCATCGAGTCCTCCATGGATTTAGAGAACAGCAAACAGCAGCTAGAGGAAAGACTGAAGAAGTGAGATTTTACAGACATTATGCAGTCTTAATGTTGCAAATGGAAGCACTGTGCTGTGCTGTTTGATCAAATGAGCTCTAATGAAGTCTGTATATGGTCTTTTCTGAAGGAAAGACCTTGAAATGGTTCACATAGGTGCAAAGATTGAAGAGGAGCAAGCCTTGGTTATGCAACTGCAGAAAAAAATTAAAGAATTACAGGTAATTATCTGGCTAATGACCAAAAATCACGCATTTGCATATTGAGTTATTACTATAAAAGTATTGTGGTAAACTCTTTACAGACACGAATAGAAGAGCTTGAGGAGGAACTTGAGGCTGAAAGAGCAGCTCGATTAAAGTCGGACAAGCAGCGTGCTGATGTATCAAGAGAACTGGAGGAGTTAAGTGAACGTCTGGAGGAAGCAGGAGGTGCTACCGCTGCCCAGATCGAGATGAACAAGAAGCGGGAGGCTGACTTCCTAAAAATGCGGAGAGATCTGGAAGAAGCCTCACTGCATCACGAAACTACTATGGCCATGTTGAGGAGAAAGCACGCGGACACTGTGGCTGAGTTAGGGGAGCAACTGGACAACCTACAGAGGGTCAAGCAGAAGCTGGAGAAGGAAAAGGCAGAAATCAGAATGGAGTCTGAAGATCTGGCATCTAACCTTGAACATCTCTCCAGAGCCAAAGTGAGACATCTCAATGTGCTTTACCTGGTTTCTGAGACAGACTCGTAATGCCACTGTCTTATCATCCATGAACCTCATGTTTAAAACATGAACTGGGTTGTTATATGCCAAATGAGAGAGTTAACAGAAAGACTGTTGTTTGCAGGCAACCACAGAGAAAATGTGCAGGATGTATGAAGACCAGCTGAATGAGTCTAAAACCAAGGTGGAGGAACTCCAGAGACAGCTGATGGATGTCACCTCTCAAAAAGCACGGGCCCAGACAGAGAGCGGTCAGTGCCCTGCACTATCAAAGAGAATGAAGATCAGGAGCTAGAAATATATAGAATCTCCAATAGAAAATAAGATAAACTTTTTTTATAGAAACAAGTGGCAAAACTGAGTTCAAATAATGTAAGAAAAAAAATCCACTGGCACTTGCTAAAGGCTTTGTGTTCTCTTTTTGGTCTTATGTTAACAGCTGAGGTCAGTCGCAGACTGGAAGAAAGAGAGGTTTTGGTTATGCAACTGCAACGGACAAAGAGTGCTCTCAGCCAGAGCATGGAAGAGCTGAAGAAACAGCTAGAAGAGGAATGCAAAGTGAGACAGACTTTTACTACACTGGATGCACTTGTGCTAGTTCTAACCGAAATTATTTAATGTTTGCTGAAGAAAGACAGGAAACATAACAATATTGTGACGGACAAAAAAAGCATTGGGGAAAAAGCCTTTAGAAGTTGATGTATTTTTGTACACTACTGATGAAATGTTTGGGATCTGCAAGATGGAGGGTAAGAAATGAATACCTTGATTCTAATAGGACACACTAAACTGATTAAAAGTGACACTAAAGACTGACTTCTGAAGTATCATTACCTAAATTATGGATGCAGAAAATTCAGTTTTAGCATTTAAGGAATAATTATAGTAAAAATTTAAAATATATTTTTGATTGTAATATTATTTTAAAATATTACTGTATTATCGTATCTTTGATCAAATAAATGCAGCTTTAGTGAGCATAAGAGACTTAAGGATTATTACAAATCTTGCTGACCCCAAACTTTTAAACAATAGTGTTTATATATTCAGTATATTCATCTCAAGTGTATCATATTTCAAATCATACTGGGTTTGTGTTTATGTACCAGGCAAAGAGCAGTTTAGCTCATGCGGTACAGTCATCCAGGCATGATTGTGAGCTTCTGAGAGAGCAGTTTGAGGAGGAGCAGGAGGCCAAATCTGAGCTGCAGCGTGCTCTGTCTAAAGCCAACGCCGAGATCGCACAGTGGAGGACAAAGTATGAGACTGATGCCATTCAGAGGACAGATGAACTAGAGGACGCCAAGTAAGAGATCACTGTGCTCTCAGTCGGTGTAGCTTTGTGTCAGTGAATTGCTGATTTATTTCATAAAACTGATTTGTCTTGCTTCAGGAAGAAGCTGATTGCAAGGCTCCAAAGTTCTGAGGAGGCAGTGGAAGCCTCCAATGCCAAATGTGCCTCGCTGGAGAAGACCAAGCACCGCCTGCAGACTGAGATCGAGGACTTGATGGTTGATTTGGAACGCTCTAATGCTGTGGCCGTTGCATTGGACAAAAAGCAGCGCAATTTTGATAAGGTCAGGATGACCTGATTTAACCAGGCATTGTTCATATCTATTTTCTACTAACACATATTCTTATTACTATGTCCAGGTCCTGTGTGAATGGAGGCAGAAGTTTGAGGAGACCCAGGCCGAGCTGGAAAGCACTCAGAAAGAGTCCCGTAGTCTGAGCACAGAGCTCTTCAAGCTCAAAAACTCCTATGAAGAAGCCCTAGACCAGCTGGAGACAATCAAACGGGAGAACAAGAACCTGCAGGGTACAAAGACTGTTCATATACTCCAGTAAAGGGCGTATTTGTGAAATATAAAGATTCGATTTTGGACAAGAATGATTTTCAAAATGAGCCCAACCAGTATGTTTGTTTTGCAGAGGAAATTATTGACTTGACTGATCAGATTAGTCATGGCAACAAGACCATCCATGAGCTTGAACAGATGAAGAAGGTGCTGGACCACGAGAAGAGCGGCATCCAAGCAGCACTGGAGGAGGCAGAGGTGATGAATATGAGCTGAAATACCAGTCGATGCTCACCTGCGGACATTAAGAATTATATACTTTGCTAAAAAGCTAATGTGCATCTAATTCTGATTTAGGGCACACTGGAGCATGAAGAAAGCAAGACCATACGCATCCAGCTGGAGCTCAGCCAGACTAGAACTGAAGTTGAAAAGAAACTTGCAGAGAAAGATGAAGAGATTGACAATCTCCGGTAAGGGAAAAAGACAAGAAAACATACTATTAAAGTTCCAGCATATAATTAAGTCACATGAAACTATTTATCAATGCAGTCGAAACCATCAGCGGACTCTGGACACCATGCAGACCACACTGGATGCAGAGATCAGGGCACGTAATGAAGCAGTCAGGGTCAAGAAAAAGATGGAGGGAGACATGAATGAGATGGAGATCCATCTGAACCATGCAAACAGACAAGCTGTGGAGTCTCAGAAAATGGTGCGCAACCTACAGCTTCAAATCAAGGTGAGACAGAAGGACTGGTTGCATCAATATGCAGGTTAAAAAGATCATCAGCTATATGGAAGAACTCAACCTTAAACTGACACTGGAGATAATCTTTAGGGATGCATAATATAGTGGTTTTTTCAATAATCATTATCCATTGATATTGAATATTTCATTGTCCATGCTCATTTCATTGAATTTTACATTTTAAACATACACTTAATATGAAAACAATTACCAGCTTATCTGTATCTACCAATATCTTAATATCAATTCATGCCTATTGATTTGTATCCCTCACAATGAAATCGTTATAGAAATAATCATTTCAATTAAGCATGTTAGTGCTCTTTTATCGAGTGCAATTGGTTTGTCTTCTCAGGACCTGCAGTTAGAGTTAGATGAGTCTATACATCAGTGTGAGGACCTGAAGGAGCAGATGACGCTCACAGAAAGAAGAAACACCCTGCTTACAGCAGAGTTGGAGGAGCTGCGTGGAGTGGTGGAGCAAACCGACCGCATGCGTCGAGTCGCTGAGCACGAGCTTCTGGAGTCCACTGAGAGAGTGAACCTGCTGCACGCTCAGGCAAGTCTCACTCAGTTTAACTCACGTTTATTTGTATAGCGCTTTTCACAATACAAAAACGTTTTTAGTAGTAGCTAATCAGTGGTGACTATCATTAATCATTAATGCTATAATTAAACATGCCAATCTCACCTGTCAATCCACTGACCTCTACAGAACACGGTAGTGTTGAACCACAAGAAGAAGTTAGAGAGTGATCTGTCCTCACTGTCTGGCGAGGTGGACGATGCTCTGCAGGAGTGTCGTAATGCTGAAGAGAAGGCGAAGAAGGCCATAACTGATGTAAGATCCTACCGGAACAACAATAGTGTGCATTAGTGCCTGCCCACTTTTTCATCTGCGTTGGTTCCAGAAGAATTTTTGCCGTTTGATAGTACAGCATTTAACTGAATTTCCCCCTCATTAGGCAGCCATGATGGCAGAAGAACTGAAGAAGGAACAGGACACCAGCAGCCACCTGGAGAGGATGAAGAGGAACATGGAGCAGACGGTTAAAGACCTGCAGATACGTCTGGATGAGGCCGAGCAGACTGCGCTGAAGGGGGGAAAGAAACAGATTCAGAAACTGGAAATTCGGGTAAGCAGAAAAATGTCTATTTCAGCTTCAGTGAGAGCATGTATATAACACTATTTACGGATGAACCTGCATCTGTGGGAACATTTCCATCCTCAGGTGCGAGAGCTAGAAGGAGAGCTGGAGTGCGAGCAGAAGAAGAGCGGAGAATTTCAAAAAGGACTACGAAAATATGAGAGGAGGATTAAAGAGCTCACTTACCAGGTATTAACTCGCAGGACACACGTGAAAGAGCGTGAAAAACTGTGTGTGTCATCTTCAGTGCGTTTAAAAGACTGTTCTGTCTGTAGACAGAGGAGGACAGGAAAACTCTCCTGAGGATGCAAGACCTGATTGACAAACTACAGGCAAAAGTAAAGAGCTTTAAGAGACAAGCCGAGGATGCAGTACGTACCTCCTGTTCATTTACGCTGTCAACTTTGTGAATTCATTCATTGGGACAAAATGGTGTTTGAAAAGAATATATCATGTGACCTGTTAAACATTATGGCACTGTCCACTTTAAAGGCACACAGATTTCAGAGATCTGTATTTTACTTTTGTATGGCAGGAGGAGCAGGCCAACTGCAATATGTGTCGATTCAAGAAGATCCAGCATGAGCTGGATGAAGCCGAGGAGAGGGCAGATATAGCCGAAACTCAGGTCAACAAGCTGCGTGTGCGCACCCAAAAGACTCACGTCGTCAAGGTAACACACACTCATACTTAAACAGATCGATCACCCAAAAATGAGATTTCTGTCATCATTTACCTTTTTTATTTTTTCATCCATACAATACATTTTTATAGGGGTCCAAAAACAACACTGGACACCATTGACCCATTTTCATTATTTTGAGGAAAAGGAGAAAGAGAGAGAACATGAAGACATTTCAAAATATGCTCTTTTTTTATTCCACAGAAAATGGAACAATGAAAATAAAAATGACAGAGTGTTCATTCTTGGGTGAACTCACTCTTTAGGTGTGAATAAACTGAAATAATAAAAGTATAATAATAAAAACATACTTTTTTGTTCACAGATCGTGGAGTGAAGACTGACTTAAGCCAGATGACTTTTAAGAGTCATATATCGTGTGACAAGTACCTTTCCTTTCATTTTGGTTTTGGAAATGTTTAATGCTTACTGAAGGTCAACGCAAACTGATTTTTCTTGTTGTTATTGAAGCCTTCAAAGATAAAATGCTGATTTTAAATGTCAAATAGTAATCTTGAAAAGTTTTTTTAAACGTTTGTTCATGTCTTTCCTGGAACGGTCTCAGACTTCGCAATGTTTTGGAAAATCACAGTGTCATTACAGCTGAAGAGCAGCACGAGGAAACAGCTTTTTGAAACTGGACTGAGTTTAAGGACCCACAGGGTATTTAAAAAGCTATTTGGACATGATAAATTAATGCCTAAACGGAAATGTTTGCTTGATCATGTCAAGTTGCACAGAAATCAATTTGCAATAAAAATGCTAATGGGTTCGTTTTTCTGGTCCAGCACAGCCTGTCACCAAATAATGTACCAAACCTGCGCTTCTAGTTTTAACAGTGGGTTAATTGATCACTTTTGTGTTCCTTCCAGGGATGAAAACTCATGAATGGTCAGAGTCACAGTCAGTCAACTAGATTTTTACATTTTTGATTATGATGATTTCAAATTAAGTAAATGTAAATTATTTAAAATGTAATATTATCTGGCTGCTACAAAAAGAGTTAATCTTACTATGGTTCTGCTGGTCTCTCCTTTACCAGTTTACACACTGTTGTATCAGCAGGAAACTGACAAAAGACCAATTAGATACAATGTAATTAGAATTTAACATAAAGAGATAAAACCCCCCAAATTTAAATTCTGTCATTACTTACTCACCCTCTTCTCGTGCTAAACCTGCAAAACATTTATAAGACAAATTTAGATATTTCTGATGAAATCCGAGAGCTTTCTGACCCTGCATAGAAAGCAGTGGAACAGACATGTTCCAGAAAGGCCCAGAAAAACTTGTTGAATAATGTAATTTTTTGGTTTTCTTTGAGCACAAAAAATATTCTTATAGCTTCATAAAATTCAGGTTGAAGCACAGATGTTAAATTAACTATTTTAATGATCTCCTTACTACCTTTCTGGGCATTGAAGAAAAGAACAAAAAGAACAAAAAAGATCATTCCATCCAGAGTCTCTGAGCAATGCCAACTTTACTCAAGTTCCCTGGTCAGACTGAAGAGAAAAAATATATAAAAAAAAGACCAATGGAAAGGGCTATTGTTTTTGCTTTATGGAGAAAGTACAATTACATAATTTTATTTTATCAGTACAGAAAACAAAAATGATACATTTCACTTAAAAATAAAGTAAACCTGGAAAACTTAATGTATTTTAATTTATCACTCTTTTACAAAAATATTAGTTAAAATCTTAAACCTGGCTCTATATCCCTACGTTTCCATAAACTGATTTTAACAGATGAATTAGTACCCATACTCACAGAAACATGCTTGTGATAAAACAAGATCTTTATTTTCTTCTGTTGATTTTGTATTTAAGTTTGCGGCTGAAATTTTTAATTTTAGGTCGAGTGAGAACTACGTACATAATAACATAAATATACAGGCAGTATGTAAACTAAGCTAATCACCAATATTAGACATTAGAATGCCCCTGAATTAAATAGAGTTTTTTTGCAGTAAGGAACAGAGGGCAGTGAGGCTCTTCCGGACTACTTCCAGGAGTTTGTCATGTCTGAATGCGTAACTTGACAAGCCAACCTACAGGAGGCGAGAGAATTCAGCACTAGAAAACAAGGCAGCTGTAACTCTACCAACTAAAAAAACATCCAGACCCTAGTGCCACTGCAAACACAAACACACCTACAGTGGCATTACATATTCCCACGCACATTCACTTCACATTTAATACTTTGAGCCAACATACATTCATGCTATCGAACACGAGCAGATCAATACCCTCAGCACCAAGAATACCCAGACACACACACACACACACACACACACACACACACACCCCCATTCTGTAATGCATCTGTATGGACTAGGTCTTATAAACTTGATGCCATGATGTAATTCTGATGTAAAGAGAGTCCTCTCAGTCTCTATAGTCACAGCTCCAGGAAGTCTCTGTCCAGGTCCCTGTAGGCTTCATCGATGTAGGAGGCAATAGCACAGCGTGAGCTTCTTCCAGAGGCCAGAAGCACTGAGACCGTCTCCTTCCAGTAGGTGAAGGGAATACAAGAGCTCTGTTTTTGGGAAGAGATAGAAAAGTTTATGGCTTTAGAGCTCACAACCATGAGAGGATATCAGTATTTGGTCAATGGAGCCGAGCTCACGTTCTCCAGGCAGGTGCTGTCCTTGTCCTTGTTGAGGTAGTGGTGCTGCCAGAAGCGCAGCAGGTTGTGGAAGTTGTTGAGCAGGCAGCCGGGGTATTTCTCAGCATATTCCTTCTCTCGCAGAGCGCTCAGATAGAGAGGCAACTTATCCCGCCTCCGCGCCAGCATCAGAACCACCAGACTGGTGTTCAGGCAGCTCACGTTCTCCTGTGAAGGATCAAAATCATGCCAATCGGTTTTAAGGGTCAATAGTATAGAATAAAACAAAAAAACAGTAACACTTTATTTTATGGTGTCATTGTTGTTGCACCACTCTTGCTTCTGCTCATGTGTCAGCGATTACCCTTCCCTGTGTCAGTACTGGCACTCATGCTGTAGGATGCCGAACCCCGACACACAAGAAAAAAAAAAAATCGTTTAACTTGCCTGAGTGAGGGTTTGGACATTGACGATGCTTGTCAGTCTGAAAAGGAAGGACAACCTGTTTTCCACTTGAGCCATGTAGGACAAGAGGCGACACTCTGAAAACACTTCAACCACTGAGAAAGAGACAAAGAAACACATCTTTAACACTCTGTAACACTCGCATCCATCTCTCAATGAACTGTTCGGGCATTTGGGTCAAACCTTTGACATCATTGGTCTGGCTCTCAAAGCGGTCCAGAGACAGGACGATACATCGCACCAGCATGTTGGAGTCTACCAGAGAGCTGTTGATCTGAGTCAGGAACATCTGAAACTGAGGCGTGAAAGGGAGAAAGACAGATTTGAGTTACTGGATCATTTCAGTGTGTCTGCTATTAAAAAAAAATTAGTAATAAATCACAAAGGGTCCGACTGTAAACCCACCTTCTCGTCTGTGTTGACATATTTGTTAAATCTTTTGAAGGCATCAATGTTGAACTTCATAAGCTCACCAAGTAGGTCAAAGTAGCTCTGAAGGACATCATGTGATTTGCAGCCGCTGTCGATGATGCAATATAAAATATGCTGAAAAAAGAGAATTATGCGATGACTTAATAGTTCCATAACTGTACACTACCTGGTTAAGATTTTGAAAGTTATTGAAAGGGTTATCTTATACTCACCAAGATTGCATTTATTTGATTACAAACACAGTAATATTTCAAAAACTAGTACAGAAAGTACAGTTGCATCTCAAGAAACATTTTTTATTATTAGCAAAACAGCTTTGCTGCTTCACATTTTTGTGGAAACTGATTAAATTTTTTTCTGGATTCTTAGAAAAAAAAATAGCATTAATTAGAAATAAGAGTTTTGTAACCTTCAATTTCACTTTTAAACAATTTAATGTATCCTTGCTAAATGAATTTCTTTCAAGCCGTGTATGTTCACACAGGTAATGTAATGCATTACGCTCATATTTTGCTCACCTCTAACAGGCCTCTTCTGAGAAGGAACACTTGATCAGCATATGACGGCGTTCCTCTCAGAAAACTCTCCACGGCTCTTGCCTGCCAGAACCTGAAGCGAAACATGGAGAAATGTCAATCTCAAGACACAAGATATCCATTAAGTGTAAGAAAACATTACAAAATCTAACTAAAGATTTCACCTGAATGAAGAATCAATTGGCTCTTTCTTCATGACTGAGATTAACCGTGTAAGAAGACCCTTTTTACCATCGCAGACAAGGTTCCTATAAACAAATTGAACAATTAATATAAACCAATTAATAAGCAGTTCGGAACTTAAGTAATATGATATGAAGAGCGTCCCCATGCCTGTCTGTGTTATTCAGTGCTTCCATTTCAAAGACGTTTGCATTCAGGTAGATGTCACTCAGTTCATTCAGTTCCTGTCCACTCAGAAGAAGGTATTTATTCCTGTGAACAATAAAAAAAAAAATAAGTTTCCTATCAGACCAGTTTGACTTTTCTCAGTTGGAGCATTTCCTTGCATCTCTTTGTGACACTCACTCGTGGTGGTCACTGAAGCTCTGCAGAAGCCGGAGGAACTGGATCTTGAAAGAGATCTCCTGATGAAGAGGGGAAAACTACTGTATTCAACCGCTGTAACCATCCAGATGGAAGAGTCTTTTAAATAATTCAGAGGAATAAAGGGCTGCTTCTTACCGGACTGCAGTCACAGTTCTGGTTCTGCCGATGTAGGACGTGTCCAGAAGCCTGCCTTCTCCAGATCAGCTTATCAAACAGGTTATTGAGACCTGGAATTAACCTGAACTCTGCCAACATTCGGTGAACCTGAGTCACAAGAGTAAAAATCGAAATATCATTCAGAAGTTAAGGTTCAGTATGATTTGTTTTTATTTTAAAAGACATTAAAGTTGCTGTTCGTTCTTTCTCGAGCAATTCAGCACAGAAAGATGAAAGAAATGTACAAGAAATGTATGTACAGATGTATAGAAAGCTGCAAGAAATGCACAATTCAATGTCATGATAATATTTTTTTAATATTTATTTGATCCCACTGGTATAAATGACTTTAGAAATATATTTAAATAGAAAACAGTTACTTTAAATTGTAATGTTTTAATATAACTACTGTTTTGCTATACATATATAGATACATACACACACAAATTCAAACTCTTAATAAACAGACAGGTCAAGCTTAGTCAACATTATTAAGTGACTGCTCAGTTAACTAGTAGGTCATCCTGACTCATTCCACGTCATGTGTATTAAAATTCACAATCACTTCAATCCCATCACATTACCTGATTTCTCTGTCGGCCCATAAGAAGCACACACAGCACATAGAGAACCTCCACTTTGTACATGATCTCGTGTACGATCTTCATGGATTGGGGCAGTCTGTGTCTGAGCAGACGAGAGGACAGGGAGCTCTCATCAGATGACTCTGAAAGACAGCCAATCAAGACTTGGTGAGACCAAATAATGCAGCTAACGCAAATACCAGAGCGGGAAAGAGAGGAGGACCTCACCTGTACTGCTCTGCTCTGCTTCTTCAATTGCTAACTGCATGAGAGCATCTACAACCAATGCATTGTCAAGCCAGCTGTGCCAGTCCTCCAGCTCCAGTCGGGCGGAGGCATCCGCCGCCTCTGTAACTTTCCGTGTGGCGAGCTTACACAGACGCTCAATGAAGCCTGGGATATTGACCAGAGTCACTGCAGAAAGATCACATGACACTGTAAAATGTATAGTGTTATTTTAAATGAGGGCATTTATAACCCATCAGCATGTTTTGTGGATTAACTGCAGTTGTGTTTTCTAACCCTGGTTTGTCTCGGCGCGTGATGGGCATGTGCTGGTCTTTTGCTGGGTGCTGCGGGCCAGGAGGGTGTGTTTGTCATCTACATCCACGTCTGGTTCTGATATGGTGACTGAGAGGATACGACAGAAGTTGGCCAGCTGCTGCTGGTTGAAGCTCTGGACCAGACTGGCCAAGTTTGGAATTACTTCAAGCTGGATGATTTCCTAAAATTAAATTAAGATTTATTGCATTGCTAAAGTTCAGATAGCACTTTTCTGAAGTTTAATAACGCTTTTAATACATTTTACAATGCCAATTATTACTGTAATGGCACACACTGAATTTTCAGCATCATTATTACCCCAGTCTTCAATGTCAGAAATCCTTCAGAAATCATTCTAACATGCAGATTTGCTCAATTTCTTATCAATTTTTTTTTTTGTGGAAACTGATACAGTGTATGTGCTTTGGCTTTTACCTTTCGAACACTCAGAATGTCCTCAATAAGGGTGGCAGTTTGTAGGAAAACCTTTTTATTGGACATGAGACTGAACAGGAACGTGACGAAATCCTCCCTTGCTGCAAGGCTTTTTGTAACGCCCTCGGTCTGTCAGACAAAAACAGAGGCTGTTATTCATAAGGAAACAAGCTAAATAATTCCGAATTATTATTTGCATCCTTCCAGAGTCATACACATTGTTTTACACTTACACATATACAGCAGTTGTACAGAACACTTAGACAATCCTTGATGAGATCATCACTCACTGAAAAGAATGAAGCAAACCTTTAATGACTGGGACAGCATTACTAAAAACCAAGTTTTATTTCTGCTCTTAAATTATGTAAATAAAGACTATTATTTTTTAAATAAGCTTACGTATGGGTAGGTCTCCCTGTACTGTGAGCGTTGGCCGCATCAGAATCTCTACAAATAACTGCAGATGAATGACAAGAGCATAATGAGTAACTAACAAATATGCATTCTGCAATTATGATAATTATGGTACCAGCCAAACTGCTTTCTTTCAGAGTGAAATATTCCAAGTTGGTAAAATTCAGTTTGTGCTGTTTTTTTCCACACCGCAAGAGTGGAATAAGAAGACAAAGCTAAAAAACATGTAACAGCACTTGATGAGAAGCTCGTCACTTAAAGTGAGTATCAATCTCATAATAAATCATGTGTTACAATAATTTAGTGACGGATAAAAACAGAGCATGATGGAAAATTTCACAATGGAATTATGGGGAAACTCAGTATATCAGAGTAACAATTATTTATAGCACAAACTCTGCTTTGACTTCATTTTTGAGAGTGTTCATTTCTAAATGTACAGCTACTGATCTGTTTAATATAAGAAAACAACTGCATTATTATTAATTTAAAAACTTTCTAATATGCCGATTTGGTGCTTAAGAAACTTATCTATGTAGAAAATGTTCAGATGTTTAACATTTTTGTGTAAACTGATACTTTTTTTCAGGATTCTTTGGTGAACAGAAAGTTCAAACAGTATTTATTAAAATTGAAATGTTTTGTAATATTTGCAGTGTGTTTACTATACATTTTGAACAATTTAATGATGAATTTAATGCTGTGTTTGACACTATATCAACCACAACATTCTTTTGAGCAAACTATTATGTTGCCACAATTATGTTGGCATTAGTGGAATCGAAATGGCATGGTTCAAATCTTACTTTTCTGACCATCATCAATTTGTAGCAGTGAATGACGAGGTATCATATCGATCACAAATACAGTATGGAGTACCACAAGGCTCAGTACCATGAGCGCTGCTTTTCACGCTCCTTATGGAGTATTCTTTTAACTCAAGACAGTTTGTACAATAGTGTACATTTTTGCAAGCTCTCGGAGCTCTTGATCAATCATAACTAAAAACATCACTGAATACAATTAAACTTATTTTGATCAAGATGAGTAATATTTAACTACAAAAAAACTCACATCAACTCCTCCAAATAAGTCAAACGTATATGTATTTGGAGAAATCGACTCCTGCGGTGTTTTGCGCTCCTCTGTGACAAATGACATAGCCTCCATAGAAAGCAATGATGACAGATCCTGCACAATCGCAAAACAAATCACTTAACATCTGATAGCAAGTTAAACAAATGTACTTAAGGAGATGCATTGTGTAAACAGACAAGGGAAGCTTTGAATACCATGACCGTGCTGTGAATCTTAGAGAGATCGCTGTTGGGATGGCTGCTCTCGTGAAGTCTCCTCAATAACACTGGTATCCCCTGCCATTGAGCTCTTTTATCTCTCTCTTCCAGCAGAGCCACAGGAAACTGCATTTGACAACACAATCACAACACTTGTCAAGCACTGCAAATACACTTCAAATAAGACAAACGGGTCAGACACTATATTATTTCTCTTCTTAGTATCATTGATTGTTTTAGCACTACGTAGCTTAGGCAAGTGATATCGTCTAAACGCTGTATATTTTAGTTTTAAACCTATTTTATATCCTTGACTCTTAAGGCCCTCGTATGTAAACAGTGTCCAAGAATCGATTTGACGACCGTTCAGACCTTCATATAATTTAAGATCTCACCTGAGACCCTCTAGTCAACCCAACACCCTTGATTTGGCCCTGTCTGATTTTATTTAAAATGTTTTTGCATGAATTTCCTCTTCTTGTTTGGGTCCGTGAAACCCCAGAGCTCGTTGTCGCCATTGCTGTTCCTCTGACGTCGTAACGTTGAGAAGTTTCCACGAACGCAGCGGGGACGACAGAGTCAATACTGCTCCCTACTGGACTGGCGTGGAAACTACAAGCAGCGGAATACGTGTTACTGACCACCAATGTCTCTACTGAATCACAGCTGTGCAACTCATTAATGATTAAATGACACACCCTGAATACACACCTATATTCCAACGTTCAAAATATAAATGACAAAATATTAATTTCAAGATGCAAGAAATGTAACTGTAGCTGTATAATTTAATTATACATATAAAGAAATTCATAGACACATACAATGCTTATTATGGGCATAAACCACATATTCATAATCATCCATTCATTTTGAATTTTAACCCTGATGCATGTTCTGTTTAATGAAGAAAAAATACATTAAAAAAATTCGTGTTTATTTTAACTTAGAAACAACAATAAATAATAATGAATTAATAATAATAATAATAATAATAATATATTATTCGTTTTTTAACTATGGAACATTTAGTATGAAATCACACACAAACATTAATAACAAATTCTACTACTTCTAACAAAAATAATAATTAAATCAATAATTCATGCTTCAACTCTGAAGAATATATTTAATCAAAGCTTTTAAACTTTCATAATAATAACTAATTATTGGCAGTCAATAATATTAAAAAACACAATATTATTATTATTATTATAGATTTTAAATATTTTGAAACTAGTGAACAGCAAGCATTTAGGATTATTTCTTTGTTTTATTTTAATTTTAAAAAATAATTTTATTTTAATTTTAAAATACATTTTTAATTTTAATTTTAAAATACATTTATAATATTCATTTTAAAATAAATTTTTAATTTAAATTTTTATAAACATATTTTAAACCATTAACATACTGCAATTGTTATGAACTTGTTTTATGAACTTAAAAATAATGTCATATTTTCTATTATATAATTTAAATAAATTAAATAATTAAATTAAGTTTTTAATTCATGGTATCCAATACAATGGACAGATGTATTTTCTGTAATGTAAAGATTGTATTGTTATGTGAATGTATCTGTAACATTTGTGGAAAGAATACAGATATATAGATAATATAACATATAGTAATATATTTTTTTCCTGGTCCACCTACATTTACTGTACACAGTACACTGTAAAAAATGACCTGATCAAAAAGTTATGATAACTTATATATGTCATTAAATCAAACATAAAAAAATGTGTTTTGAAATTTCAACTCAATTGTTTGAGTTTTCAGTCTTCCAGTATAGGTTCATAAGTTACTTCAATGAATCACAAATTCCAGGTGGTTGAATGAACTTGCCATTTTCCATCCTCTGCACTTCAGTAACTGTCTGGTTCAGCTCAGCTTCTAAATCTGACCTCAGAAGACTACAGAGGGTAGTCCGGACTGCTGAGCGAATCATCGGTTCAACTCTCCCATCTATTCAAGAACTGTACTTATCCAGAGTGAGAAAAAAGGCTGTCAAAATTACTCTGGACCCCTCACATCCAGCACACTCCCTCTTTGAACTGTTGCCATCTGGTCGACGCTACAGAGCACTGAGCACTAGAACGACCAGACACAGGACCAGTTTCTTCCCTCAGGCAATCCATCTTATGAACAGCTTATAATAACGGCGGACACACTACACTTTATATTTATATACACACACACTTTATTTATCTAACACACATACTTAGTATACACTTAAATTTTGCACACAATATATATGTACATACATAACTTCATTTTGTAATATACTTGCCTACAATTGTCATTTGTATATTGTTATTCACTCTCTACTTATTTGTATTTTTTATTCTTTTATTATGTGTTTTATGTTCTGTCGCTGTCATTCTGTTGTACTGCGGAGCTTCTGTCACGAAAACAAATTCCTCGTATGTGTACATACCTGGCAATAAAGCTCATTCTGATTCTGATTCTGATTCTGATTTTAAACTGAGTGGGAGTGGGCGTGTTGCAGATTGAGTGGAGGACAGCTCTTTGCGCATGTGCGGGGAACTAACGTACCAACGAAGACAGGCCTAGAGACGAACAAGTTTACGCGCCAGCAAGCAATCAAACTTAATTCGGCCAGGTGCCTTATTTTTTAGAGGTGTGCGATACCGCTAGATTTGGTATCGATCCGATACCAAGTAAATACAGGGCCAGTATCGCCGATACCAATACCAATATCGATACTTTTTAATAATTAAGGTGGATGCGTCTTCAACCTAAATCTAAATGAATTTTCATGACTTTTAATTTGTTTTTGTGATTTGCATTTTGGGTTATTAATCAGTACTACGAAAGCTTTTGTTCAGAAACAACTTTTGGTTACTTCTTATTTATTTAAATAAACAAAGTTACAAAATGATTACTTCACAAATATAAAAAATGTAAAAACAAATTCTCTTTTCAACTAGCATGTTAATAAAAAAATGTTTCTCCTCTTGTGCACTTCTTTTCAGGATTGTTTTCTTAAAGTCACAACGTTTTACTTCACAATGTAAAACAAATTCTCCTTATACAAAATTCCTGAAGCCGACATCTTCCACTATGGAAAGAGGCTGCAGGTCCTTCACAATCATTTCTGATAGACGCCTTGTAATATCCACTGCTCTTGGAGAATCAGTTATTGATAAAATAATAAAAAATAATTAATTCTGGTGCACATCTAGGTGAAGTTTAAATATAGAAACTAGTATCCCTTTCACAGCTAACACAAAAAGGGTAGATCGGCCTGAAAATACAGCCATACAACGCTCTTCTTTCTCTCCGCCTCTGACTGACTGCTGTTAGAAATGCGCGGCTGAGCGGTGCGCGCGCCTGACTGCTGGTGGTAGCGCTAGTGGTGAGTCACGTGACGGTACAACACAGGAGAGGGGGCGGAGAGCAGTGTCGAGCACAAGCAGCACTCTTAGAGCTTGCTCTGCTCTGTGACAGCAGCAGCATTTTGACAAACACGGCCAGGTGGCAAAACGAGAGAAACTGAAACTTAAGTATCGATATTTTCCCGTTGGTATCGATCAATACCGATACCAACGTTGGTATCGATATTATCGATATTAGTATCGATCTGCCCACCTCTATTATTTTTCGTCAGACAAGACGAGTCAGGTTGGCGTGAACAAGTTCGCTATTGGTAAGTGTTTTGTAGATTTTAATGTGCGCTGTCGTTACCTTTTGATATGTGCAACAACTGTGATGTCATTTAAACGAGGCACATTTCAGCGACCGTTAACGTTAGCTAGAACACGTTTGCTAGCAGTTCAGTTTTTTAGTTCAGTCAGAGACGGTTGATAAAGCTTTATCTGAGACAATACCAGTTTTCATTGTAACGTTAGAAAACACCATTTCTGATAGACCGTATTTCAAGGCCAAATACACTAACGTTACCATTCAAAAGTTTGGGTTCAGTCAGATTTTTTATATTTTTAAAAGAAATATCTCCTCACCAAGGCTGCGTTTATTTTATTAAAAATACAAACTAGGTGCTTGAATGAACTTGCCATTTTAAATTGAGTGGAGTACAAGTCTTTGGCGTGTTGCAGATTGTGCGGGGAACTACCAACGAAGCCAGGCCTCGAGACGAACAAGATTACGCGCCAGCAAGCAATCAGTCGGCCGGGTGCCTAATTTTTCCGTCAGACAAGACGAGTCGGTTTGGCGTGAACAAGTTCGCTATTGGTAAGTGTTCGTGTTTTGTAGATTTTAAGAATGTGCGTTGATTAAGCCAATAACGTGATTAACGTTAGCTATTGTTACCCTTTGATATGTGCAACAACTGTGATGTCATTTAAACGAGGCACATTTCAGCGACCATTAACGTTAGCTAGAACACGTTTGCTAGCAGTTCAGTCAGAGACGGTTGATAAAGCTTTATCTGAGACGATACCAGTTTTCATTGTAGAAAACATCATTTCTGATAGACCATATGTCAAGGCCCAATACTGTTCAGAAGTTTGGGTTCAGTCAGATTTTTTGTTTTTAAAAGTAATAACATTATCTCCTGCTCACCAAGGCTGCATTTATTTGATTTAAAAATACAAACAAAAACAGTAATATTGTGAAATTATTCCAGTTTAAAACAGCTGTTTTCTATTTTAATATATTTTAAACTGTAATTTATTTCTGTGATGCACAGCTGTATTTTCAGCATCATTACTCCAGTCTTCAGTGTCACATGATCTTCAGAAATCATTCTAATATGATGATTTGCTGCTCAAGAAACATTTCTGATTATCAATGTTTAAAACAGTTGTGTGTTTGATGAATAGAAAGTTCAAAAGAACAGCATCAGCATTTGAACTGATCAAAAGTTACAGTAAAGTCATTTTATAATGTTAGAAAATATTCTATTTTAAATAAATGCTGTTCTTTTGAACTTTCTTCTCATCAAAGTATTTTGAGAAAAAAATGTACACAACTGTTTTCAACATTGATAATAATCAGAAATGTTTCTTGAGCATCAAATCATCATTAGAATGATTTCTGAAGATCATGTGACACTGAAGACTGTAGTAATGATGCTAAAAATTCAGCTTTGATCACAGGAATAAATTGCAGTTTAAAATATATTAAAATAGAAAACAGCTGTTTTAAATTGGAATAATATTTCACAATATTACTCTTTTTTTTTTTTTTTTTTTTTGCATTTTTAATCAAATAAATGCAGCCTTGCTGAGCAGAAGATGCTACTTTTAAAAACATTAAAAATCTTACTGACCCCAGACTTTTGAAGGGTAGTGTATGTTAATGGCCAGGGCTGCAAAATAATTTTGGAGAACCACTGAGGCTGTTGTTCTTGCTGGGGTCCGCTTGAGTGCGAGCTGAGTAACGTTAGCTGCCTGTCGATCATGGCGGCGATAATAACAAACTAACTTGGTGCTAGATTATTAGCAGCTGCTCGGTTGCTGCAACCTCATTATTGTTTCTTATTACAGTACATTGGTCGCGTTACCTAGAAATAAAGAGCAGTCCAACAATTCATACATCCAATTTGCTAGTTAGACTTAACTAGAAATGTGCTCTTGTTAATTTTTGCAATAACTTTTCTTCTGTTTTGTGTATTTAGGTGCTTTATGATTTACCAGGCTCAACTACTCATTTGATGAAGTGGACTTGTAAATTTAGCAAATTTACCTCGTACATTCAAAAGACTATAGTGAATCATTACAAGGACAAGCATGGACGTGGAAGAACAGGTGGCCGGCCATGTTCTGTGAGAGACAGGTATAACAATAGACAAGACTCAGCCTAAGATTAATCACTTAATCCAATGAATGGATATCAATGTATGAGCTTACCAGACAACCTTAGCTTACTAAATTGTGACTCTGTGCTTTGAAAATCTTTTCTCAAATTTCTTAAACCAGATGTTTGCAATAAAATCTCAACGGTGCTTATTTTTGTTTTGTAGGACACAAACGAAAGAAGGACTGCTGCTCTGCTGGGTCTGCCACACTACCTAAAAGAAGAGCCATCAGACGTCATCAGGATGTGTGACGTAAGACATTTTTCTGTCATGCATAACAGCCCATATACGAACGCACCCGCCCACATACACACTTGCGCACACGCACACGCACACCCCCCACTCACCACACGCACAACCTTTAACACAGAGATTGGATAAGATGCACTCATGGGTGTTGATAAAGTCCTGTGGCAGCAAAGTAGTGATGATGCAGGGAGGAGTGAGGGGCAGAATAGTGATGGGGAGGACGAGGGTTGGGTGGAATAGTGGTGATGGGAGGAGGAGAAAGGAGAAGGAGGTAGAACAATGTTGGTGGAGGAGAGAGAAGGGGTAGAATAGTGATGGGGAGAGGACCCAGTGCAACATACACTTCCCCAGATCTGAGAAAACACAAGTTTTCACCCTTGCAGTAACCTTCCAACACTGCACCTACAAACATGCACACTCACAACTGAAAGATCAAGAAGACTATTAGCCTGAAAACAAGGTTTATGATCACTGAGACTTAAGTAGCTTTGCAGAGCATGTACTTCTTGACCCAAACATTCACACTATTTTTTTTTCTCTTTTTCTGCTTTTTAAGGCCCATGGTTAGACTCTGGCTGCATCCATGGAAGGGATGCAACTTGGCCTGTTGATAGGCTATGTCGGTGACAACCAGGATGCCTTTCCATGTGAGGTCTTCAATGTGACAGTTGTGGTTGAGGAGACTGTTGTGTTTCACAACTTCAAGGATGTGCCATCCAGCTTTGCCATGCTTTTGGGGATCATCTTCTGCGTTAACCTTGAATATCCACGAGCCATGAAGTATTCCTTTGAGTTCCTTCAGAGGGTAGTGATGAAGTTTAAACTAGATCAAGCCTCTGCCAGAGTCCATGGCATCCGAACAAGCTCCTGAGGTATAATTTGTAAACCATGCCCCCCAGAGAATAGGATTGGAAATTTTTTTTTTTCCACATTTGTTTCTGTTGACATGCAAACCAAAGTTGAAGGCAAAAGCACTTAAGCAAACAGGAGAGGAGCCCTGTTTTTTTTTTTTTTTTTTTTTTTTGGACTTGATACATTTACTTTTGTTGGACTGAATACATTTAATGCTGAATATTGTTCAAATAAGAATATAGATATCTATACTGCTGTATGTTTCTATTGGTCTATCTAGCCTACATTCAGCATGACCAACTTTTTGGTTGACAACAGGCAGTGCAGACAACTTCAGGAAGTACACACACCTTCTATACACACACAGTGATAAAAACTTGTGGAGTCCGCTTAGGATACCCCCTCATGGTGTAAGCTCACGCACAACCTTTATATTTATCTTAGCCTCATTATGTGACCCACACCCAACTGAAGTTTGGTACCAAAAAAAGTATTGATTGCATGATTGAAGTGTTTGTATAGCTTCTATTGGATTAACATTGGTTTTAATAAAAAAAAAAAAAAAAAAAGTTTTGTACTCATTTGTCTGTTTTTATACTTAAGTTAAAACAAGACATTCTTTAAGATCATCTTAACTTGATACCCTAATTCAAAGACATTACTTAATTGAAATTACTAAGTTGAACCCACTAATGGGGATAAGTTAACAGAATGCTCATTACTGAGTTCGCTTTATTTTGAACTTGCATAGCAAAGTTGAAACAACAACAATTGTATAGTCATGTTGACTTGCAGAAGGCAATTCACAGCTTAACAAGACTCAAAATAATGAGTTAAAACAATTCATTAATCCATTTTGTTTTTAATTGAAATTTTGAGGCAGCTGCTTAACTTATGATTTTAAGTAGAACCAAGTAGATATTTTTTACAGTGTATGACAAATAAACATTGAGGTTCCTGTTGTTTTCCCAATTTAGGTGGCTTTCCCTCCCCTGTTAAATGACCATAACTCCATCTCTTGGGCGAGGATGAATGAAACCCACACACATATAATCAAGATCATCAAAGCATCAAAGGAGATTGAAGTTATGATAGAAGCCCATAGAAACTCAGCGCACACCCTCTGAGATGATAAACGACTAGCAAGGACAGAGAGACGTGTGCCCATGCTCATGTGTTTCCTGAACACACAAGAAGGATCTGATGGGACTGTGTGCAGGACAACAGCACTAGCTCGGCGACAAGGAAATGGGCGTATGCTGAAGTTGACCCCAACAAACATCCTTCAATTTACTGGTGAGCTGAAAAGGGCGGAAAGCAGCAACAGACCTGGATAAACACGTCCATATTTGCCTCTGCTGGATTTGGATCACATTTGGTGAGTTCACATTTTATTTAATTCACTTTCACTCTTGTTTATGATTTGAATAGTTCTAAAAACAACATTTTAACCATAAAATACAACAGGATTTACACTTTATCACATGAAACTATCCTGTGAATATAACATGATTTCAACAAGGCAATGAAAATGTATGTCTTAGAATTGTATCAGAATCTAAATAACCATTTTAGAAAAGTTTTTGTTACTATAAACATCTCACAGAACATTACAAGACTGGTTATGAGAGTATGACGTTTCTCAAGGCTGTTATTCTCTAGTTTTGCCCTGAGGAAAAGCATGGTGTGTCTCAGAAAAGTCTGAATGAGAGCCTTCATTTCCCAGTTCTGGACTTCAGCCGTAGTCAGTTTACTTCTGGCCTTTTCCATCTTTAAGTTTTAGCAAAAGCAGACTGTTGAACCTCTCGTGCTTACAAAAAACCTGAGGGGAAACATACAGTCATGCAGTTGTATCTTAAACCCTCCAAACAACTATTTTCTTATATAACAATGATGATAATAATAATAATGGTTTCTATCATATAATTAATAGTATTACAAAATAACATACAGAACTTTGTTTTTATATAATAAATATATTAACAACAACAATATATTAATATTTTAACATGTTAAGTTAAATGTTTATAAACATTAATAAAAATAATAATAATGTTTTATAATATAATTGATAGTATTCAAAAAATAAATAACATATGTAACATTATTTATATAATAAATATATAAACAATAAAATAATATTGAGAATATTTAAAAATGTTAAAGAAATATTTATAAACATAATAATAATATGGTCATGAGCTGTGGGTCATGACCGAAAGGACAAGATCCCGGATACAGGCGGCCGAAATGAGCTTTCTCCGTCGGGTGGCTGGGCGCTCCCTTAGAGATAGGGTGAGAAGCTCGGTCACTCGGGAGGAGCTCAGAGTAGAGCCGTTGCTCCTCCACATCGAGAGGAGCCAGCTGAGGTGGCTCGGGCATCTATTTCGGATGCCTCCTGGACGCCTTCCCAGGGAGGTGTTCCAGGCACGTCTCACCGGGAGGAGGCCCCGGGGAAGACCTAGGACACGCTGGAGGGACTATGTCTCCCGGCTGGCCTGGGAACGCCTCGGGGTCCCCCCGGAAGAGCTGGAGGAAGTGGCTAGGGAGAGGGAAGTCTGGGCGTCTCTGCTTAGACTGTTGCCCCCGCGACCCGGCCCCGGATAAGCGGAAGATGATGGATGGATGGATGGATAATAATAATAATAATAATAATAATACAATTTAAGAAGAAGAAGAACAAGACTGCATCAAATATTTTGCACATTTTTTCAAAGTCAAATATGTGTGGTGATGTACAACACAGAAGTTGAGATTTGAGATGTTGACAGGTGCTGCTCATCACCATGGCGTCTCTTCTGCTGTTTGTCACACTGTTTCATCTCATCACACTGACGGCGCTCTTCGTCGCCACCATGCAGAAGGTAAGCATGTGGAACCCTTTACAGCGGATTACGTTCCAAAACTTTTTGATTGATCGTTAGTATAGTGTGCATATGTCTGAAATCATTCATGTACATTTAATCTTCAGTCCTGGTGGGTTTGGGACGGCTCAGAACACTCGGACCTGTGGTACAACTGCAGAATTAACAATACAACAGAGAAAATGTCCTGTGAATCATCAAACGAGACGGGTAAAACAATACATTTGAGCACTTTAACGGATTTGGAATGTGTGAATTTTTTCGAACGTATTGTTTAAAATGAAATAAGAACAGTGTCTTGGTTATGTGTCCATCAGAGTGGCTGCATGCTGTCCAGGTTCTGATGATCCTGTCTGTGGTTTTCTCCGCCGTCTCTTTCCTGATCTTCCTGGGACAGCTCTTCACCATATCTAAAGGAGGACTCTTTTACCTCACCGGCGTCTGCCAGGCATTTGCCGGTAAGCGCTTCTCCCTAATTCACTTTATCACTCGAGGTTACCGTCTTCAGTCCAAGTAAAACACTCATTTCAGTTGTTCTGAAGTCAAGGGAAAATCAAGTGAAATGTTCTGTCTCCTCCTCAGGGCTGAACGTCTTCACGGCTGTGCTCATTTACACTCTGCACAATAAAGAAATCCTTCCGGTCTCGCGGGAGCTGAGCTCGGGACACTTCGGCTACTGCTTTTACTTGGCCTGGGTTTGTGTGCCTCTGCTCCTGTGCAGCGGAGCCATGTACATCCGTCTGCGCAAAAAGGAATAGAAACGAGTCTCCTGGAAAATTGATACACATTTATTTTGTGATTATTTAGACTGTATTTAACCTTATATAAATATACAAAGCTGAAATACACCCGAAGATCAGCCCATTAGTTAACTCTTAAAAGGCAACCATTTAGCTGATTAGATCTATTTTAATAATAAATTCGTTTCATATTGAATGGATACTTTATATAACATTATAGTGGTGCCAATATGCAAAAGTTTTAAGATGTCTTTTGTAAAAAAAAATAAAAAATAAAAAATAATAATAATAATAAATCAATTAGGTCATTAATGTCTGATTTCAGTTTCATTACTGTGTGAAAATATTCCTCACAAATACAGTGTCAGACGGTGGACTCCACAGACCCTGAAAGTGCACAACAAACTCATGACTCCGGTTTCTGAACTAACAGCTTCCATCATGCCGTCTTAGCATGATGTTACACAAACACAGCCTTCAAAAACAAACCACTTCCACAGGGATTGGTGTAGGACATCAGAACCTGGCCGTGACATGCTCTCAAACGCTCCAAAAAATAAAAAGTGCTCTCTAATGCCAGACAAAAGGGTTTAATATCAGGTTCACCACAGCTCACAATCACACAATATCTCCAGAATTATAGTAGGCTTCTGCATAGAACACAAGAAGGCCACTGATATGTTCACCAGCAGCAGAGTCCCAAATTGAAGTTGGCTCTTAATAAACCAATTCATAATTTCATTCTTTAATAACAGGAAAAATATAATAATGACAACAATAAAAAAAAATCAGTATAGAGTGACGACCTAAATAACAAAATAAAGCCTCAGATGTCATAAAAAATAGATAGTTTTGTTTAAAAAAAAAAAAGTTTTATTGACAGTTTGCTTGATATTGGTCATGGGGCTAGAATATAAGGCTACTTTAGTTTTAATTACAGTTTGGAGAAGAGTTAAGAGATGAATCAGAGAACGAGGGATAAAACCGAGGAGGAGGTAAAGCAATGCAGCATGTAGCTGCAAGATAGACACCGAGGTAAAAGGAGGTCAAAACTCTTCAGAAAGCTCTTTATTTCAATCTGAATATGTTCAGCAGTTATTATTAAACTGTTAAACATGTTAGTTCTTCTCTTGGGTTCCTCTCTCTAACTTTATCACAGTGTGATTGATTCCCCTCCATCTCCATTTAGCTTTATCAGAAACACCCATCACCCCAAAACTGTCACAGAGGAATAACATATCACTAAAGAAAACAAAACTAAGTAATTAGAAGTCCTTTCCGTCCCGGTATCTCCAGCTCCAGAGTGCTTTACTAAAGCCAGGTCACCGGTCACTTTATCCGCTGCACTATGACGGCGTTCAGCAGGTTGGCCTCCTTCAGCGTCTGGCTCTCGTCCGTCAGCTCCTTGTTGGGGAAAGTTGTCATGAGAACGAACTCGGTGGCAGCTAAAGCCGGGCGAGCGCTTGCCACAAACTGACGCACATCAGACACCCTGTGATAGACAAAGATGGAATAAGAGGAAGATTTTGATGATATACTGTAGGGTTATTTTCATCTTTTACCTGTGGGTGTGGTTGAACTTCTGCACCAGCCGGCCTCCGTCGGCCAGTCTGATCTGGATGCTCGTGACAGGCTGAGAGCCATCCACACTGATGGAGGCACTGGCCTCAGCTTCACTGGCGGCCTGGTCCTGGGGGTTTCTCTGGAGAGACACCAGCTCTGGAGTGGCACTGGGGAGGTTAGAGGGAAAGAAGGACAGCAAAGTTTGAAAAGTTCAGTCTCAAGCAGCTATATAACTTATAATGATATAGCAATATGAAGATCACGGTGTACATTAATTGATGGATATTCAAAGCATTCATGAATCTGAACAAGCCACTATTAACGAAGTACTATACGACTTAAAAAATAAATAAATGTTGTTATGAATTAGTGCGATTATCAAATCACAGAGGCTGTGATTGAATTTAATAAATATATGCATCTTCTCAAACTTGTTATGAGTAGCCCTTATAAACCTTGTGCTTTTCTATTAAAATAAAACTCAAGCCATACTGTAAAATAAAACTTTTTCTCATACTTTCTTTTACAACTAAATTAAAATAGTATTTTTATATATATATTCATATTATTATTATAGTCATACTGACACAATCACACAATTTTGGGCCAACTTGTGCAGCCCTACAAACAAGCAAAACAAACCTGCAGCTTAATATATATATATATATATATTAGGGGTGTGACGGTTAGTATATAACCGTGAGACCGACGGTTATAGTTGAACACCGTCATTAGAACTCTATAACCGCCAAAACCGTGTCATTAAAATATTTTTTACAAACATTTTTTATCAAAAATTATTTTCATTTTTTAGATAAGATCATAAGATGCGCAATATATCGGGAGACATGGTTTTTACCACTTAATGAAGTTTTGTAAATCGTCAGACATGATATTTACCACTTCATTAAATTTTGCTTTGTAGAAAACCTTTCTTAAAAACGAATTTCGTTTTGTACAAATTTTATCTTAATTTTAATAAATGTTTCATCAACCAATTGCATGTATTTTAATAAATAAAAAGCAAATATAGCAGACAATGATAACCGTGACATGGAAGCACCAGCGCGCCGCTTGCACTGCGACCTAGAGCATATCTCATCGTAAATGAAACTCAGCGTAGGCCTATGCCTCATACTTTAGCATTAAATATCTTTGCTGCATCCTTTCTAGAACAGACAATGGCTTTTTTTTTTGCGGCTCGCATCAGCAAAGCATTGCATCGCCATAGACCGCAAAACAAGCAGCAGATGGCGGGCGGTTGCGGCTTTGAAATTTGCTCTATGATTTCCATGAAGCAAAAAACGAGGACGGAATCTCGAAATCCAGTCATGAAAATGAAACTTGCATTTTAATATGGACAGTCATGGAATTTGCCAAAGTTAGCATAAAATAATCAAATCAAATCTCCATATGGACCAGTATCTGTAAATGTTAAGCCGCAAAAGTTGTTTAAAATATAAATCCGTGTTCTGCGCGTCTCTGTGTGAATTAATGAATGGCAGAGACGTGCAGGTTTGTTTACTACATAGACTGAAGCGCATGACGCTTGCATTAATTTCAGCATCTGAGCTTCAGAGTTCTCTCTCCTTCAAGAGATCTGAACTTTTCAGCTCATCTCAATGGACACACAGCGCAGCTGTATTTGACACTCTGTAAACTCTTTGTGAAGGCGCATGACTCACCGTCGCTTTACTGATAGCGCTGTTTCTCACACATGCAAAGAGAGAGAGAGCGAGAGTCTTACCACGCTTAAACAACACGCTATATGTAAACTATTCTTTGTTGTCTTCTCCTGTCAAAGTAATGGATTAAATTTAGAAATATTCATATTCATTTTCGAACAAGCAGAAGACATACCAGTTTCTCCGGTAGTGGGCGGAGCTAATGGGCAAATGGCAATGGCTTTTTTTTTTTTGCGGCTCGCGGGCGGGTGCCCCTTTACCGATCAGACGACCCCCCCCCCCCCCCCCCCCCCCCCGACGGTTGTGTTATGAACCTAACCGTCATCACCAATTCTGAAACCGGCACACCCCTAATATATATATATATATATATATATATATATATATATATATATATATATATATGCCCTAATGCTATTAACGGCAAATACACAGCTCCAAACACAGGAGAACACTAAAAGTGGCAATAAACTATAAAAGGCAATAAACACCCCCTTGTGATAAAAACTTAGAAAACGAGGCTTAAAACGTTAATACCAAGAGGGTCTGGCTGCAGACTTGCACTTGCACTCTCAGACTTGCACTCTCAGACTTGCACTCTCAGACTTGCACTCTCAGACTTGCACTCTCAGACTTGCACTCTCAGACTTGCACTCTCAGACTTGCACTCTCAGACTTGGATTCTCAGACTTGCACTCTCAGACTTGCACTCTCAGACTTGCACTCTCAGACTTGGATTCTCAGACTTGCACTCTCAGACACTTGTACTTCCGTTAGTGACGTCACTTGCAGTCTTTATTTTTTATTTTATTGATTTTTTTTTTTTTTTTTTTATCTTTTGTTTGAATTTCCCAACATTTTATAACAGTAGCCAGGTGGCGAAGACAAGAAAAAAATAAACTAAATTACAATGTCACTTGCAATCGCTACTTTCACTCTCTGCTACCTGCGACACTTGCAATCGACACAAATCCTGCTTGTTGCCAATGGAGACAAGACGCTGTGGTGGTGAATAAACGCAACGCGTTTCACGTTAAGCATTTTTCCATATAGAATAAACTGTCTACAACTCGTTTATATCACTGTCTTTGTCCATTAAGCTACATTATGTGTTTTATTTATAATGATTTTCTATAGGAGGAAAACATTTAATGTACATTTTAACGCACTGCGTTCTGTAGCTACTCGTCTGCTTGCCTGTACGGAGTTGATCCTTTTAAAATCACTTAATGCATTTCATAATGCACGTTCATATTTGCTGGTCTGTATATACTTTGAGTCAACAACAAGACATATAGGCTATGCCTACTGAATTGTTTTTTATCTTAGTCTGTTATTACGCCACATTAAGTGTTCACATTGTGTTCATAAGCAATCTGCTTGCCTTGTTGTACATTAAATAATAACTATATAATCGAATTTGGTCTTTTAATTGAACTTAACGTATCCTAATACATTATGCCATATTAAGTGTTTGTTTTTTTCTACAGGAGGAAAACACTTAACGAAAAACTTTGTGTATAGTAGTAGGCCTACTAATTTAGTTTTAATCGTTTAATCACCACCACAGCGTCTTGTCTCCATGGGCAACACGCACGATTTGTGTTGATTGCAAGTGACGTCACAGGTAGCGGAGAGTGCAAGTAGCGATTGCAAGTTACATTGTAATTTAGTTTCTTTTTTCTTGTCTTCACCACCTGGCTACTGTTGTAAAATGTTGAGAGATTCAAAACAAAAACTTATAAATAAATAGAACAAAAAATAAATAAATAAATAAATAAAGACTGCAAGTGACGTCGCTAGCAGAAGCACAAGTGTCTGGGAGTGCAAGTAGCGATTGCAAGTGACATTGTAATTTAGTTTCTTTTTTCTTGTCTTCACCACCTGGCTACTGTTGTAAAATGTTGAAATATTCAAACTAAAAGTTATTAATTAATAGAAATAATAATAAAGACTGCAAGTGACGTCGCTAGCGGAAGCACAAGTGTCTGGGAGTGCAAGTCTGAGAGTGCAAGTGCAAGTCTGCAGCCAGACCCTTCTTGTTAATACCGCACATAGTTCACACTTGTGATGAGTAAGAATTGACTAATTAACTTATCATTTCTATTATTTTCTTTTTAGGTTTAATATTTTAGCAGTATTCCTTTTATATTTAGTTTTTAGATTATTGTAACAACAATGTCACAATTAACATCCGAAATCAAATGATCTGCTCCAATCATGAATAATAATGTTGTTGTCAGGACTATAAAGTTCCATGCAAAAAATGTTACAGAACAGTTTTAATACTGAAAGTGTAAACAGACAATGTCTTATCACTGTTAATATAAAACAAGTTACCCTCTTAACTTCAGAAAAAAAGATATTGATTGATTTATTTAGTCAATAAGTCTTCCAGTCCAACAATGAGGCATTAACCAAACACACGTTTTAGCAAGAGTAGTTCAGCAGTCCTTAGCTCAGGAGAGGAATGAAGAAACCGTTTTCCAACAAGTGTTCATTTTGACATCAAATTTAGAAGTAGTTTTAGTCAGTCTAGTTTTGACTAAAATACCGTTAAGTTTTAGTCACATTTTAGTTACATTTTAATCTGAATTGTTTTTAGTCTTATTCTAGTTTTAGTCGACTAAATATCATATGATTTCAGTTTACGAAATCTACAGTAAATTTACCCCCGGTTTCACAGACAAGGCTTAAGCCTAGTCCCAGACTAAAATGTAAATCTGAGCGGTTTCAACTGAAAGAAACTTACACTGGTTGATCTTAAAATATAACAATGCCTTTTGCATTGTCTCAAGATGCAGACCCGTAATGTTTTACGGTTAATGTTTTACATTTATAAAAATGACTTAAATGTCCTAATTGAACTATGGCCTAAACCTGTTTTAGTCTAAGCCCTGTCTGTGAAACCAGGCCAACATCTCGAAATAAAATAAAACCACTTCTTATAAGGAAACAAGAACATGGTTCTCTTTTGAAAGACCACTGGTTATATAATAGCCATTCTTTATAACAAAATGCATACACTGATATATAATTTTTCAAGCAGACTTCTATTTATATTATTGATGTCAAACGATTAATCGCATCCTAAAAAGTTTTTATTACAGTGTATATTTATTATGTATATATAAATACACACATATACGATATATATATTTAAAAAATATTTACATGTGTATACATTTATATTATTATATTTGATATTAAACATTTAATTTTACTAAATATATACATGCATGTGTTTGTATTTATATATAAATAAATACACACAGTATACACACATATATAATGTAAACAAACTTTCTTTTTTGCATGCGATTAATCATTTGACAGCATTAATTTGTATACATTAAAATGAGATGAATCCTTATTTAGGCTACTAAAGTGATTCATTAAAGAGCAGTGAGTGATTTTCTCTCTTTTTTTTGTTGATTTATTAACAATTAGGTATGCATCGATCCGATACTCGGGATCTGTATCAGTTCCAATCCTGGCATTTTCTGTGGATCTGGCATCGATCAGACGAAACCGATCCAAATCTGATATTGTGCGTATACTATCCTGTGTTATTGTTGAGCCCCACGAAAGGCACAGAAACATTATAAAGCACCAAAACATTCTGAAGCTGTTCCATAGTACAATGTGATGTACAGATTAATATTTAAGTCATTAAATTCAAGTTCACATAAACTCTTCTTTCCGCTGCGGCTGTCTGTCATGAATTGAACCAGTTCTTCTTATCTGATTTGTTGAACTGGTTCAACTGGTTCACTATCACATGTTGCTGTCTTCAAAACTGTGATATCGTTTAAAAGAACATCTTTTATCTTTCTATATAAAATGTATATACTTGTTTTTTTCATGAAAGTATTTTACAACAATACAAAGAGCAATGTGTACATTTTGGCAGATTTTAGACTTATTCACTTTTATTTGTAAATAAAGTATTTCACTAGATTTTATAAAATTATTGTGCACCTGTGATTTTTCTAGAATCTAGAGTATCTTTTGCTGCTTAATTATTCACTAGCCAAGTTTATAATAGTATTTTTTAATCATAAATTATGGTTAGATAATTTTAATGAAAAATAACAATTGAAAAAATAAGTTGTTTATAAGTAGTAGAATGTGTTTAACATACTAAAGAGTGATGATGAGGTCAACACAGAAGTATATCAATTCTACATTGATTTAAAAAAAAAAAATTATCGGCAGATAGTTAGAATTTTTAGTATCGGATTGGTGTGTATTTCTCAGTTAAGATGCGAGAGAGAACTGAATTCAGTCATTGTGCACTGTTTTAGAGGCGCTTCTGTGCAGGAATTAAGTGCTCTTACGCGTCGTCTGGCTTTTCAAATGTATCCATGTTTGGTCATTCATATTCCCAGGAGCTGGCATTATTTATATTTTTTGTCATGCAGAAATTGCTACGCCTCGTTTTCGTCTGTGAAAACTTTTGAAATGGTTTCCAACCTGCCAAGTTTCTGTCCTTCTCCAGCAAAGGCTTTGAAAGCAGATTTGGGTTTGGAAAAATCTTCATCCCGATGGTCCTCCATGTCTAGGTTTACCTGTCCACCCCGGAAACGCTGTCTCAATTCCAGAGGAATCTCCCTGAAAATGTCAGAACGCAAGAAAAAAGTTCTATTAAATCTGATTTGACAATCAGTTACAAGAGGACTGTCTAATAAAAGTCAACCAATAAGTCGGTATCTAGAGGGCCCAACACAAAACTAAATATGTTTTAATAGTGAATGGATTCAGAGCTCACCCTCTGCGGATCGACTCCAGGAAGAGAGCGTTCCCAGGATCACTGTAGTTCCTCAGCTCTCCATCATCAAGACTAAAGCCAGTCTTCCAGAGCTTCAGCACCACTTGCACCTGTTGGCACAGCACAAACCACTGCAGCAGATCTCTCTACGTCTCAAAGACTTCACCAGTCACAGGCCAGTGACTCACATCTTGTGCACTGCTGGACTGTCTCCTCTCTCCTGCCACATAAGTCGACTCCTCCTCTGGTGCGGCACCCAGTCGATAACCACCTCCCAAAAACGGCTGTAGAATAAGAAGACAGAAAGAGAAATGGAGTGACTCAAAATCATTTAAGACAGGAGTACACAATAAGCAGGCATGTTATCTTTCATTTGCAGTACAGTTTATTCAGTGGAGAATCTACCTTGCTGGATTTGCTGGATTCTCCAGGTCCCTTACCCGGTTTGTCAACAGGAACCGCCCCGTGCTCTTTAGCACCTTTAAACAAGTCCTCAACCAGCTCATTTGGGCTCTTCTTTTTGGGAGGACCAACAATCTGCTGCCCACTGCGTTCTGAGCCCCCGGCAAAGAACCTATGAGAGCAAAAGTCAGACATTACTCAATAAAATGAAGAATTAAACACAATGTGTGAGTCCACATGGCATTACAAAAGTGAGAGTATTTATTTTATTACCTAGTCTTGGAGGGTGAAATGTTATATTCGATCTAAAACATATGAACATTATATGAATCATATATCATTATACTACGGCTGCACAATTAGTCGGATTTCTAATCGTGATTACAATTATGGATGAATATTGTAATTATAAATTGCAATCTCAAATTTGTTATGCAATCTAGAGGTTGCTTAAAATAACACTGCAATATTCTATTTAAAACAAATCATTACATGAACATATAATAAACACTGCAATATTGATTTACAAGAATAAATGAAAAAAAAGAAGAAAAAAAAAGGATATTTTCATTTTGATTTCATGGTGAGTTGGTAACTTTAGCTCTTATTAAATGTAGAGGAATTCAGTACCTCTGGCCTTCCTCTTCACCACTGTCATCTTCATCCTCAGGCATAAAATCTCTAAAGGATGTCACTCTGTGTTCACTGAAATCAGAAGACATTACATTACTCATATAGCTGATACTGATTAACTGAAAAGCCCAAATGTGTGACTTGTGTTACCTTGGCCCCGTGGACCGACTGACAGAGCCCGACTCTGGCTGAGGGAGGGTGGCGATGTCATCATCTCCTCCATCCTCAAAGAAATTAGCTAAAGCAAGCTGAGCACACAGAGATTATAGAGCTGTCACTTCATTTCACAGACAGACACTCACTGCGTGAATTACAGAAACAAACCACCTACTATCGGTCTTCTGTAACAAGATAAATCTGATTAATTATATTAGCGACTCGAAAATAGCACAATTTCGGATGTGTCGGGAAGGACAGAGATCAAACCCCGAATGTAAACATGAGTATCACTTGAGCAGGCTAACGTTAAAGCTGCTAGCCTAAGACTTCATTTCTATGTCAAATTCACCGGCACGGTTTAAACATCTCTACTTCAATGCCATTCTGACTGTCAGTCCTGAAGTGTGAATTACATGATATGATTAACCAGATGAATCAGTTTAAGATATTCCTTGTGATTTTAATGAAGAGTGACTTGCACATTTCGTTAGCCGGTTCAGTTCACAGGCTGCCAGTGGAGGCTTACAGTCTGCTGAATCCTCGGCCGCAGTGCTTGTGCTTCACAGATTAATATGTCAGTGAGAAAGTGCTCAGTGTGCTACTGACCTGTAGGTCCCAGCCGGCTGACTCGAGGAAGAAACGGGCTCTCTCTTCATCAACATCAGTTACAGCGACGAACCCCCTCACCGCTTCTTCCCGCTCCGCCATTTTGACGTGTCACGTGCAGGAAAGATCCGACAGGAAACGGGGGGAACGACAGGGTAGTTCCGCTGTTCTGGAGCACAGAGTTCAGAGTGGATTTTTTGTCTCTCTCTTTTTTTCTTTTTTCTTTTTCTTTCTTTTTTTGCATCGATGTTTTTGCAAATTCAAATTAATTTTTAATAACCCGCAAAAACGCACAAATCATATATCGATTTGCATCCATTTATTTAGTAGGATATACGTTGCATAATTATTATTTATTTATGTTCTTAAACGTAAAAAACCTTCATCCTTAGCACATGTGGAGCATTAAATAATATTTCAGTATGTCGTGATAGCTCCCCTTTTATTTATTTATATGTATTACAGGCCAGCAGATGGCAATACAGAACCTTCTGTTACCCACTACATTGGTTGCTCCTACTATGCAGCACGTCATTTTAGGTCCACATTTTGTTATATTGGATAAAATGAATAGTTTGTAAACCTTTATATTTTTACAATATAAACATAATATTTTTAGGGTTTCTAAGTTTCAGTAAAACCTGAAATAAAACATTATCTCTTTTGTCCACGTAGGCCTACAATAATTAAAAAATAATGTGTCTATAGTTTTTCCAAAGTAAAAAAAATGGGTTATAAGATTGTTCTCAAATGTGATTTCACACTGCAGAGCTTTCCACACCACAGTTATTGTGTGATCTGGATTTTGTCCTGTAATATCCATTCATTGGCAACTGCTGAATCCAAGGTTCCTAAACAGAGGCAAAATATGTGCTAAATTAGTTTGGGAGGACTTAATTTAGCACCTATTGTTTCTGGCGAGAAACTTGGCGATGCTTTGTTGTTTGTTTCTGAGTGCACTGGCTCGTTTGATCTTCACAGATAATCAGGTTCTGTAACATGACTAAACATCGGAGCATTGCTGTCATCATTCATCCTCAAGCTTTCCTTCCCTATCACACTCACTGCAGCTGGAGCGAGAGAGCAATATGCCCTCAAATGTGAGAGCACTTTTTAATCATCTTGCAGGCCCTTAAGGGAAAACAATTCTATTTTTAAATGCAGTATTGCTGCATGTTCTTATTGATTGAGAAAAGTGTGTCCTCTTTCTGAAATCAGTTATACAGACATAAACATGACATACGTCCCTTGTTCCTCATGAAAACGGAATCCATGAACAATGTGATTTAAAAGTGCATTAATCTATCAGATTAACCTGATTCTCTCATACGATTTTTCCATTCTCATGAGGCTGAATGATATTGTGCATAGCCTAAATCATGTCAGCATATGTGTCCAGTCTTCATTAATGAAATATTGTAAGCAACAGCTCTGTCTAAAACACTTGCCGGCAATGATAAACTTGGGTGTATTCAACCAGAGAGAAAGAGGAAGAACCAGCCTTATCATGGGGAAACTAACACTGTCAGTTTGGCTGTGGGCCTGCAGTCTCTGTTGTGTTAAAGGGCAGGGAAGTAGTTCCTAACACACAATACAAAGAGCAGAGGCCTGTGCAGCTGTAGTAGGAAGAGCAGACAGACAGACACTATCCCAGGGCCAGAACCAGAAAGGACGTATCAAAATAACAGCCATTTCCTCATTGGGTGGGATACTAGAAAATACATACAAGTGTGAATTAACAAGCAATATAACTAATCTGAGACAGTGTATGTTCATATGAATGAATTTGAGAGAGGCCTTATGTTATGTAGGCTACCGCAAGCATGACTAGATAAGCATGAGCACTTCTATCAATATGGCATTTGAGCTTGGATAAACACAGTCTTTCCTCAATGACAGATCAGGAAGAGCATCAGAAAGGGAGACTGTGGTGTAGAGCAGGACATTTAGGGTCAAAGGCTGCACCTGTGAGGGTCTAAAAAAACTAATATATAACACAAGCACACAAATATGCAGACTTTAGAGGACAAACAAGAAATATTACTAAATAAATAATAATCCAGTGTCAATGCCTGCTGCACATAAGGGGAGTTTCATTAACATCTTCTTCAGTTGTGTCAGAAGTTTATATTTACAATGTGGTTTTTATGCAAGTTGACTATTAAATTGCTGTTTAATGATGCCAATAAATAATAACAATAATAATAAATAATAATAAAACAATTAATAGATCACTAAGAAATAACTCAGCTTGGAACCATTTTTAACCATGGTATTTTTATGACAAAAAGTATTAAACAATAAGATAAGTCTTAATTATGTGATAAAAAGTAAATAAATAAATAAGTCATCATTATGTGATAATTTTTTTAAATAGTCATAATTATGATATGAAAATGTAATATGATATACTAAGTAATAACTATGAGAATAAAAAATAAAAAAGTAAAAAAGTCATAATTATGAATCAGTTATAAGTTACTAAATCAATATTTTATTTATGTTAAAATTATGACATATTTTGACAGAATTATGATGTGTAGACTAAATTAAAACATGCCACACAGTTGCCCACAACACATATACACAAAAATATTAGAATGTGAATTTTATTCATCAAAATTAATATTCTTAATTACAATATCAAGGAGAGTAATTGACAGTAATTATATTACAATCACGCAACCCAGTTGACAAGTGAAAATAAATCTACTTAAATGCTCACAGTACACATTTCAAAGAAACATCAGCCTTTTAATCTTCAATCTGGTTTACCATTTAATAGTTTTCCATGATGTCCAAACAGGAATGTGGATCTATTCAGTGAAATGATATATACTGTATATATTAGGATGGGGGTGATTAAAATCATGAGAGAGTAAGGCTTACGTGCATCAGTTTCTGTGCTGATTAAACCACTTCTGGGTGGGGCCTTAATGGGCAACCTGGTCATGTGAATTAAGGCTCATTTACCACTTTCTAACCGTCCTTTGAGAACTAATTGAATCACTGTTGTGCAGATAGCATCTCTCGGTCCCTCCCTCCTGTTCATACGACCACCCCTCCAACTGAAACCGAAATGCCTGACCTTTGACCCATGAGCTTATCAGAGCTTATGTCTTCACAACAGAACTCCTGCTTTACTTCCTCTTCAATGATAGTCACCATTACTAATCCGATTCCCATGGGCACTACAGATGCATGGGCAAAATCATGAATGATATCCTATCCATAAATTATATTTGAAGGATAGTAATAAGTAAAATGTGGACACCAAAGACAAGGGAAATGGTTCCATAATTACAAAGATAACAAATTATACTGTCATAGAAATTAGTTTAATCTTAATTTACATCAACGGACACTACTGTTTACTTAGCAAGGCTACTTTCCCGTGCTATCTGTTCCTCTCCCAGGATTAGCTGTGTTTGTATGGAGCGCTATAGCACTTCACAGGGTTCGATGTGGAGACAGAGTTTGGATCAACAGGAAGAGCTCTTCTCATAGACCGGAGAGCCATGGGATTACGTTCCCATCTCTTGTCATCTTTTCCATTACAGGCGTCTTTTACAACACTTTTCCATCTTTTTGCCATTGTGATCGACAATCACATATATCTCTTTACACTCTTATCTTGTCTTTTTAAGAACTGACCGTTGAAAGTGTCTTTGAGGGACCAAAAATGGTTCTTATGGCATTTTTGCAAACAACCATGTCTTGGAACATGTGCTGTGAAGAACATTTTAAATATATATATATATATATATATATATATATATATATATATATATATATATATATATATATATATATATATATGAACATTTGAAAAATTGAAAACTTCAGTGGATTTTGAATTCTATCTTGGAATCCTGGATGTCAATAAAGAGTCTTCATTTTAAAGAATGCTCTCATTTTAGTGTGTGTGTGTGTGTGTGTGGTAAACATCTCAAACGCCCCTCTCTATGACCTTCCATTTTTCACTCTGACAGCTTAATCAGAGTTCAACTATACACTACTGCAAGCTTCACTCTTCCTGACCTCCTATCCTCCCTCCTGTCCATCCTTTTCACTCTTGTACCTCCCATTTTCCATAAATCAGCTTCCATCTCTCTCTCTCTCTCTCTCTCTCTCTCTCACCAATGTATGCACGGATGGACTCACAGCGGCTTCACTACTCTATATGTGTTGAATGTAGAGTCCTGTATAACAGCAGAGATCACAGGAGGAACATCAAACTGGAGAAACCTCCCACAGTGAAATCATATCTTCACAGAAAATGAGAAGATGATTCATGGTGTGTGACCCACCCTGCTATTACGAGAGCCCACAGTGTTCAAAAGCAGCAGAGAACAGAAGCACACAGGTTATAAAGCAGACAGGACAGAGTGAGAGCAGTAAATCTACTGTGAGCACACCAGCAGTGTAACTCGATCTATTTTTAGTGCACTCTAACAAGAGCCCTTTCTTCTGTCAACCTTTCCAAACCACAGAGTAAACTCGAATTAAACAACACTCAATGAGATCTATCTATCTATCTATCTATCTATCTATCTATCTATCTATCTATCTATCTATCTATCTATCTATCTATCTATCTATCTATCTATCTATCTATCTATCTATCTATCTAGCTAGCTAGCTAGCTATCTAGCTATCTAGCTATCTATCTGTTTGTCTAAAAATAATTATAAAAAAATTTTCTGAGAAATTGAAATCCTCATATTATAAAATAAAATTGAATAAAATAATTGTCTTAAAATTATATAATTTCTCTTAAAAGTATCAAATAACTAAGTAAAAAAAAAAGAAAAAAAAAAAAGACCAAAATTAGATAACTGTTCACTCTTCATAAAACAAATCTGGACAATAGATCATATGTTTTTGGAATTACTTTATACATTTAAGTGCATATTGAAACTGCTTATTTATTATTGGTAATAATAAAGAAATTGGTATTTTTGACAAATCTGAGCACAGTTTACGTCACAGGTGATATATATTGTGATTATTGGCATTTTTTTTTAAACCAGGTGACTTATGCAAAATCTCCATTTGCTCTTCATTCAATCTCACTGTCTAAGACGAAGAACTGAGACATTAAAGTAAAAAGTTAAAGTAAAATTAAAGTAATTAGCAATTTTTCTATCCTGCTGGTCCAGACAGAAGGTGAAAGGGAAACAGACATCACTTCCTGTTAGAATATGTGTGACATTTCCACAGTTCATCCTCTATTATTTAAGCATTTAACAATTAGTAAGAGTCTGTGAATGTTTTTATGACACTATTAGCCCAATTATCTTCTCAAGTCAGACAAAGAAAGTGTGTATTCATCACACAAAATGACAGACATTGACCAGCCCATACCAAAATGTGTGTGTACTGTGTAAGTCTAGTGGCCTTGACGCCTGTCTTTACAGCCTGCTATCACAGCATCATCAGAGCTTCTCCCAGACACTAAGACTCCATGCATCAGGGTCTCCAGCTCAGCTCCTCCTCCAGACGCCCGTGGCCTCTCAGACTCACTAATATAGTAGTCACCATGGCAACCAATGAGGACCTCATATGGCTGGATGGGAGTAAGGAAATGCCCAGGATATCGGTGAACATTTGGCTGCTCTGTGACCCGTGTGTGCCTATGTAGGTTAAATGATGGGACGAGGGGGGGCCGGGTTAATAGCACTGATTGGATTAATCTGAATTATGTTTCTGTTGCTGGATGATAAGCATTTATGAGATGCATTTGATATTTAATGCATTTTTTTAAACGATTTTACTACAGTGCACCTGGACTTCAAAATATGCTTTAAATTGAAAGTAAAGGCATTTTAAACTTTCTATCCATCATAGAATCTTAAAAAAAAATAAAATGTATCATGGTTTTCACCTGGTTTTAAATACATTGAGCAGCACAACTGTTTTCAATAATTATAAAAGGCACTTCAGCTGCAAATCAGTGTATTAGAATTATTTCCGAAGGATCGTGTGATACTGAAGGCCGGGGTAATAATGATAAAACAGCTGTGCATCACATGAAAAACTTACATTTTAAAATTTATTCAAACGTGTTTACTGTATTTTTTTTTGAATAAATGCAGCCATGATGAGCATAAAAGACTTATTTCAAAGACATTTAAAAAACGTGACTGACCCTAAACTTTTGAACAGTAGTGTATGTGTTTAAGAAATCTCATGTCTTCATGTAAGACACGAGGAGAGAAAGGAGGGGGACACAGCTGCACTTCAACAGCTGTAATCAACACTCATACTATTACCATGACTCGGGAACACTGCAGGACCAACAGGTGCACAGGATCTGGAAGAAATGTGAGAGCTACAATGCAGACTTATGAATTTCTTAGAAAGGGAGAGAGATGGGAAAAAGGCCGTTAAATACATTTTAAGACTAAATTAATCTCTGTAACAAGCACACACATGCACCTGTTGTAATGGGAAACCCACACAAAGCCCAAGTGACCGTTGGAAAAGCAGGTCTCCAGCACACAATCAAATCAGCTTCACCTCATAAATCTGTGCTCGGTCATGTTGTTAAGGAAGCTGGCAGGACTGATGGCCAGGACAGCTTACCACAGATCCACGTGTCAATTGCCACAATTTATCCAGGCTGGAGATATAAACACACTGAGAGAAACCACATGTTATTTTTCTCAAATACGAAAGGGGTGCATGGGTAGAAACATATCTGCAAATTATTTTCAGAAAATATACGGCCATGGATTGATTAAGGAACCCACTTCATAACCCACACATTTTTTTAAGAAATGAAATTAATATTAAATTAATTTTACTCATCAACGATGCACTAAAATAAGTAAAAGTAACAATACAGACATTTACAGTGTCAAAGAAAAAAAATCAGCTTTACCATCACAGGACTAAATTAGATGTTGAAAGATATTAAAATAAAAAACTATTGTTTTAAATTGCAATAATATTTTCATGATTTCACTGTTCAACAGTTTAAATAAATGAAGCCCTTGTGAGTGAGAGACTTTCAAAAACTGTAAATTGTCCTATCGACTTCCCTTTTGAACGGTAGTGTATCAAAACAAAAGACATTCATACTGTATGAGAAATATATTAAATATAACATGATAAGCCCGAGATTTTGTTTCCAAAATAAAATTAAATGTGGAAAATATCTAATTTGCATTATGTGTATCTTAAAGAAAAAAATACATTGTATCTCATGTATTTACTTAATATGACTGGATAAAATGTTTTTGTTTTTATTTTTTATGCTCTTTGAAGGGTTTTGTTTAATACTTCTTTATATTCACTGTTCACTGTCTTCCCTATGTGTTCCAGCAAAGCACATCGCAGCTCAGAAGAATACAGAGGATTTTCTTTCATGCCATTCAACATACCTTTAGTTACTAACTTTCAATATTACATTCTAAAACTATTCAGCGTTCTTATCCAAATATCATTCTCTCCCTACTTTTTTCAAATACAAAAACTGCCACTAAACAGCTCTCTCTCTCTCTCCCCACTGATCTTTGTTATCAAACAGGAAGTGGCATTGAGTGGCATCCTGTCCCAGTTCCATGCCAAAGGACAATGACGTCGGGAGCAGGAAAGAGACCACTTTTAATGAAATATTCAAAAGACTCTAGCTCACCCGAATGCACCTTCAATTTTTCATCAGGCGTAATGTGCCTGTATACTTTGTCTGTTATGTTTTCTTGTGTGCAGATTGTATTACTTCTTTCAGTTTCAAACATATACACGCACATAGTCACGCTAAACAAGGCTGTATTATATCCTGCAGCCTCTAATCTCCACTACTTTATGTGAGGGAACTTGCAACATGTAATTTACATTTCCTGAACAGCCACAATCTCCCATCCAAAGCAGGTCTTTCTGAATGGGACGGCAACCGGCATGACAGATATGCAGCTGTGACCAGCCGTAAACAACTGAACTGAAACCAGCAGGAGACAGAAACAAATCGCTATAGCCTGCTGCTAGTAGCTTATCCTTTATGTTTTGACACAAAATCAAACTTTGGCCTACGCTTGTAAGTTTTCAGACACACGCACAAATTAGAAGCCATAAACAAACCAATATAACATGGTTTCGTACTGTACCACAATGATTCACAACAGGACAGGAGCTGACTAAACAATAACACTGTGGCATTACTACAGTTGCACATTTATTGCATGTGCTGGGAGCCTCAGATAAACTCACAGCATGAAAGGTGTGAGAGGAGAGGTGAGGAGTCGGAGGGGGAAGCTTCATTATCAGGGCCCCAGAAACACAGCACCCTCAGTACGGCAGACGCAGCATGCCGCTCCAAACAGAGTCCGGTCTGATGTAAGGTGAGCTGAAGATTAGATCACCTTTACCGGAGCAGTCTGCGTCACGGCTCTGAAGGGCTTCAGGTGAGTCAGAGGACATGTCAGGTCATCGTGGACAAGACTGGGAGGAATGTGCGCAGGGTGGGCCGCAGGTGCCTGGAGCGAGTAATAAAAATGACAGCGCATAAAATCAAGAGATGAAAAGAACCTGCTTGATATCATCCTGCGCTACACGCACAAGATGAGTAATGCGACAAGCAAGGACGCATCCGACAACAACAAGCGGTTCGCTCTGGAGAAATTCCACACCTCTCCTCTCTTTCTGCCTCCGTTTACACAGCTCATTTCTGCTCCTATCTCTCTTGCTCTTTATTTTTCTGCATGTTCAACAGCTATCATGAAATCACTTACACAAATTCGGGAGAAGCGCTGTTTTATCATACTAGATGTGTTTGAAAGTTCTGTTATAATGCTACTCTGTGCAGTCGTCACCGGTCTATTAAACCACACAACATGTTAAAGTGTCTTTGGTGTTTCCATGTTTTCTACAAAACAAAACCCGGGGTTTTGATGTTATTTGGCAGGTTACACCATGACTCTATGGAAACGGTCCGTGTCACTAGTTAAAATTGCTTATTTCTCTGGATTTAAACATTTGGGATAATGTAAGTACACAAGTCAGCAAAATATATAACACTGTTCTAGTGGTTTTTGGATATTTTAATAAAAAAATCTTACATATTGTGCCTTTAAGACAGAAAAACTGCAGACTCAACATGCTGTGTGATCATACATAAGTGACCGAGGCTGTGGGAGTAAACCTGACGACAGATAAATGAAGACCTCAAACTCCCCACACACAATTATACCAGCTGATAGACAGTGCTTGAACTACAACAAACACCTCATGTTATTTCAGACCCTTCCTGTCTCTGCCCACATGACCTCTGACGCACATCTTCACCATTATGATGAAATACTACAAGAGTCAGAGGAGTGAGGGTGTGGTTCCACAAGGATGTAGACAGGATTACAAAATTATGCATTTATGCAAAATTTGAGTAAAAATTTTCATGGACAATACTGTTCAACTTTATTAAAAACAGCAACATAATACTTTGATTAAAAATGATAGTCTGTAGCAGGCTGCAACAAACTTCATAAGTTAAGCTTCTCACAAAAGTAAAAAAACAAGGTTCCCCTTTTAAAAGTACAGAGACCCTGCTTTCCTCAGCATCTGATGTTTTTAAACTCACCAAGACGTGGCACTTTAAGTATATGTTTACACAGAAAAACTTTTTAAGATAGTTTTAAAGATAGCACAGTGCTGCTGTAAAAATGTGCTCTGCGTGAACAATTTATGCAGTTCAGATCAAACCATGTGTTATGACTCGCACATTTCAATGACAAAAATGGATGCTAAGAGATATTATGGCTGGCCTAGTCTCACAATTCACCCATCATTGTTTTGGCAAAAAGATAAATCTTTATCCTGCATGGTAGGAATTTATCTGATGTTTTGCAAAACATTTTAAGAGGCTGTTCTCATAGAATGCATTGTTGCATTTAAAAGGATAGTTCACCCAAAAATAACAAAAATTACTAACTCTCATGTCGTTCAAGACCCGTAAATCCTTCGTTCAATTTCGGAACAGAAATTACGTTTTTTTTTTTATGAAATCCGAGAGCTTTCTGACCCTGCATAGACAGCAATGCAACTGACACATTCAAGGCCCAGAAAGGTAGTAAGGACATCATTAAAATTGTCCATGTGGCATCAGTGCTTCAACTGTAATGTTAGGAACCTACGAGATTTCATGTTTAAAACAAACCAGTAGGCTAATTCCAAAAGCAGTCTAAAAGTTGCACATAAGATTTACACATTGGCATTAATCACTGTGACCCCTTTAGCTGATATTATAGGCTTTTGTAAATCGTAAGTATGTATGATCCACACTTTTCTAGCACTATGTTTGTGAGCCTCCTTCACCCCTGACTGTGTTGAGCCGTGTCTCAAGAGGAGGTTCCCCAGGGCTCTGTGGCAGGGGGTTGTAGGATTAGGTCTTGTTCAGGTAGTATAAGAGGCTTTGAACCGCAGTACAAGTAAATATAGTTTGACTGACAGGACAAACAGGCAGCTGTAGGGAAGCTGGCTCACTCTAATCTCAAGTCTGAATTCAGATTTGATAAACATTCCGTAATATCAGATAATTTCACAACCTTGTGAGTTGCCTAAGGATCCCTCAATGCATTGCAATGAGCTCAGTGTAAAAACAGGGGATGAGGCGAGATAAATCAGCACATGTATCTTATTTAATATAAAAATAAGAAAATAAAACTAGTTTATTATAATAAATAAATATTTATGTGTCCTATGTTTAGGATCATTAAAGTATTGCGCCATTAGCTTAGCAGCATGCTAATAGCAAATTCAGTTAAGGAGTGAAATCTCTTGAGAGGAGTACTATTTGTGTGGCGTGTGGAGTTGATTGCTTATGTTAAATGTTAAAAATCAATCAGTTATGAAGTGAGGATACTGCCTCAAGGCTAGAATGAACTACTCAACTGTTTTATAGATTTTTACCCCATTTCAGAGTCTGAAGGAGTCAACTGAAAGTCAGATCCAGTCAGATATTGGGCAGCTGAAGCTGACAGATTTACCAGAAAATTGTGGACTGATTTTAGAAAGTTTTAATTTTTCTCGCATCTTCTAGGAACAAGCTGGATGTTTCTGCATTCATTTTCTGTGTTTAAAGTCTGGTAGGGTTTTTTGTGTGTCAAGTTCTTATTGATATGGTCTGGATCTTAAATAAAAATAAAGTTTATCATTTCTGTTTATCGTTTCTGTGTAGACCTGCGATTGCCGTTCTTGTCATACCTACTATGTGAGTCAATCGGTGGGCGGGGCTAAACAGGCAGTAATGTAGAAGCAAGTGTTGATCTTCTTCTGCGGAGGCGGTGTTTAGCCACACAATTACATAGAGTGGCACATTCTACAACCTGTTGTTTTGGCAGATTGGCTTCAATATAAGCTGTTTTTACAAGAAAATTTGAGTTCTCAAACTTACAGAATGTTGTTTTAGCACAAAGACCTCTTATATATCAAAAATATTCCTCCTATTATTCTTCCTGGCTGCCCATGATGGCTTTAAATTGAAACAATACTCAGCAGAAAATTATATACAATTCACTCTGAACTGAAATAGAATCTCTTGTTTGACTGCATTGTAAGGAGAGCCCACCTGCAGTTCTCAAGACAAAAGAAAACCGTAAGATCACGAAACAGTCCTTCTATGTGCACATTGTTCTCAGCCTCAACCACAGATTTCCTCCGAACGCAAGATCTCATGCCTACTCAAACGACCCAGTTTGCAGACATTGCCTTTGAGACATTACTGTTTCTTTTTGAAGACAGCTTGAGCTGCACAGCATGACATCCCCATTAGACAGGGAGCTTAGGAGAGAACTAAAAAAGAAAAGAAAACCTTTTCAAAAATAATAATAATTGCTACTATTATTAATTGTAAATTAAACAATCAATAAATAGTAATGCTCCAGTCCTTCAGCAACACTACAAAATACAAGTTCCATTGCACAAGAATGCATTGGTTGAATGCTTATATAAGTGTGATTTTGCATAAAATGTGCATAATCTACAAAATAGCACCGTTTTGTTCAGAGCGAACAATATAAGATCCGTGGAAGTCTTTTCTTCACCTGTCTCTTCTGGTTTTAGGAACCAAGCCATCTTGTGCACATGAAAAATATGTAATAGTGAGATCAAAGAGAGACTGAAAGATTTAGACACTATATTTAGCAAAGGGTTAAATAAGGTTTAATGAAATGCCAGGCTACAGGATTGCAACAGAGCAAATGGTGACAGTTCTCAGTGTGTGCCAGGGTATGAATCTCTCCATATGAATCACTGCCTGCAAACTTGAAAGTCATTTGTATTTTTTATGTCTGAACATTTTCACCCAAACCTCAGGCTCAGGAGTGTGAGAGAGAGATTTACATTACTGATCTAAACTGAGAAAGCGGGAGCAAGAGAAGCGGCATCTGAAAGTTGCAGGCGCATCATAGCTCTCTTCACGCGCATTAGTGGGAGCCAAAAGTGGGCTAGATTTTGCATTTTTAATTAGAGAAGGGATTTGCTATCTGTAAGAATCCTCTGCTGAGTAAATGGAGAGAGAAATGAGAGGACCAAAGAAAGAAGAGGTTTTGATGATGCGGTTGTTTGTGTGCCCTCAATACTGTATATCCATCTTCTCTTTCGTTTCTGGTTGCTTCCAGCTGGCTTTCAAGATTTCTGAGGTTTGCAGACATATCTTACAGTCAGTACATAAGTCTGTGTTTTTGGCTCTGTCTGCAGGTTCCCACACAGCAGATAAACTAGAAAGACTGCATCACACAGCTGCTGATGTCACTGTCCAGAACACTGTTACAACAAGAACCATTTGAGGGATATTCCATGATCAGTAACAAGTTAAACTCAGATTGACAGCATTTGTGGTATAATGTTGATTAAAGGGATGGTTCACCCAAAAAAGTAAAATTACCCCATGATTCACTCACCCTTGAGCCATCATGACTTTCCTCTTTCAGACTAATACAGTCAGAGTTTAGCCAATCACGTGCCTCATATTCACGTTCTTTCGACAGTCATAAAAACACTGCATACAGTACAAACAATCATTTCAGTTTCAGGGGAAAAATGTCAAATGGTGCCTGAAAACGTGTCAATTGCAGTAAAGAAAAGATTGCTTTACTCTTTCCTTTATATAGTCTGAACATACACAGTCTGCAGTATTTAATAGAGGAGGAAGTACAATCCTACTTCAGCCGTTACATAAATATTGCATGCTGCATTTGTCCAATCAATGTATATTCAATACTCAGATAAGAATGATAACCCAAGGTTCAGGAATATATAGTGTTAAATTTAAGTCTACGAATACACAGGATTGTTTATTCACAGTTTCAAAGTTTATAAATTGTTAACCCTGTGTATATGAGAAGTGTGAAACATGAAGCAAGATAACCCAGGATTTCCTGGGTCAGAATGGTCCATTTTATTTACCCACTAAACTATATTAATGCTTTTTTATTATTATTATGGTGTGGCAATCCACATTATGCTACTACCAATTGAGTTTAACTTGTATCATGCTTGGAATATTGTCTCCCAACACTGTGCATCATATCAAGTAGACTAAAAATATAAATTGACTAAAATAAATATACAACATTTAATTAGCACTTTGTTAAATATTTCTAAAGTAGTTTACCTTTCACAATCTGTGCCCACAACATAAAACAACAAACATGTAGAGACGAGCAAAACTACTTTCCTTTCCAGAGTGATAAAGGAAAGGGTTTTGGGCACACACATAAACAGACTCAGAGATTCCAACAGGAACCAGACAAACAGCCTAGCTCTTATCTACCAAAACACCTGCTGTCAGTTGGGACCTAGTGCCATTTCACACAATGATGCAAAGACGACAAGGAGTTCGGCCGGATTGTGTATATCTGCTCTTGAGCAAATGGGAAAGTAAATTTAATATGGTAATGAATATCCAGAGGCAAGAGGCAAGAATTATGGAGCCATGCATGAAATAAAGAGCTAGAGGCAAAGAAGCAGAAAAGTGAGAACAGGCTGAAGACAGTAAAATACATATTTTGTAATACATGATATATTCCTTTTGTTACAAACATTTACTGTAAATTTTAGTTTTAAAAACGGTTGTAATTTACAAAAGAACTTCCATTTTCTACATCATGATATTTAACAGTATTATACTGCAAAATTACATGAAATGCCCAATATACAGGGTTTTTTCCCCATATAATTTCCAGTATTTAAAATTCCAATCATTATTTACAGTGTAACAATGAATATGCTGCATGGAGAAACTGAACTGAAGGGACGGTGTCAGAGAGGGAGGAAGTGACATCACATGACCTGGTTTATAAGTCAGAGTTCATGCCTAATCAATTGCCGCTCATCCATCAAGACCATGAGCAACTGATCTGTTGAGTCTGATTGTTGTAGAGAAGATTGAAGGACAGACTGACACATATCTGACTTTCTGTGAAAGATCAGTTTATGCTGGTTTGAAGTCATCTAACACATTTTGTATTGTAATAACTGTCATTGCAAAATGTTCATGATTTACAAACTGGGATTATATTTTTTCTGCTTGCTGTGGGCTAGTATAAAACATGGCTTGTTTAAAGAATAGCCACTAAGATGTTGCACAAATCGGCTGTTGGTTTATCTCACAAGGACCACAGGAACTCTATCTAATCTCAACTGCTAGTCTGAAATAATAAATAACCACACAGTCAAGGTCTTTATATATTTAAGGCACGTTTTACAACTTACAGCAACAAGAGCAAAACAATTAGCCCAAAGTCCAGATAAACATAGCCTGCATCTCATTGGCTAGCCCTCCTTTATCTCATGGGTTTAAGCCCAAAGCAGACAGACACAAGAATGCACTACAATTCCTTAAAAAACCTTCCAAGCCAGCAGCCGTGTCTCTCTTCAACCATATACCACTTCTCATAAACAATAAAGCCAAAGAAGCAACATTTACAGCCTATGGCATGACTGCTAGTTTTCCACTGGTCTTTATTATCAGTTCTCACAGAATATCATATATGTCTGTTGACTGAGAAAGACAAATCAAATGCCCATAGGGTGCAGTTCATGCTAGTTGAATAGTAGCCCTCTCCTGCTTTATATATATATATATGATATTCATGCTTTTAAAAAACAAGATATTTTGAAGAAAGTTGGGAAATAAACAATGCTGGAGCATTAGCTTCTATTGTAAGAAAAATAAAAAACACTGAGATATTTCTCAAAATATATTTTGTATTCCAAAGAAATTGATTAAAGTTTGCAGCATTTGAAAGTTCCTTGCAAACTATGTTAAATTCAAAATTTCAATTTGAAATACACAGTACACAATAGTATGGGAAACTATTAAAATGTCAAATATGACAAATATGGTCACATGTTTTCCATGTCCAGTTCAATGTTTAGTTCTCTTTTACATTTACATATATTTATTTCAATATAGTTTATTCATATGATTATGGACGGAAACATGTGCAACGCAATACGGTGAAATAGGTCCCGCCTTTTGGTAAAGTCATCGCATCACACTCTTATGACTGCACATGCTCATTGGCTGGACCGGCCCATTTGAGAATAAAACATAGGACAGTTCATGTCAGAATTTGTTGTCAATTCAAAACATTATTTGAGATTTTGCTGTTTTCTTATGGAGGTAGATAATAGTTGATCATGCATGGCTGCAAAAGCTGCGGGATGTGATGTAAAATGACAGACATTTCTTGATAGAGATTTTGCTAAAGAAGATGCCTAATAGCTCGAAGTTCGATAGTTTCTGATGCTAAAGACTGGCCAGAACTGACATAGATCTCTACAGCTTATCCCCCTGACTTCAGCAGCTGACGGTCTGCTCTCTAAGCAGATGAGTAGTGAGGGTTAAGTGGCTTTAGCTCAGTGAAGAATGAGGCTGATGAGAGCAGACTAACCAATACTCAAGGCACATCCAGTTAGATGCACAGGGCAGATGGAACTGTGTATGTGTATCTAATCAGCTTACGACCACATATCCAGTCGACCGCCTGTGAGGGAGCCCATGGGTCAGGCAGTGACATACATTGGCGGCTGTTGTGCTTTGTGGTTTACATCAACACACCACATGCCCTGCACTGTACAAATAAAATAAAAGGGAAATACTGGGCATTAAGACCGTCTTATTTTACCTGCTTAGTTCAGCAGATTAGATTTGGTAGACTATCATTTGTCTCACGTTTTATAGAGATTCAAAGTAATTCACATTTCAAATTTGCAATTTATAAAGCCTCTGGATAAAATGTAATTCCTTTTTTCACAGCCTCATGGTGCAATCCCATAAAAGTCAGTACACACTAGTCTGATGTCTGTGATGTGTTTAAAATGTGATCCTATTGTAATATCTAGAGAAAGCATGGGAGCAATGAACACTTGAATCTGATTACTAGAGCATGATGCAGTAAGTTATGAAACTGTAACTAAACAAATTCTTCTCATTATCCAGCAGTGAAAATTAAAATACATCGCCGGAGGCTCACAGGTGCAGAAGTATTTACTGTACTTTCTGTCTTCCCGAGTAAAGCAGCCGGTGTAACTGTAAACAATGTATGATTGCACATATCCCTCAGCATCACTAGCACTATCATCTGAGTTCACTGCATTCACCAAAAAACACACTTCACCTCAAACCACCTCGCTAGGGAACAGCATTATCCTAAATCTTACTCTTCCCTACACCAGTTTAATTTTCTTGGATTAAAATGGGAGGTTTTCTGCAAAAACTAATTGGCCTGTAGAAGATGCTGTTGATCTTTATCTTCTTCTAACATGGTTACATCCCCCTCTCTCTCTGGCTGTAATTCTCTACTTGTCTGCTCAAGGTTGGTCATAATTCACAGGTGACTGGGGCAACGGGCTGCTGCTGTAACAGAGCCTCAGACTTGTCCTCTGGGAACAATATTTTACAAAGTATATGTTTGGAAGTAGAGGTCACATCCTTAAAGAGATGAAAAAATTAAGATCCTGCCATATGCAAAGTAGTTGGACTCCGATGACTTTATAAACATTATAACATTTTTAATGAAACGAAATTGTTTCAATTTAAACTTTAAGTTAACACAAAATATGAGCAAACCCACCTTCACAGCTTTGGATAAAAACATCTGCTCAGTTCAGATTTGGATATTGCCTCATGTTAGGCTGTATCTGGTGCCTTTATATCCAAAACTCTCTGTCTCAAGGGACACAAATTTGTAATCATATTCAGAATTGACATCTGTTCTGGATGTTCATGTAAAGTGGCTTTCAAATATGTTACACCCTGGATTAAAATGTATTTTCCAGTAATCTAGGTCAAGTTTTAAACTACTCAAATAATACAGAGAATAAAGAACTCGCAACTTATTTTCAAAAACATATCTTTATTGACATCTTCAAAGGACCGATTTTGCATTCGACTCTTTTCAAGTCAATGGTAAACTTCAGAGAACAAGAAGAACCACCACGTTACCCTCCTATTTCAAGAACTACTGCACTGAAGTGTTTGAGGATTTGTACCTTTTTGTGTATTCTTTCTGAATGTGCTGGCAGAGCAATGTATTTCAGTCAATACATGTTTTGCGTTTACCTCTTCATGCATTTATGGCTATATTTAGATTGCACAATCTAGGAAAAAATAATAATTTTGATTATTGTGCTTTTTTTAAATAAAGCAAATCTTTCTCTCAAAAACTCTCAACCAACAGTGAACATTTGTGTGGCCTCATGACTTGTCTATGTGCACATATTCAACAAACTTCCATCAAAATTGCATTTTTCTATTCGTAAGGCTTTCCTTTTTCACTACAAGTGTGAAAACACTGCAGTAAACTGATTTAAAAGCTTTGATTCCCCCAAGAGTATTGAGCCAAACACTCTTTCTCTCGGTTCAGTCACCTTACCTGTCTTACATAACGGTTTAAAACAGAACCAATCAGAAACACAAAAACAGGCAGAAGGAGCAGTCACAAACAACAAAACCCACACAAATCATACATAAACATTAAGCTGAATGGAATGTACGTCCATAGGTTTTGGAATGCATGTTTGAGAAGTGCACATCGTGCAACTGTGCTTTGCCACATAATACAGCTGTACATCCACGTGTTCATGCTGACAAGAGGCTCTCACATGCTTATATTTTGAACTTCTAAACTTATATTCAACATTAACCGTCTACCAGCCATGTTTGCAGAGGAGCAGAGCCTCTGTAGAAGCTCTGAATTCTTCACAGTATCATAGCCTTGCCTTCAAAAAAAAAAAAAAAAAAAAAGTCTACATTGAAAATCTGACTCACTTCTGGATTTGACACCTATGGAGCAAAAGTTTGTGTATAGTGAGCAGGGGTTCATATGTGTCTCAGTTTCTACATGTGTGCACTTTAGGACTTTGCAGGCTGTGTCTCTGTTCTAGGTGTGGCTAACTGAACATGTCCCTGAGGTCTTACTACCACTGACTCCAAATGATGACCTCATAAACACAAGCATCCTAAATAAATTCATTAATTCTTCAAATATTTGTAAAACTAGAAAGTACCTGCTTGATTTCCAATACTATGAACACAATGGTTCCTACAGGAATTAGCTTAGGCCACAGGTCCGACAGCACTGCTGTTAATACAGACTTTGTACCGGAACGGCACCAACACAGCAGATCGACTGCTGCTTCCATCATTCTCATCATAACCCGCTCTTTTAGTGGCTTTACCATTAATCTTATTGCTTAAAATCAAAATGTATCAAAGTCACAGTGCTGAGTCTGTAGTATTCCGTATCTAGAGGTTCGACATCCTTGCAGATAATCAGATACTCTAAAAACAACAGGATGCATCTATGTATGTAACAAATATCATGAACATTATCCTTAAAGTAAGGCAAATACAAACAAAACAAATCTTTGTTAGAGCCTTTAAACATCTTCAAACAATAACGTAATAAATATTAGGTGTGTGATAGACATCAACTGAATACTACAGCAAGTCTCTGTCTTCTTTATATTGTCTCTGTCCGAGCAGACAACCAGAGAGAAGCTTCTAGACATTGGAGATGTTTTGTGATGCGTCCCGTGCTTGTCGAATACCGTAGAGCCACTTAATGACACGCGCGTTCCTCTCAATAACCGAGATGCCATAAGGAACACGCTCACTGGGCTTTATAGGCCCATCACAGTCGTCCTCCTCCTCTTCCTCCTCTCCTCGTTGTCTGTCCCCACACTCTGAGCTAGGTGTACTGACGCTCCGGAGTTTGGAGACCGAAACAATGTCTGAATTTGCCCGGGCAAACCGCTCCACGCCACCCATTCCTTCCACCTCATCTGGGTCCAGTCCACAGTAGTTGAAGAAGCGCTCTAGGTCAGCTGTGGCCCGAGAGTAACGGTCACTCAAGTCCGACTTGGAGCGGTGGAGGGAGGGATGCTTCCGAGTTGAACCGGGACGTGACCCTCGAGAGCTGGCTGAGGAAATGCGGGTGAAAGCAGGGGAAGCGGGGGGTATAACGCCAGGGCATAGAAGCACTGGGCTGGGGGGTATGCAAGGGGATGCAGGGTGTGTTCCCGAAGGTTTCTGCTGTGTGGGAGGTGCCTGTTGCTGGGCTTTCTGTGGTTGAGCTACTTGAGCTTGTCTAGGTTTGGGTTGAAGAGGCAATCTCTGAGGTTTCCTGATCTCTGCCTGTGGTCGCACATCTACCCGTCGTACAGTAACGGAGTTGGGGGTCCCGTAACCACCTTGTGGTACAAGCCGGGGAGCTCTGGCTGGGACTGGTGGCGGCCTTCGGCTGGGCTCAGCTGGTAAGAATTGATTGTTAGGAGGAGAGGAGTTGCGAGAGGAGTTGGGTGATGAGCCAAGGTGTGATTTAAAGTTAATGCAGTGCTGAGGTTCTGCAGATTGTCCACTACCAACACTCTGACCTCCAGAAGAGGGCGAGGATGCTGAGGGAGAAGGAGAGGATGGGGTAGGCGAGGATGCATGTGGTCCGTCACAGACATTGATTAGATTATTGAGTACTTCAAGGTTGAGTTGTGGTCCTCTGCTCATGCCACGGTCCGATCCTCGGTTCTCCGTCTCAAGTTGGCACCGGGTAATATTCCTTGCTGGTGGAGTGTTTATTCTGCACTGCATCATCATGCTTTGTGATAGCAGCGGTTTGCGGATGATTGGGGGTTTCACAGGTTCTTGTTTATTGAGTGCTACTTGCTGACTCTTTACGTACTTGGCCTTGTCCGCTTCCAGGCGCTCAACTGCACTCAGCTTCCGTGTTCCTGGCTCGGGCGCTCTACGGAAGTAGTCCGGGCCTTTGTTGAGGATTCGAAAAGGCATGGCAGAGGTGAAGGGACCCCCAGTAAGACGGCCATCTGTGGGACGAAGGGTCTCCACTGGCATGATTGTTAGCAGTGGGATTAATTTAAGAGGTCAAATGAAGGCTAAGGGTCAAAGTTTCTGTTGCGTTCAAGAATGTCTTGCAGTCTCAATAAATATTTTTGTAAACACAGGTTTCTTTATTCCGTTTCCTTTGTATTTTAATTTCTTTTTCCCCACCTTCCAGGACCCTTTAACTTTCTTACCAGTCTGAACACTCCTGCTGCTGTTACTTCACTCTTTTTTGTGTGCTGGCCTCTTGCCTCTATTATCTGTTCTCTCCCGAGTCCGGCTCATTGAATAGAGGCCCGTGGGAAGGGGTCATAAAGGGTCGCATTCCACATCAGTCCGGCTGAATGACCCACCAGGACGGGGCAGATCCTAAAGTGAGCTCCTTGCAGCTGAAAGGTTAGCAGAACAGTTCTGGTGAAACACAGTGACTCGGTTCCTTCCTCTCAAACTCCAGATGTCCCAGACTTGTAAAATACTCCTTAAAAACCTGATCCTCTTTTTCTTGTAATCCTGGACTCTTTTCCTGGAGAAAGGAGAGAGAGAGAAAGATACTGTCAGACATGGGTAGGCAAAGAGAGGACCTCCTCTCGCTCCCTCAGCTCCACGCATATAACTGGAGTACTCTAGGGCGAATGGGGCGAATGGGGGCAGACGTTTGGTTTTAATGCACTGTCTGGCCCCTCCCACTACAATCTTAAAGCCTCCAGATGCTGCATGTGGGAGCAGCCAATCAGGAAAGAGAACAGAGTTCCAAGCACAAGAGGAGGAGAAAGGAGTATGCCAGCAGCCGATCTCTGATTGGTCTAAGGTTGGAAAGCTGACCAATTGCACCCTTCCCCCCACTCACAACAAACACTCCTACTGAATTTTCATTCAAATGTGATTCTTTGAAAGACACAAAACAAAAAAGAAAAGAACAGAGCTGAAGAACAGCTGCAATCTTTTATATTCAGTTATAGCGCATTTTAAGAAAATATTTAAATGTCCTCCACCACTTGTTCAGTGTTCATGAGCACACAAAGGTGCTTTGTGTAGTATCTTTGCAAAGTACAATATAGGCAGATTATCATCTTTTATATTCTGGTCTCAGACTAGATCTAGGCCAAGGCTCATTTAAATCTGTCTGAAACACTCACGAGCATGCAATACAGCTCGTCTCAGAAAAGCTGTTCTCAAATCTGTGCTGGCTCAAATTTAGACATTTTCCCTCGCTTTCTTTCTCTTCATTACAACTTCTGATGCTTTCATATTCCTCTTGATCCTCATTGTCAAGGGAGTGAAGGCAATTTACCTTTTCCCTTCCCTATTTTTTCCTTTTTGTTACTGCATTAAAGGTTTGGATTACATCATCAAGAGCGCTGAGAGCCTTGTTCCTTGCCGTTCATCATCATCATCATCATCATATTCAAATAAACATTTTTAATTAATCTTTTTATAGCATGACTCTAGTCTGGGCCCTCATCCCCGTTACGCTCCCCCTCCCTTTCTTTCACTAATAAGATAGAAAAGACTTAACACGATAGAAAGAATCCTCCAAGCAAAAGTTCATTTGAAATCATAAATATAGTCTTAAACTCTAACTGCAGAACAAAGTGAACTGCCTTTAGAGAAACCTGCTAATAACCTTCCTGACATTTGGCAGAAAGACTGAACAACAAATAGCCTAAATTAAAAAAAAATGCATGTCCCTTGTATTATTGTGAATATTTTAATCAGTGCATGTTTTTCCAGATACTAAAATTGTTTGGTTTTATTTCAAATCTTAATCAAAATTTTATCTTCCTCTGAAGTTTCAGGTTCCAATCAAATGTTATGCTGATTATACTTTAAATATGTAAAATGAGAACATTTCATGTTAAAATGGTTTTTTTTCGGGAATTATTTGCTGTTTACTGTTGCTAATACTTCCATTCTGGTTAATAAATCATTCAGATATGTGACTCTGACTTGACTACAAGACATACAAGATTGAAACAGCAGCGAGACAGGCATGTTAAAAGTAAGTTACCACTGGAGAAATGTTGTGTGGTCTATTGTTTCCATTACTATAGAAATAGATTTAAACATGCTTGGCATGTTTCTGTCTGATATTGTACTTATAAGAGGCTTATAGACAGAGTAATACAATAAATGCTTATCCAGGTCAAATTCTGTGATGGATTTAGATGATGCACACATACATACACACTTACAGCTGTCTCTCAATGGCCATATAGAAGGCACAGTTGCTCAGGACTCGCTATGCTGTTGGGGGTAATGCAGCTCTAGTGTCCAAAAGCCAAAATGGATAATCATTCCTTCCCCTCCACATCTCTGTATTCCCCTCTGCTACTCTACCAAACACCAATATAGAAGAAAGCTCTTCCACAGGGACCATAGACCACAAGCATGAAAGCTTGTACATATATGGATAATAATTAAAGCTAGCAGAAATTCTAGGCTTGTTAATTATCAGAGCCCTTTCTCAAAACTATTTAACCTCAAGCATCAGTGAGGTAAGCACACAGATAAACACCCTATGCAACATCCATATGTGGTTCCAACTTAAACCATATACTAAAGATAAAGATTTTCTGGAACTTTATTGAAGGGATAGTTGAGCCAAAAATGAAAATTATTTCAGTAATTACTTTCCCTTTTGTTGTTCCAAAACATTTAAGACCTTAAACACAAATGAAGATATTTCTGATGAAATCCATGAGCTTTCCGACCCTGCATAGATAGTAAAGCAACTCCCATGTTCAAGTCCCAGAAATGTGGCAAGGACATGGTCAAAATGATCGCTTTAAACAGGAAAAATTGATTTTCAAGATTAGACTGATCTGTTTCTAATATCCAATCAATAACACAGGGTAAATTGACATGCAAATAAATAACCAAAATCAGCCAATATGCATCCAAAATGGTCAGATACAAACAAATGTTTAAAATACATCTCTAATATTGGCAGAAAATGTGCATACCAAAATTCTGTAAATTTCTAATCCATACAGAACTTAACCTGATCTTAAGCAACGACTGCAGACTGTAATAAGCATGGTTTAGTTCTCAATTTTGGGTTGCAACCCACCACCTATGAACCACAGTTTACAGCAATGATATACTCTGTCCAACAGAAGTTAAAATCTTACTCACCTTACAGCACACAATGATCCCAAAACCATTAAAGTGTTTAGGTCTCATGTAAAATAAGATCCCCAAACAGAAGTAAACACACAGTGGAATGTGATGGCCACAGGGGTGAGGGTGGCATGAACAGCCCACAGCTATGGGTACAAGCGTGGTGTGAACTGATTGAGATAACAGAAGCATTTCAGCACTGAGCCAACTGGACCCAGAACACTGAGGACGTGGGGAGAGCCAGGAATACACACACTTAGAGCCACACACAACCATGTTAGACTGCCATAACCACAGACACACAGGCATCTCCAAGGCAAACCTCGCTGGGCACAAAATAAAGATCTGATCTTGATTTCTGAAAACTGATGTAATTTTCCCCACAGTGTTTAGTGGTGAACTGGATTGTTGAGCCGCAAAAACGTGAATGGAAATGTTTGCTAACGGCTTGAGCATAGCAACTAACAGTGATGTTTTTCTGGATGTTTTTAAACCTGATTGAATGTGTAATGTTCATTTTATTAGTGTTTAATGATTTGACATACACTAGATGAAGGAAAGAAAAACAAGTAAGAAAAAAGCACTTTGGGAAAGAGAAGAATAGTTATGGTGATGCTTGCCCTAGTTATAGAGTTGTCAGGCTTGGAGCGCTGATGAGAAACTCCTGGATGTCAAATTGTCTATGTAGATGCATTTACGACTTTGTGACTGGAGACTGACAGCTCTGAATAGATCAAAACCTACATTTCCTGCTCCTGGCAGCCTGGAAGGATTCACTCTGAGTCACCTGTGCAATGTTACAGTTATGCTCCTGTTCCCCAGGCTACAAACTTTCCATCCTTTAACGTGTCAATATTGCAGGAAGCTCGTGTGAATCTCTTCAGGTATGAAGGACTGAGCGTAGAAGATCTGACGTCACTTCTATGAGTAACGAGGGAATTCAGGAATCTCTCCCAACTGGAATCATGAGGCATCCTGCTGACTAAGCGGATGTTATGCAAGGAAAAAGAAAGAAGGAATGTGTAGATCAACCCATCACAACCCTGTGTAGTAAAGAGACAGGGGAAGGTAAATATTACCTTTCTTTTTTTGCATGACACCGAAAGAGGAATGTGATAAGGAGAGCCAGATAAGAAGAAATCTAGACAAGCCCCCATAAACAACTATTCAGCAACAAGTAGCTAAATATTCCCAGTGCTTTTATGTGACAGCTCTCAACTGATTTACTGAAATCGGCTTGTTTCAGAGTAAATGTGCCCTACAGATGAACCTCACTTAAAGATTTGACCTCTTGCACTACACTGTTGGTGTAAGGAGTAAGTACAAGCTAACTAGCATCATTCCCAAGGGTTTTCCCTGATGGCTTCTACTGCATTGACAGAGTCAGACCTCTCACTCAACTCACCTCAGCGACCATGATAAAGACACCCCAGAGGATTCAAGCCTGTAGTCTGATAACCTCTCACACTGCTTCCATCTGTAACTACCACAAAGCTCCATCGGTGAGGGACAGCTGGTTATAGAGGGTTTTAAACAGCCTTCTCTTCTCAATGTGTGGCAACACACAGCACAGCTGTTTCCCCTCCATCCACAGCAGGCCAGGATAACCTCAACACAGCATCATTAGATAGAGCTGGTATTGTACTAAACGGCCCACGGTTAGACGAGGATACAGCCAACACTGAATGTCTGAATGAGCAGTGAGGAGTGAGGATATTATCATTCATGTCCCATTTATAATGTCAGCCAAAATGTGGATCCCTCAAGATGTAAATATGGTTGCCCTCAGTGCCATTTCTGACACTCAAAGTTTGCCCAAATAAATGAGGGCATAACAGACTCTTGATTTTAAGCAATAAAACTATATTAAATAAATGTATAATTACTACAGACCAACTCAAACCATAAATAGCACTTATTATTTATTAGCTTAATTATTTATAATAAATATATAAATATAAATAACATATGGGGCTGTACTTGATTATTTTAGTAACAATTTTGGTAATAAATAATTTTTTGATCTGTCAAAATTATTTAGTATAAAATATATTTTCTGTACGTTATTAAAATAAAAAACATGTTATTTCATTGTCATCACTCAAAGGTTGTGTATTTTATGTGCAAAAAAGTTTTTTAATTATAAACTAATTGTTGCTAATAATATATTTTATATACAAAGAATTTTATCTAATCAATCACGTTTTGTGTATCTTACATATGTATGTCTTTTCCGTCATATTGGGGATATTCATTTTATGCCTAAAAGGTATTTTAGATTAATTGGGCTGCCTGTAATATCAATTCATCTTTAGTAGAAAAACGTACAAAAAGTAACGTAAACTAATTACATTTATTCCCTTCAATGCGTCACAAAATAATGTTAAAAAATATATACAGAGAATAGGATCGGTCCGTTCCTCCATCTCTCATGTTGACTGTAATAAGATAATCAGATGAGAACAAAAAGTCCATCTGTCCTTCATGAGCCAACTACAATGGGACCATATATTCACCACATTTCCCTCCATCCAAAACTTCAAATCAGAGAACCCAGACTAGATCATAACATATCCCTTGAGTTTCCAGATCGGGATGCTCACGCAGCACAGCGCCTCTCAGATAAATGTATCTGACCCCAGAGACCTGGGTCATCTGTCACTTACACGACTATTAGTGATTTATGTTTCCCACTGGATAAAGCTCTGCAGTTCCAGCTGCACATCTGAGGAAGAACACTGTGGTGTCAGAGGTCACTTTAAACTCTCAACCCAGTACTGTTCAACCGTCCTGGCAGCATTTTCACAGAGCTGTCAGCAGTAAAAAGAGAGATGCACCTCGCTGTCATATTGATCAAGCAAGATGCCCTGATCATCCCCTAATTACAACCATAGCAACCTTGTCTCTGTCAGACTCATCTCAGGAATCTATGACCCCGGGGTCCTCTAAATGGACCCTGACCCTGTGGCCCATCTCAGGCCTGACAAAGCAAAGCTGAGAAATGTCACTCACACATTCTCAACACTAAAAGACACATGCACATTCACGCCTGCCCCACACAAGCGTGCTAACAGACACACAGAAGCATATTTGTGTGTGGATACAGTGTGTAATTACAGAGATGAGACGGTTCAAGCCTCAGCCCAAAGTGTCGTTTTACCTTATTCCACCGCAGTTAACAATTCTGCTTTCCCACAGTCACACACACACTAAAACAAAAGAACAACAAACAACTAGTAACTACGTTTACAAAAACTAGAGCACGACACAAACACACAGAGACAGAAGTCACCTATTAACCCAGTTTGACCAGTAAATAAGCCAGGAATGTCAGTGAGTAAAAGGATCACAGAGAGGGAAAGATAGAGAGATTGAGCTCTTTTCCTGCATGAATATGCAGACAATATGACAGAAAATGCCTCTCAGTTGTTATTACACACACTGACTCAGTTCCTCATTTCTCAATCACTATTGTTTTGACAAACTGTTGACATTCATTTTAGGGATGTACAATGTATCATTTATCAAAATTAAGCAAATGTATCATGTATAAAAATTAAGCAAATATCAAAGATGAATGCCCAGTTTTATGTACAACTGTACATATTTATCTTATGATGTCTAAATTCACTTGTAGATGTTTTTATTATTTTGAAAATAGTAAAATTATAGATAAACATACTTTGTTAAAAAAAAAAAGTATATTTTCCAATCATCAGCTTAATAAATGAATAAATGTCAGCCAGAATTTTAATATTGGTGCACCTCTAACAACGTCACAAAATAACATTGAGCACACGAAAAAAACAATACAATCCAACAAATGGACAGAAAAATGCAAACTCACAGACATCCACTGTTTTAAAGCATATAATTCAAGTCCTAATGGAGTTCATCTGTATTTAATTGCCCAAAAACTGAACTCAATCACCCTATACACACACAAAGTTTTGCTGATCCTGTATAAACAACCATTACGTCCTACTAGGTGATCAGTCCAGTCCCAGCTTGCTCAAATTAGACTAACTAGACACTCACAGTAATGAGAGGATATGAGTTCTATATGAGCCTCACTGTTACTGCCATTAGGGCTGAACACTAAAAGGAAAGTTAGGGAGATAAATAAAAATAAAAAACTAATTAAAAAAGGAGTTCAACACAGTCAACACACACTAAGTGCAGAAATCATTAAACTAATCCACTTGTCTATAGATCACTGGATCTCTGTTACAGATTGCTTAACTTACCAGGACAAGTGTTTTCCAAGAGCAGGATAAAACACTCAAGCTGTCGAGCCTTTTGAAGAACGGAGCTCAGCAGAGAGTTGGTGCTCCAGCGAATGTGTGTGAGAGTCTGTGTGTGTGTACACGACTGACACAGCAACTCAAATACTTCTCCTCCTCCTCCTTTCCTACATAGCTCCTCCCAGGCAACCCTTTCAGGAAGAAATACAAGCAGGAAGCGCAAGACACATAACCAAGTGAATATGTGTTTGAGTCTTATTTACTCCACAAATCCTTCGCCTATTCTTGGTCTCGAGTGGTTTCCGATTGGAGTTGTCGCTTCCGACTGGTGTTCACCTACTGGATATTTCTGGCGGTCATTTCCCAAAACAGCTCTCAATAATCTTTTCCCACGTTCCACCTACCGTAGACTACAGGAGGAACTGATATAAGAGTGTCTGTCGGCTTCATCAAAGTAAAAGGAGTGCTGCAGTGGAAGCCATGAGGAAATCCATTCATTCGGTCTGACAATTTCAGGAAGACCTCCACGGAATTACCTGAGACAGAGTGAAGAGAATCATCTCGTATGAGTGTTTCTGTTCTGGGAAGCAGACCGGTAAGAAGTATTTGTGGTTTCTCGGATCTCAGAATGTGAGTCTGGGTTGAGCGTCGCCCTCAAAACACAAGTAAAATCCCATAAGAGCTGGGAGTGGACTGGATCCAGCTCAAAGTGATGGAAATCAATGAAAGTTACCAAACAAACTTTTTCGCTCTCTCACTGACATGCCAGTATCAGAATCATTTTGGAGACTCCACCTCTCCATATTAAGCAAGATTAACTAGATTATTTAAGGAGTGGTTCTGGTTTGGCAGACCACCTTTGAAGGTGAATGTTCTGCTTAAAACAGATAACTTCTGTCATCCAGATGCTCACTAATAAACAATTCAGTCCCAAATAGTTTCACCTTTTCAGGTCTATTCATTCAGTCAAGTGCAGGTGTGGATTCTTAGCCCATTCCTCTCCATCTGACTGCCTTTGAAACCCACACCCTCATGCCAACGGTGCATACATGAGTCCCACTGTAATCACAATCCCCACAGAATGTCTGCCTGTGGCTATGGGAACAGATCTCTATGGGGACGGCTGAAGCACTAAGTTGAGGAAAGTGACTCAGGCAGATGTTAACCAAAGGTCTAAAATAGGGGGGTTAACAAACAATTGACAATAAGTTTCATTTATAAAATGACACTGATGATTAATCAGCTTAGCAGTGTGGAAACACGGTCTAAAACAGGGATCTAAATTGAAAATGCAGATTGAATTGCATCATGTAATATTTGCAACACAAAAGTTTACCCCTGGATGTGAAAACGAATCAGGCTAAATTTGGAGTATTGAAACATTTTACGGTCTTTAAACAATGATCAAACAGTGATAGAGACCATAACAACATTATCAGTGCTTAGCTTTAAGGATTTTTTTCTGTTTTCCCAATGGCAGTCTCTCTGCCATTAATCTCAATATAAAATACATAAACACCTTAAAAAAAAAAAAAAAAAAAATGCATTTATTGTTTGAATGCACTACTTTCATAACCATCATCAAGAGTTGACGACCACTGATTTCTTCTCATGTCTGTCATCAGATTTTCTTTTTTATTTCTATATCGATCTCTTCAAACTCTGTACAGGGATGAAGACCTCTTATCTTTCACCTTAACATTGTAACTTCATCCCTGCCCATGTTCCCGAGATGTTTACGGTGAAGCTGCTTATGCTGCAGGATCAACACTAACGTTAAAGAGGCTGGCTGCGCTGTGTGCAGTGCCACATTGGTAAAGCTGTCAGCACTGATCTGTCTGGGTGCTCATCTGAGCTGCTGAAGAATGGCAGTGTCTTTGAAAGAGAGGATTATGGAGCAGTGCAGGATTACTACTGCTGCCCATCTTTTATTCTGAAGATCACGGACCACTCTGTAGGCTCTGAACGAGACACACTCACAGGGTCAGACTCGCACACGGACATCTCCTTTTACAACTCACAGACATGTCTAAATAGGCTTTCACACCACTAAATCATCACAAATACACACGCCTCTGTGAATGCGCATGTACACATAAACTGTTGTTTACAGCTGTTTACATACTTAACAGTTGCATTTAAATAAACAGTTAAAATTTCCATGTGGGTAAGATTTCTTTTCAGAAGACAGAGGAGAGATGAATGTCAATCTAATTCCCTATGAATTCAAGAGTGGCATTATAAACACGTCCAGACAGAATCTCCACCGTTTATTTTTTGCGTGAAATTCTGCACTAGGCTATGGATCTACCTAGCAAAAAACTATTTGCGAACATTCTCATTAGGCCATTCATGATTAAACTTAAGTTTTTAAAGATGGTTTTCAAAAATTCTTTTTGCTAACTTTATAGGAATCTCACTTTTGCTCTGAATGTTCTGAAACAAGTAAAATCCTAAAAACATTAGACAAACGTCCAACTAAAACGTTTTACAAAATTTAATTTTCTATTAACATAACTGGAAGAATGTCAGGTCATAACTTCAAGAGAACTTTGCCAGAGCATTTGCAAAGGTTCAGAGGATGTTCCCTGTTATCTGGATGAACAACCACACAATGGGCGGGGTGTCAGTATAGAACTTTCCATTCCGTGGAACTCTACAGAGTTTTCAGCAGAATTCCATGCACAGATGTAGGCCTGGTTACAAGTGAGTGGCACTGAAAGCATTGTCTGAAATCGAGCCTGCTTTAACACGTGCACACACACACACACACACACACACAGAAAAGTTTAAACCATTTGTTAAAAAGGTTGGCAAGTCAGCGCCACAGATTTGGAGACGTTACACAAAAACAAGAGCACCTGAGCCAATCAATGCATGGAGAAAGAGGGAGATCAGGGGTGAGTGTACTCTCAGTCACACTGCCATACAGGGGAGGAGACTAGATTCACTTCCTCACGTGCTGTATGGAAACACAGCCCTCTGGGAAGGGTGGAGGGCTGGCTGGACTAGTGCTGTTTATCTTGGGAGGGCAGTTTCTAGGGAGAGGCTTTAAAGAGCCAACTCACATTCCTCAGGAAAAAAAGATGGATATTTAGAAGAGTGTGTGAGGAAAAGAGAAAAGCTTGGTCACGTTTTGAAGTCCAAACATGGGGAAGCTGTATTTAGTAAGTGCATGTGGGTGGTTGATGTGGCAAACATCTTACGGGTCAAAAGCATCATCCACAGATTAAAATAAGACTGATTTATTAGTTGAGTCTGCCAGTTTAATTTTTCTGGAATTTCAGTGCCCATATTATGTGACAGTAAAGATGTTTTTTTTCCCAAATTTTTTTCATTTAGCAAATGCTTTTATCCAGGTTGATTTACAAATGAGGAACATCACAAGAATTTTATAATAAAAGTCAAAAACATACAGCAATCAGGTACACAGTAGAAATTTGATTTAAAAAAAAATACAAACATTTGGTGATTAGCAACTATTTCTGAATCTGAATTCCATAATAAACAGGGGTTCCGGTTAAATCGACTCAAACTCTGTTACTAATGTTTTTTGCTCATTGGAGAGGAAAAAATTATTAAGGATCTCTGTGTTCTATGGAAAGCCTAAAACTGCTTTAAGGTCAATAAAATAAAATAAAATAAAATACTTTATATCTTTCAGTAGTATTATATATAAAAACGTCATGTGTAATTGGGAATGCCAAAACAATTCTAGGTAAGTTCAATTGGCAACAGATTGAGGAAACTGGATGAACCATTCTGTCATAGTCAGGTCATAGGGAACGCAGTCACAGTCAACATCATATTCTGTAGTGGCTTGTGTGTGTGTGTGTGTGTGTGTGTGTGTGTGTGCGTGTGTGTGTGAGTGAGTGAGTGTGTGTGTGAGAGAGACAGAGAGTCCCATTATCAACACATCAGCTACTTAGAAATCACAAAATAAACGACGTCTTGTTTATACATTGATCAAACACTTCACGGAGCACTTTTACATGCACACCAGTAAACTGATATCTCACAAATATCATCTTATTAAAATAACCAGTTTTCCAGTACGTTTGCATGCACATCAGTAACCTGAGAATCCAAGTAAGCTGCGTTTTACATGACTTTATTAATAAATCAAGTTATTTCCCTTTAGTGCCATCAAAATATAATCATTTGCGTATCTGACTCAGAGTATTCCATACATTTGTCAGTTGTGATGATAAATTAAGCTTGCAACATGTCGGGAAACTTACAGCTCGTATATTATCCTCTCATGCAGTTATTAACGGATCATTGTGACTGAACCACATCTACTTCTGCTGCACGAGATGAGAACACATTTTAATCATTTTCTGAGTCATGAAAAAGTCTGCTTTTGTAATAGAGTGGATTGGTGTAATGTGGGACACTGACTAATGTGGGACACCTAAGCTTCATTGAGTTTATCTCTTCTTTTACAACATTAAAGTGAACATGATTAGTGTTGTATTCAAGCAGGGGTGTCAAGTTATTGAAATCACTTGATTTTCTAGAAATTATGACAGAAAAGTGGCCAAGAAAATCAACAAACAAGAAGTACCTCTTGTAAAGTTAACTGAAATTACACTGACATAGGTTTTAGACTAAATTAATGTTAAGGATATAAATCTGTAATAAATAAAAAATGTTCTAAATTGTTATCAAATTATATTTGTGATGAATTTATACATCAAATTTTGCCATAATATTCTTAAAATGTGTTAAGAATATTTTCTATTTAGAAATCTTTGTTGTCACACTTTAGAAAATTATGTTTCAAAAGTGGGACAGCATGTTTTGACTAATGTGGGACAGTCAAATATACCATGTTATTATATTGATAAAATGTGCATTAAGAGGATTAAATGCCATACATGTAATTTTGTAAATTTTAGGGCTTATAATGCAGCAATATTATTTGTTTTAAGATCCAGATTCACAATTTAGCGACTAGAGGACAATGGGATCCTGGACCATGGGATGATGTCCATGACTGCCCAGGACTGCTTATTTCTGTTATGAAGTGTTTTTACCATTATAATTTGATTAACACAAGCTTTTGAAAAAAAAATTAATATTAGAAGTTTACTGAAGTTTAACAACAGTTTTAAAGGCATTCTATGTAGAAAATTTTACATTTTTACAAAAAATTAAAATTAAATAAGTTATCATTACGTTACTGTCACATAACACACATGCGCACTTCAATATGCAAAAATTGGGTTATTGCGTTTACATGGCGTACAAAATCGGAGTAAGAAGCAAAAAAACTACCTGTTGCAACTGGTTTATGCTTACACCGTTTATGTCCTTACTCTGATAAAAGAAAACGCATTTACATGAGCACGTTCTTAAAGGGACAATAAGTAACTTTTTAGGTATTTTATTATCTAAAATCAATATTTTTATTCATAAATATGCCCTCAATGGTGTACAAATACCTATGCCAATGTTTAAACTAATCCTCGTAAATGAAGAATTTATTATCTTTATATACATGGGACGGGTAGGTCGACGGAGGCTTCCATGTAGTTCCGCCATCTTGCAAAACTATAATAGCAGAGAGGGACAAAAAGTACTAAGCCAACGTGTTTCCACAACGCGTTTTCGTTCAGAGCCAGAAACGCAGGTGCAGAGCAGTGAGAGGCGCTTGAAACTGCACCGGCAAGTTTAAAAGTCTGGATTGCATTCTTATTATGGACCATACATATGCCGCGCCACAGGAGAAGAAAACATTGTTGCCAAAACAGTCAAAAATAGAACGTAAAAGGAAAAGTGACCGTAGATTACAGAAAACAAGAGTTAATGTCGGGGAAGCTTTTTGCTTGATAAAGATTTCAAAAGAGACGCTGAAGTGGCCAGTTTTCTTCTCAACAGGTAAGTCAGTGTTACAATCTATATTACAATATTTTTTTTATATCTAACAATGCACATTATTCAGAAAATATAACGAATAAAGAAGACATAACTACTACAATATTTCATGTTTTCCACAGTCAGTAATTCATACTGTAACATTCGTTTGTTAGTTGTCATGTTGCAGTTTGTTTGAAATAACACACCTGTTCACCTGAAGGAAAACTCAACGAAGTGCTATTAGAAGACATCCCGTCAAAGCTTTTTGGTACATATCGCCTACCGTAGATGCAACGCGCATTTGAAAAAGGGAGGCGCTGGAGAGCAAAATTAGTTTGAATGCAAAATACAATTTCACCACTAGATGGGAGTAATTCCTACTTAGTGTCCCTTTAAGTCAATTATGCTTAATAAACCGAAAAAACTTAGCTACTTGGTCATGTAAACGCGGTGACCAGTTTTCTTTTATCAGAGTAAGGTACTAAACGGATTAAGCATAAACTGGTCGCAACATTTTTTGCCTCTTACTCCGATTTCGCGTGACATGTAAATACAATAACCCGCTATCTGCTTATTGAAGTGCGCATGTGTGTTACGTGACAGGAACGCATTGTAGTGCAGATTTAAGCGCATCTACACCTAGCAAATGTCTTGCGATTTTAGTACCGGACTGCCTTTTTTGAGAACCAATGCCGCGTTTCCACCAAAATTACCCGGAACATTTGTACCAGGAACTTTTTTTCCCAGGAACTTTTTTCCCCCCAGACCTGTTGCTTTCTGCGTTTCCACCGCGGTGTAAAGTACCGGGTAGATTAGGCAAATAGACTGGTGACGTAGGTCTGCGCGTTTCTCAATACAAAGTACCGCTGATTTAAAAAAAAAAAAAAAAAAAAAAAAAAAGGTACGCTGATTTTGGACGTGCATCATCGGTAGTTAGTTCTGACTTTGTGCATTGAATTGAGTGTGATGTCAGCGACGACGCGAATCCTGTAATTTTCCTCTCTGTATATTTACAATAAAACGAAATAGGATATAAAATACCACTGCCTCCTTTGGTTTTCATTTAAGCATAATAACAGCTGCAGAAATGTACTTAGTTCAGGGATATGTGCAGCCATTACAATGAAACGAAATATTATATTTATAATATTATATTATAATATTTTATTTTCATTTTAACATATAGATAAATTGAATACAGACCAAAGAAAACCTGTTAGATTTACCCCGCAGCTGAATTATGTTATGTTTAACCACTAAAGAGACATCAGAGCCAGCGGCACATATCAGAAGATCTGTCCGAGATGAGGCTGCTCTCTGCGGATACATGAGGACTGAGCTCCCGCTGATCGAGTGGAGCTCACCGTCTACGAGATCGGCGAAATACATTTTTAAATAGGCGCTGTCTTTATAAATAAACCATAGATTTGAGTTTTAAACAACTACATTCTCGCCTGAAATACTTTTAAAATTACATTTCATGACACAATAACAGTAATATTTGAAAATGATCCAAATAAATGGTGTTTGAACTCAACCAATGCTGCGTGAACTCAGATCGCTTTGGCTACTGTTATTTTCCCCTCAGTATATTTACAATAAAACTAAATAGGATATAAAATACCACTGCCTCCTTTCGTTTTCATTTAAACATAATAACAGCTGCAGAAATGTACTTAGTTCAGGGATATGTGTAATGTTATATACAGCCATTGCAATGAAACGAAATATTATATAGACTTGCCTTTTTTATTTTAATTTTAACATATAGATAAATTGAATACAGACAAAAGAAAACCTGTTAGATTTACCCCGCAGCTGAATTATATTTTATGTTTAACCACTGAAGAGACATCAGAGCCAGCGGCACATATCAGAAGATCTATCCGAGATGAGGCTGCTCTCTGCGGATACATGAGGACTGAGCTCCCGCTGATCGAGTGGAGCTTACCGTCTCTGAGATCGGCGAAACACATTTTTAAATAGGCACTGTCTTTATAAATAAACCACAGATTTGAGTTTTAAACAACTACATTCTCGCATGAAATACTTTTAAAATTACATTTCATGACACAATAACTAGAGATGTTCCGATACCCTTTTTCTCTTCCCGATACCGATTCCGATACCTGGGCTCAGGGTATCGGCCGATACCGAGTACTGATCCGATACCTGGGTGTATATCTGTATATACAGCTGTATATACTACTAGCCCTGTGTAAATTGCTAGAATTTTTTTATGGTGTGCTTCAGACAGATCCCTCAATAAAACATGAACAAATACATGGTGAACTACTGTATTTATTACAGTATTTTTATTATCTAACATGAATTTGACAGTATTATTTATTTTCTTATGCAAAAAAGAACTTCAAATGCAGCCAAAAATCTAACACCGCAAACTAAAAAAGGTATTTAAGTTTTTCAATATAACTGTATAAAAAAACTGCAACAAATAAGTCTAGGAATATAAAAAAAGATCTATTAATCAGATAATCAGATAAAGTAAAAAACAAGTAAAAAACAAGCAACCATCTAGGCATAATTATTATTATTATAGAGATGTATTATTATTACTGTAGGCTACAACAGTAGCTTTATATATTGTCAATTTACTCATGTAAACCAAACATTTATTTTAATGGGCTGCCATGAAGATCTTTGAGTGTCTGTGTTTATGATATGACAGTATTCTCAAATGAAACGGTAAATTCTCATGAAGTGACGGTTTATGCGTTCGTGTCCTCATGACACACAGCAGAGACTACAAAACAGCGAGCTCTCGCGCATCTGTGCCAGTCACCCACAGAGATGTAGATTTTGCGGGAGTAATATTTAAATAGTATTTTGCAGTTTAATATTCACAGACACTAGTATATATTCGGCTACTGTCTGGAGCCCTGCGTTTTGACTTACACGGAAGCGACTGAACGCAGTTGCCGGTACTGAATATACTCGAGAGTCTGTAACTACCGGTACTACAGAGACATACTGCTAACCACTGATCTATAATATAGTAGCGGCTTCACTGTCTTTTGGCAGTTTAGAATGTGATGAGTGATCCAGTCATATATAGATAAGGGCTGCTAACGCGTTTTCATTTCTTCTTCGCTGCTCTAAACAGGGGTTGCTTGTGGCAACACAGCACAACTTCCTGTGTTTTCAATGCATTTTGAGCAGCGAAGAAGAACCGTGCAGCGGTTAGGCAAAGCTTGCGGTCATAACTAGGTCTTTTTTAAGAAAATGGTATCGGATCGGTATATGGGTTCATGTACTCGCCGATGCCGATGCCAGAATTTGTTGTGGTATCGGAGATATTTCCGATACTAGTATCGGAATCGGAACAACTCTAACAATAACAGTAATATTTTGAAAATGTTGATTCGAATAAATGGTGGTTGAACTCAACCAATGCTGCGTGAACTCAACCAATCAGAATGTTTAGCGCCAAAGTCCCGCCCCCGAAAGTTCCGGAACTTTGAAAAAGTACCACCTCGCCAGCAGGGACTTTCTGAGGGGCATTTTTTTACCCGGAACTTTATTTAGTTCCTGGTTCCTGCGGTGGAAACACACCAAGTACCAGGCCAAAGTCCCTAGTTCCTGGGTAAAGTTCCTGCGGTGGAAACGCGGCTCAAGTTAGCTTCTACTCCGGAGCAGGGTCTAACCAGCACAACTGGTACTAACTGTGACATAAGTAGACATTAATTGGCCAGACGTGTTCAAAAACGCCCTCACCCGCCATAATTTAAAACACAGTGTAACATACTATAAACATTGTGTCAACTTACTTCGCAATGATGAACAGTAAATAACTTAACAGATGCTGAAGTGCAGGCACTTGTAACAAAATTAGCACTGCCAGTTGTCATTGGAGATTCCTTCTTTCCGTTCTTTTAATCGTTTTACGTATACGTCGACATCCATGTACATTATTGTGAAACCTACGAGACACAACAAAAACACAGCTCCGAATCACAGTGTCCTCCATCCTCCTGTTATTAACGTTGTTCTTTGTTAACGTTATTGAACGCCGTAGACAAATGACATCACTGTCGACTGGCTTACTGGCATCCTAGTACACATGGTCAGTGCGAATGGAACCCTTTAAATGGTACTGGGAAATAGTTCATGAATAAATTTACAGTACTAAAGTACTGGGAAGGTTGTTCTGGAACTAAAGCGGTGTGAAAGGCCCTAAACTAACTAGCTTAGGACCTAGAGGCTAGTCTGGGGTTGAGGGGTGTGTGTGTGTATGGTTTGAGAAAACAGACTTTGCTCTGGAGGAGACAAATAACATGCAGACTACAGATTAATCTTTACTAAACATTAACAGTCCCCCCATTCTCCATCTCAGCTGATAGACCTCTACTCACCGCTGACAGTCCTAAGTTGGAATTTGACTTGCAGCAGTACATCCTGGAAATCCACAAAGCACTCCTCTCCATGTGAGGTCACAGAGGAGGCCAGTGAAGTCATGGACCTCGGCTGTGTTATGACATTCAGTCTGATCCCACATTTCACAACACTGTGGAGGATGACGTCCACAAAACTGACATAAGCACTACCAAAGAGTACAATCTTTTCCCACATGTAGGAATACCGTCGAACTATACTCAAAACTTTATACCAAAAACATTTTAGGCCTGATTACTCTCCATTTTCCACGTCTAGTGCACAACTGAGCACACAAATTCTCAAAGTATATGCATTCACTGCATACACACACTACCTAGCAGACCTACGATTTCCATAATGCAGAAAATTTGTAATAACACGATCTGTAAAAAAAGAAAAACTTTAAAGTATAAATTGTTAATGTTTTATGCCTTCATTTGAGTACCATATTTTTTATAATTAATTTCTTTTAAATCATAATCCAGAAAAATTTTAACAGACAATAAATATAGCATTATTGTAGCACTACATAATTGTTGCAATATATTTTTATAAATATAATTCAAATTAAAACAGCATTTGGAGAAAAATCCAATGGATTTCATACGGCCTTAATGTATTTTTTTATATATATATAATTCATGTAAATTGTAAATGAAAAAAAAAAAATTCAGAAAGAAAAAAAAAACATTTAGGAAAAAATAATATGGACTAGTGTTGTCATGGAACCAAAATTTCAGTATTCAGTACCGATACCAGTGAAAATCGATACCAATTTCGGTACCAAAGCAAACACAAAATATGTAAAAAATAAATAAAAAAATAAAACCAAATATAGCTGCAAGCAGCGATGGCGGGCTCAAGCCACCAATGCCATCGCCACCCCGGTGGCATCAGGTAAACTGTGCCCAGCGGGCACATGCATTCACAATATCCCTCTGGCAGTGAGGTTTTAAAGAATATGGCAGTTAAAGGGTTAATTCGAATCATCTAGACTTTAAAATCACATTCACAGAACAATATATATATATATATATATATATATATATATATATATATATATATATAACTTTAGTAACACTTTACAATAAGATTCCATTTATAAACATTGTGTTAACATGAACTATATTTATATATCATTCATTCATGTCAGTTAATATTCCAAACTTAAACATTAAAACATTGTTTTATTGTGATTTTTTTCCAAGCACATTTTACCAATTCCAAACCATATCAATCTTAATAACTACCATTACTTTTTATTTAATCATTTATGAGTGCTATACAATACTCCAGGAAAGCTGGAAGAGAAAAACAGGTCAAGAAGAACTGACAAAAGAATTGCAAAAGAATTAGGAATTAATGTGAAGATTAATTTTTAGTCAATTCTGCAAGACAGACTTTCAGGAAAGAAGGTGGAATAAAAATGAGCTCCTAAATCTTAATCCCAGATTCTGGAAGATATATTCCTCAAACCATCGGACAAGAGGAGGTGGTGCTGGTCCTTCACGAGTCACTCTAATCTGTTCATAAAGCCTATATATAAAGTCTTAATATATAGTATTTCACAATACTTCATGGTATTCTAATTAAATAATTTTTTGGGAATCTTAGATCTCTCAGAACCTGACACATTGTAATTCTGAGACTCCAGGAAAGTGGCAGTTCTGTAAAATGTTGGTGCTGGAGACTAAATGTTTCCTGATAGTTTCACACCTAATTCACTTAACACACACACACACACACACACACACACATTAACCACAGTGACTGAGGGACAGAGTGACATCAGATGTATGATAGTTTTTTAATTTTCTATCATCCATATAATGTTGTATAGTCATGCAACTATGCATATTTCCTCAGAATGACTGGTCTTCTATGTGTAAATTTTTTTGAAGTGTTTAGAAGCTGCACTTTAAAAAAATAAAAAGACATTTACTGGTTCCTTTTTTACTGTTATTTCAAAAAATCACCACGACAAAACCATTCAAGCTATCCAAAATTCATTCGCACCTGTTCTGTAAGATAAATTCTTTAAACAGTGGTAAAAGAGGATGTGGTGCTGAACCTTCAAGAGTCACTCAAAACGTATCTGTCCATAAAGCTTATAAAGAATTATTCTTAATATACAGTTCACAATACTTCAGCTTGTTATTCTAATTAAGTGAGGGTCATTTTATCAGTAAAATACATAAAATACATATTATTTTTCTTTGAAAGATTTCTATAAATGATTTAAATCATACTTGTTTTACAATAATTATTTAAAAGTATTCCTATAGCTCCATCTGGTGGCCATTATTGGTAGTAAGAATTGCAAGCTTGATTTATAAGTTATGATAGTTTTAATTTTATGCTGGCTCTTGAAAATGATAAAGCTATGAAGCTTACTGTGCTTCCTTCAAATGATGACTTCTACGTATATAAAAAATTATGAAGAGTTGGAATGAAAAATTTTAAAGATATAGTAAAATAACGATTGTATTTTTTTTTTTGTTACTTTAATAAATCGCTATGGCCACACCATTTAAGGTATCCTAAACCCATTCGCAATTTAACATCTTCAGTATATTAGCTTCATGTTAAAAAAGTTTGGTGTGAACTACTTGTGTCTTCTTGGAGGAGTATGAATTCATTTACAGGCTGATTTTATCATAAATCCACAATACAATTTCTGAGTTCTGTATCAATCTGTGTTGTTGTTTGTTTATTTTTATTTTTTTATTTTTCATAGGAAGATAACTGACCCTTTACTCTCCTTTTTAATAAATGTGCTTATAAACCAAGAACAAACTTTTTATAGCTGTATTTATAAACTGCTTACTACTGACTATTAATATTGGGACAAGGCTTTATAAAGCATGAACTGAATATTTACTTTTTGAGTTTGAAATTATTATTTGCAGCACAAATAAGGTTTTTTAGGATTTTTAAAAATCCCTAAAACTGTCAGAAAAGGATAAGGCCTTTAAGATTTCTATGTGAGTGGCTAAATGTATTTGTTTTTATAACTATAATGCATAAACTATGAAATTATACAAAATGTATAAAAATGTACAACAGTTATTGTTTTCCAATGTTTTTTATTTATTTATTTAATTTTTTTAATTTTATTTTATTTACATTTAAAAAAATTAGCCTACTGCAATCATTCTAAACAGCTTGAATAAAACCTGTTAATATTTATTATAGACCACTGTAACTGTGTATAATCTAACAAACAAGTTTATTATGAAAATAAAAGTGTACACCAGATAAATTGGACGATAAAGAAATTGCTAACAATAGTATAATAGAGCATGTTTTAGGTTTTTAGGCGTTTAGATGCAGAAATGGACAAATCAAATGTAAAATAAAATGTAATTGATTTAATTAAATATAGATTAATTGTTGTTAGAGCAAAATAATAAATAAATAAATAAATAAATAAATACGTTCACACATTTAAAAAAAGCAGCCAAGATGAATGAATTTAATTTTTTATATAGATTAAAATTGAAGACAGAAGCAGCTGGTATATGCGGTCACTTAATATTAAAATCCAGTAGATCCACTTCAGATTTATTTCTCAACAGTTTATGTTCACGTGGCTGTTTTCGTTTATATTCGCCAAGCTATTATGTGTTTTGAAATAATCTTGTCCGTGATGTGTTCGTTCGTACGACGAAAGACAGAATCCTGCAGCTCAAGAGATATATGTTATTCTGCCAGTCACGCTTTCAAATAGTCTTTCACACTTAAACGGGTCACAAACACCTGCATTTAGCTCTTGTTGTGTTACAATGGGTTTATTGTGTGCATTTGTGGTAATATTTTATTTAAAAAAGCTCTTAAACAAGAATAAATTCGTTTGTTTTGAGCTCGACACTGTACGCGCTGATCGGAGGCAGTGATTTCATATAGGCAGCCACAAATATTTCATTTTCACACAAACAGTTCAAAAACATCTGAATTTAGCTCTTGGTGTGTTCTAATTGGTTGATTGTGTGATATCGCTGTAATAATTTATTTTTAAAAGCTTTAAAACAGGAATAAATTCGTTTTTTCTGAGCTCTTTACTCCAGACGCTCGTGATCACAGCGGTGATTCATCTCTCCTATTTCTCACGTATCTCTGGCCAGAAATAATTTATCCATGAGTCCTGAACCGGTAATAATCAGATATGTTGGTTTAGCTTGTCAGTGTGAATTAAATCTAAGTATTTATTTGTATTTTTAACCGATTTAAAAGTGAAAGTAAAAGTCCGGGAATTGAACCTGTAGGGGCGCAATTTCTCTCAGACAATGGAAGTCTGAAGCACATACACTCAAACAGAGGGACAGAGTGAGATGAGATGTCTGACAGTTTTTTAATTTTCTGTTATCCATACAGTGTTGTAAAGTCGTGAAACTATGCATATTTCCTCAGAATGACTTTTTTTCTGTATGAAAAAAGGTTTTGAAGTGTTTGGAATCTAAAAATGCAGGACAATTAATAATTCCATTTTTACTGTCATTTAAAAAAATCACCACGACAAAACCGTTCAAGCTATCCAAAATCCATTGGCAATTTAAGTTGTTTAAAATGTTTTGGCATCATGTAGACAAAGTTTGGTGTGTATAGTGTTACTCTCCTCTGAGCAGTATGCATTAATTCACAGCTAAATGTAAAAAAAAAATCCACATTCAAATCAAAATAGCTGACTTCCTGTTGATCGTAGCTGATGACTGTGAATTAGAAAGTTGTCCGTCTTGATAAGAACAATTTTTGTACCGAGTTTGGTGTCTGTAGCTAAAACTAACCCCCCCACTTTTGACAAAAGGTGGTGCTATAGAGTGCCTCTTCCACGCCCTTTTAAAAGCTTTTTCCATTGTCTAGCTATCAAGAATACTGATATGTGTTTTGAGTTTCATGTAAATCTGAGGTTGTTATCTGCCTCAAAATCACCATAACAGAATATTCAAGTTTGACACGTTGCCATGGCAACAATATATAAGATATCAATATCCCCACAACAGATTTACATCGGCCATGTTTTGACATTATTCTGATGAAGTTTGAAGCAAATCGAGTAAAAATAAGATGCTGAATTCAAAGCATTTTGAAAATGACTCACTTCCTGCTGCCAGTTGGTGGCGCTATAACGTTGACTCTTAATAGTCACATATATACGATCGGTATCATACATCGAAAAAACCGATGAAGTTTGATCAAACTCAGGCAATGTATGTGGATGTTATTAGGCATTTCCTGTTTCTCACTTTTTGCCCTAATTTCAACGCCTCGCCACGGGCAAACCGTTCGAGATATCAAAAATCCCCTCGCAATTTTTCATCCCCAATGTCTTGAGATCATGTTCACCGAGTTTGGTGGCAAACAAGTAAAAAACCTATGACAAGTATATCAAATTCCAGAGCATGCTTTTTTTAAACAGCCATGAATAGCTGACTTCCTGTTGGGCGGAGCCTTTGACATAGAGCGCGAAAGTTGTTAAGCTCAATGAGATCTACAAGTGTACTGAGTTTCATATAAATATATGCAAGTGTGTGTGAGCTATGGTTCAAGATTTCTGACTGTGTTCCAGGGGGCGCTGTAGAGCCCCTGTGCCACGCCCGGGTCCCAGTCTCTGTGGCGTCCTAATGGCCGCAGATTCCAATGTGTGTGCCAATTTTCAAGAGTTTTTGAGCATGTTAAGGCCCCCAAAAACCCCCGGAAGGTTTAATAAAAAATAAAAAAAATAATAATAATTAAAGCTGCAAGCAGCGATGAACGGGCCCTCGCACCCGGGCTGACCAGCAGCGAGTGGCTTTAGTTAATAGGTGAACGGTGAGAAATATGCGTTTAAACTCATAAATATAAGTAGAATATATCAATGTTTATTCCATATATGTGCCAATCTTCCTGTTGCCAGCAGGTGGCGCTATCATTATAATGGAATATTGGCCTTCAGATGTGTTCAGGGCAGGACCCTTATCACACAAGTGAAGTTTGGGCAAGATCGGACATTTTATGCCAGAGTTATAACAACATCCTATTTCATGGCGAAACATCGAAATTTGTCAGGCCGCCATGGACACGCCCTTTAACGAAACCTCAAGATCTTCGCAATTTAAGATCGCAAAAGGCTTTAGATTACACTGACCAAGTTTGGTGTTGATCTGAATAAATCTCTAGGAGGAGTTTGTTAAAGTACAACCCCTGAAAATGGCCAAAACAACACTAATTTTGCAGAGAAAATTCTAAATAACTGACTTCCTGTTGGGATTCGGATTTCGTACCAAGAGACTTTTTCGTAGATATTGGTGTGTTACATGTGTGTACCGATTTTTGTACATGTACGTGAAACATAGCTCGAGGCGCACTCCGTTTAAAGTGTATATGCACTCCGTTGAAAGTGTATAGGTGGCGCTATCGAGCCATTTTGCCACACTCGATGGAATATTGGCCTTCAGATCTGTTTAGGCCAGGACCCTTATCACACAAGTGAAATTTGGGCAAGATCGGACATTTTATGCCTGAGTTATGACATCTTTTATTCCCATGGCGAGACATCGAACTTCATCACGGCGCCATGGACACACCTTTTAACCAAAACTCAAGATCTTCACAACTAAACATCACACAGGTCTTTAGATTAGACTGACCACAAAAAAGACATTGATGTCATAAAATTTCTAGGAGTAGTTTGTCGCATTGTAAAATATGTTACTTCCTGTTGCCAATAGGTGGCGCTATGACTATAACTGAATATTGGCATGTAGATCTGTTCAGGTCAAGAGTCTTATCCAACATGTGAAGTTTGGGGCAGATTGGACATTGTATGTCTGTGTTACAGCAACTTCCTTTTTCATGGCGAAACATCGAAATTTGTCAGGCCGCCATGGACCCGCCCTTTAACGAAACCTCAAATAATTCGCAATTTATTATCGCAAAGGGCTTTAGATTACACTGACCAAGTTTGGTGTTGATCTGAATAAATCTCTAGGAGGAGTTCGTTAAAGTACAACCCCTGAAAATGGCAAAAACAACACCAATTTTGAATGGAAAATTCTAAATAACCGACTTCCTGTTGGGATCCGGATTTCGTACCAAAATACTTTTTTGTAGGTATTGGAGTGTTACATGTGTGTACCAATTTTTGTACATGTACGTGAAACATAGCTCGAGGCGCACTCCGTTGAAAGTGTATAGGTGGCGCTATAGAGCGATTCTGCCACACCTGGTGGAATTTTGGCCTTCAGATCTGTTCAGGCCAGGACTCTTATCACACATGTGAAGTTTGGGGAAGATCGAATATTTTATGCCTGAGTTATAACATCTTTTATTCCCATGGCGAGACATCAAACTTCGTGGCGGCGCCATGAACACGCCTTCTAACGAAAACTCAAGATCTTCACAACTGAACATCGTACAGGCCTTTAGATTAGACTGACCACAAAAAAGACATTGATGTCATAAAATTTCTAGGAGTAGTTTGTCGCAGCGTAAAATATGTCACTTCCTGTTGCCAATAGGTGGCGCTATGACTAAAACTGAATATGGGCATGTCAATCTGTTCAAGTTCGGAGTCTCATCAAACATGTGAAGTTTGGGGCAGATTGGACATTGTATGTGTGAGTTATAGCAACTTCATTTTTCATGGCGAATCATCGATATTCGCCATGCCGCCACGGACACGCCCTTCAACGAAAACTCAAGAACTTCGCAATTTAACATCGCAAAGGCCTTTAGATTAGGCATACCAAATTTGGTGTTGATTTGAAGAACTCTCTAGGATGAGTTCGTTAAAATACAACACATGGAAATGACCAAAATTACACAAAATATGCTCATAATATTAAAAATAACCGACTTCCTGTTGGGTTTAGAATTTCGCTCCAAGAGTCTTTTTTGTAGGTATTGGTGTGTTACATATGTGTGCCAATTTTTGTGCATGTACGTGAAACATAGCTGGAAGGCTGTTGATTTTCTTGGTATAGGTGGCGCTGTCGAGCCATTTTGCCCCACCCTCTTCTGAATCCTATATCAGACGAAAATTTTCACGTGGTTTTACGTGTGTGCAAAGTTTCATGACTTTTTGAGCATGTTTAAGCCCTCAAAAATGCGATTCATTCGGGAGAAGAAGAAGAAGAAGAAGAAGAAGAAGAAGAAGAAGAATAAAAAACAAAGCAGATACAAGAGGGTCCTCGCACCTCGGTGCTCGGGCCCTAATTAAAGCTGCAAGCAGCGATGAACAGGCCCTCGCACCCGGGTTCACCGCCATCGTGTTGCTTTAGTAAAAAGGTGAACGTTGAGAAATATGCATTTAATGTCCTAAATATAAGTGGAATATATCAAAGTATATCCCATATATGTGCCAATCTTACCGTTGCCAGCAGGTGGCGCTATCATTATAATGGAATATTGGCCTTCAGATGTGTTCAGGCCAGGACTCTTATCACACATGTGAAGTTTGGGGAAGATTGAACATTTTATGCTTGAGTTACAACAACTTGTGGCAAGACATCAAATTTTGTCATGGCGCCATGGAAACGCCCTTTAACAAAAACTCAAGATCTCCAAAAGTTAACATTGCACAGGTCTTTAGATTAGACTGACCACAAAATATATGTTAATCTCAAAAAAATTATAGGAGTAGTTTTTCGCAGCGTAAAACATGTCACTTCCTGTTGCCAATAGGTGGCGCTATGACTATAACTGAATGTGGGCATGTAGATCTGTTAAGGGCAGAAGTTTTATCTAACATGTGAAGTTTGGGGCAGATTGGACATTGTATGTCTGAGTTACAGCAACTTCCTTTTTCATGGCGAAACATCGAAATTTGTCACGCCGCCATGGACACGCCCTTTAACGAAATCTAAAGATCTTCGCAATTTAACATCGCAAAGGGCTTAAGATTACACTGACCAGGTTTGGTGTTGATCTGAATAAATCTCTAGGAGGAGTTCGTTAAAGTACAACCCCTGAAAATGGCAAAAACAACGCCAATTTTGCAGAGAAAATTCAAAATAACCGACTTCCTGTTGGAATACGGATTTCGTACCAAGAGACTTTTTTGTAGGTATTGGTGTGTTACATGTGTATACCGTTTTTTGTACATGTACGTGAAACATAGCTCGAGGCGCACTCTGTTGAAAGTGTATAGGTGGCGCTATCGAGCCATTTTGCCACAACTGATGGAATTTTGGCCTTCAGATGTGTTCAGGCCAGGACTCTTATCACACATGTGAAGTTTGGGGAAGATCAGACATTTTATGCCTGAGTTATAACAACTTTTATTCCCATGGCGAGACATCGAACTTCGTGACGGCGCCATGGACACGCCTTTTTACGAAAACTCAAGATCTTCACAATTTAACATCGCACAGGCCTTTAGATTAGACTGACCACAAAAAAAAATTGATGTCATAAAATTTCTAGGAGTAGTTCATCGCAGTGTAAAATATGTCACTTCCTGTTGCCAATAGGTGGCGCTATGACTATAACTGAATATGGGCATGTCAATCTGTTCATGTTAGGAGTCTCATCAAACATGTGAAGTTTGGGGCAGATTGGTCATTGTATGTCTGAGTTATAGCAACTTCCTGTTTCATGGCGAATCATCGAAATTCGCCAGGCCGCCACACACAGGCCCTTTAACGAAAACTCAAAAGCTTCGCAATTTAACATCGCAAAGGCCTTTAGATTAGGCATACCAAATTTGGTGTTGATCTGAATTAATCTCTAGGAGGAGTTCGTTAAAATACAACGCATGGAAATGACAAAAATGACACAAAATTTGCTCATAATATTAGAAATAACCGACTTCCTGTTGGGTTTCGGATTTTGCTCCAAGAGACTTTTTTGTAGGTATTGGAGAGTTGCATGTATATACCGATTTTCATACATGTACATGAAACGTAGCTCGAGGCGCACACCGTTGAACGTGTATAGGTGGCGCTGTTGAGCCATTTTGCCACACTCACTTCTGAAACCCATATCAGACGTAAATTTTCGCCAGTTCTGAGGTGTGTGCAAAGTTTCATGACTTTTCGAGCATGTTTAGGCCCTCAAAAATGCGATTCATTTTGGAGAAGAAGAATAATAATAATAATAATAATAATAATAATAATAATAATAAACGGAGCAATTCCAAGAGGGTCCTCACACCATCGGTGCTCGGGCCCTAATAATAAGAAAAAGAATAATCCTTAGGGGAACAATAGGGCTCTTCGCCCCTTCGGGCTTGAGCCCTAATGACATTCTTTATACTTATTTACAATTGTGTTTAGTTTAAAGTTTTTATACAAGTAATATAATTATGAAAAACAGTAAACAAGTTTCACTCAAATTTAATTAATGACATTTAAACATTTTTTTTTGGTATATAAAGGGGATTTGCTATTAAAAATTAAAACAAGGAAGAAATATTGTATGATTTATTTCTTTAAAAAATAAAGTTTTATAAAATTTTTCAACAGTAGTAGCAGTATCACATGCATTCTACAAAATAACAGTAATATTTCTAGCACAATGCCTTTATGTAAAAATGAACTTTTATTTTGACGGGTTAGTGTGAATACCTTTAAATTGGCACTGGTTTTACTAAAATGAAAAGGTAAAATGCTTGTGAAGTGACTCAGAACAGTTCTGGCGATGTTATTTATGACCCTATTTTTTAGATTCCATCCACGTTTTCTGCTTTGCGAATATCATAGCGCTGTATGCGTCAAGAACCGGGTTGACCGGGTACTCTGTACCACCGGTACTTTGGCTGTTTGAGCAATGGAGAAGATCACGTTCTTTATCGCAGAAGTGGAAAGGAGGAAATTTAGAAGAATGTTTGCAAACAAGCAGGTTTATGCCATATTTTTCCATACTATACAAGTCAAAGCTGTTTTGTAGCAAACATTCTTCAGAATTTCTTCCCTTGTTTTAAGCCAGACAAATCTCAGATGAAACCACACAAAGATGAGGCATGATGGCTAAACAGTCCATTTAGATATGTATGTGTGCATGTATATTTGTAATGGATTGATTTATAAATTCACACAAACATACAATAGAATAAAGTGAAAATTACAACAAGGAAGAATTCTAATTAAGAGAAAAATAAAATAAACGCATGTCTTAATTCTTAACTTCATTAGGCCTGTTTTGTTTTTGTTTAGTTTGCATGTAAATATAAATAAATAAATGGGTAATCTAATTCTTAGAATAAAGAGAAAATGTATCAGTTGACATTCTCAGCCAATGAGCATGAAGCTGTGTCGTCAGTCAGTCGTTTCCCATCATGCTTTTGAATAGCGCAGTCGGTGGATAGCAACTGCGCTTGACTGCTCAATCCGACACAGCCGCCTCGCCGTCGTGAGAGTTTTTTGGCACACGTCAGCATGACATCAGAGCAAGGCGGACGTAATTCGGGACACTTTTCTAACCAGCATGCATCTCGCGCTGATCACCGGTGATCGGTTCTACGCAGATTTTGCTCATCTCAAACAAGCCTACTAATATCCTGATATCGAAAATTACATCACAACTGTCTACAAACCGAAGCAAACACGAACAAGCAAAAACATATAGCTTAAATATACTATCAACAAAATAATGAGGAAAAAATACATGAAAATACACTTATAATACAAGGTCTCCTCAAATGTACTTGATTCTTTAAGTGAACATTTCTAATTTAAGATAACATCTAAAACGAACTATTTCATTTGTCATTATACCACAAAGAAAAGGCCACAAGTGCCGGAATACAAAGACATGACATAATAGTTGTTAATGTTTGTTTGAATAAATAGGTCTTATCGTGTCCATAAAGGTCAATGTGATGCAATTCTCTATTTAGACAGACACTGAAAGATAAAGCTCAGGCTATCAACTAACAGAATAACAAAAACATACTCTAATCCCTTTTCAGCTTCCTTTTCAGTGGAATCAGGTCAGAACGATATTAGGAGTAGTAGCCTGTGTGCACAGTAAAACAAAACTGCCAAGCTGTCTTGTTCTAGGATCTGTTTCACTCGAATTGGTGACTAAAGATATACTATATTTGCAGACATCTAAACACAGGTCTATCTTAGCATCACATAACCACACACTTATTAGTTTACTATTCCTGGACTGCATCAATCAATTTCTGGGATTTAATAACACCGGAAACTGTCTGAAAGGACATAGAAAATAAACCAAAACATCTCAATAAAGGAAGTTCCTGTGGCCTCCAGGGCCAGTTTCCTTATTAACAAAATATGTTCTATCCACTCACTTAAATATAAAAATAGTCCAAAAGGCACAGTACCATGAAATAGATAGGAAGCAGCTGTCACTTCATACTTCTGTGCTGCTATTTTGTAACTTCAGTGAGCAGTGAAACAGTCAAGGACAAATCACCCAGAGTGCGAGGTAACCTTCACTCCAGGACTTGCCCTAGGGCTCCACTTTTAACAAGACTGCCCATTAATTTTCAAGGTCACGTTCTGCAGTAAAAGTGCTCATCACCCAAAACTGATTAGGAATGGGAAGGCCGACTCGTTGCCGCGAATCGGTTCTTTTGAACAGTTAATATTCGAAGCAAAAGATTCAATGATTCAGGGAACTACGTCATCACGCAGTGCCTGACGTCAAATTATACTATCAATGTAACATTCAACTCATTAAAGCATAATTCTTAAAAACACATTTACAACCTGCGTGTACATTAAAAAATATATTTTAAAAATCATTTACATCACTTGGAAACATTCAGACTATTTGTGAACCGATTCTAAAGATTCGCGAGAGTAAATTTCCTGAGATGACTTACAAATCACATTTGATCTAGCTGAATATGCTCAATAACAATTTTACAAAATAAACTGTGAGTGATTAACGTTTTCGACCGTTGCGAGCATCGTCTATTTTTAATACTTAGTCGACATTAAATATCCATTAAACTAGATTAAAATTCTAGAATGTAACGTTATTTTCAGTATTTAAACTAGATGCTCGAATGTTATAGTTTTCGGTTTCGAAAAATCCAGGGTGTGATAATCTTTGGACTATCATAAACATTGAGTCTTTTCAGCACTCACCTCAGCAGCGACACTGCAGCGTTTCCGAAGTAAAAAGAAACATCTAACTATTCTGTCCCGTATGAATTTAGAGCTAATGTCTTCGAGAGACAATGAGAGTAACTTACCTACACTTTCATGAACCCTGATCACCGATTGAATTTCTGCGGGGAATATACCACTATCAGACCATAATATATGAGGCTGTAATGTTATTGTATTATAAAGAAAACAGGACGTCGACGGTAACATATGTTTTAATTTAACACACAACTATATGTCTGTAGTTTCTTAAGATGTTCTTACAATACAACAAAAATATTGTTTAGGACAAGGAAGCGGGTTAGAGTGTCTGCACGTCGTGTGAACACCCCTAATACTGCAAATAATAGTATGAGCCGAATCCCGCCATTGGTCGCTTCCCAGTTTGGAAAACGCAGGAAAGTTTCCAAGGTAACCGCCTCTAAATGTGTTACGCATTACGTAATTATTTTGTCTCCCTAAAAACTCATGGTAAGTAACTTATAAAATATATCTGTGGCGGGAAAAAAATCATTGGGTTTTATTCTTTCATCTATTTAGGAGTATTCAACATTCATTTTTTCCATTCTGTCAAGGCCTGGATCTTTTAGTCAACATTTCAGCCTTGTGATTTGATGCTGATGTTATGTCAGCAAAGCTAAAACACGGTAAATTGTAACAAGAGGAGATTTAGCAAGCTGAATTAAAAAAGAGGAAGGTACTTTAGAAATGTAAATTGATGTAAATTCTGTCTTAAATATTTTTTGCAGTCCAGTAAGACAAGAGAAAACTTATTTGATGGTTAATAACTACAACAATATGTAATATTAACTAGTTAGTGGAGAAATCTTTTTTTTTTTTTTGTGCTACATAGATTACATGTGTTGGGGCCTGTTTTTATACAGTCTCTGGTTAAGGCTCAGGTCTCAGCCAGCTGGGGTGTTATGGGGGATGGGGTTAATTCATTAACTGGCACACATTCACTATAGTGTTTGTTCTTGTCTGTGTATACAATGGGGCTGCTGATAAACTAAAGTAGCAGAGGGTAAATTCAAAGTGATTTAATTAACTTAAGGTAGACTTTCACTTTTTGACTTCTTAATGTGCTATTGAGAAGCAGTTGTGAAGACAAATAATGCAATAATGTAATAAATGTAAATAATCTCAGTTCGTTTTGGAAAAAATAGCAGCAGAATGGGGCCCGTTCTTCGTACAATGCTAATTCAGTAAACTGGATTTGATTGTTGGTGATTTGACTTGACCTTGGATTGATTGGTTCTTCGAAACTTATCCTGGAGTTGCTGTCATAGGACTGGAGCAGGCTTATTTCATGTAAACAGGATTAGATCGCATCTTTGCAAGCAGAACTGAGTCAAAAAAAACTGTAAGAAGAGTACCCTACTGATCCAGGGACAGTAAATTACAATAATAGTAATTTAAAAATTAAATTTTTTTACATTGTTTTATTACACTATGGACAGCCAGATTTACTTATTTAAAGGGGGGGTGAAATGCTCGTTTTCACTCAATATCCTGTTAATCTTGAGTACCTATAGAGTAGTACTGCATCCTTCATAACTCCAAAAAGTCTTTAGTTTTATTATATTCATAAGAGAAAGATAGTCTGTACCGATTTTTCCCGGAAAAACACGACCGACTGGAGGCGTGACGTGTGGGCGGGGCTAAAGAATCACGAGCACCAGTAGGCTTTTGCGTTGAGAGCGTTTGGAAGCTGTGACATTACCCAGAGCCGTTGAAAAACATATTTAACGGCTCTGACATTACCTTGAGGAAAAAACCATCATCCAAAACAAACCATGGCTAACAGTCAGATTCAGCCGTTTATTTATGATCCAGAATCAGATCCCGAGGCTGAACGAAAGCCGCAACAGCAACGACTCGCTCCGAGCGGGGCTCGAACCCGGGTCTCCGGCATGGGAGGGGACGCACTAACAAGGAGGCAGAGATATTTTAAGCAGTTTTACTCACCGCCTGCGGTTCCAACACACGATCGTGACCCTTTTTCGTTGGGATTGCATCATCCTCAAGAAATAAACGATACGCAAATCCGTCGTCAAACTGGGCCTTGTTTGTAAAACAAGCATCTTTGAAATGCAGGGAACAAGCACAAACACTTGCACAACTCCGTTGATGCTCTGTAAAAATAAACTCCATCCACTGGTCCCTTAATGCTGTTTTTTCTTTGGTAATCTGTGCAGGGTTGTCTTGCCCTGGCAACCAAAAACACTCCTTTTGTGACATTTCGCGAAGCTCTCGATCTGATCAGTGAATGTCTCTGCTGTGCTCTGCTATACGGGAGCGCGCGCTCTTCCGGCAGACGTGCCCTTAGGACCCATATAAGGAAATTCCGCTCCATCTAATGTCACACAGAGCCATACTCGAAAAAAACTTTCCGAAACTTGTGACAAACCGGAAGGAGTATTTTTGGAACAGAAATACTCCTTCAAACTTACAACTTAATTTTTAAAACTTTGTCCATGTTTAGCATGGGAATCCAACTCTTTAACAGTGTAAAAAAACTCAGCATGCATGAAATAGCATTTCACCCCTTTAAAAATGTATTTGTGATACAAATAAATTAAATCTGAGCCGTGCATTAATTTGAGTGGTGACTAGAGCTGAAACAACGAATCGATTTAATCGATTAAAATCGATTATTAAAATAGTTGTCAACTAATTTAGTAATCGATTCGTCGCTAAATAAATTTTATTTGCCATAAGCGGCTCATTTCGTGCATATTTCAAATCTGCGGTGACCAAAGTGTGGCAGTAATGAGCCACCGGAGGTTTTACTCAGCCAGTACAGCAGGTGAAGTAGCGAATAGCCAATAGCTGGCCTCGTTTTATGTCACGTGCTTCCCTAACAGCGTCTCTGCAGCATTCAGCGGAAAGTGGGAGTACTTTACTTTGAGCCTTCAAAATGAAGAGTAACCTGTAAACTCTGCACTACTGAACTGTTTAAGGGGCCGTTCACATATCGTGTCTTTTGCGTGCTCAAGTTCGTTATTTCCTATGTAGGCGCGCAGTATGCACTCTCATAATGGAAGCGACGCGGTCGCGACACGCACGCGGTGCGATGCGCCCGTTTTTCCAGGCGCGTCCACACCGCATCCATTTATCCTTTGCTGAAATTTCCGGGCAGTGTTGCCAACTTCTTTCAATGGAAAGTAGCTAAACCCTGCCTGAAAAGTCGCTAAATGTCGCTAGATGACGTCATATGGTAATTACCATATTCATGACGTAGGTGCGTCATATTATCTCGCCCTTTCTGTGCTCATGTACTGCATTTTAATGCTGCAAAAATTCTCAATAAAACGTTTTTTATTATTATATTTTAATGTTTCTGTTGTCAGACAACGGAATTAATATTATAATGACTGAAACGCGGTCCATTAAGACTACATACCAGCTCTCAAAGATGTTAATCTGTGCACTAAAATCCTATTCACGACTATGAAATAACATACACATAAGATTAAGACAATGGTTGAACTGTGATTTCGACTGTACTTGTATGTAAAATAGAGTTTGAAGCAACAGAATATCTTTTTTTAACTGAAAGTGCTGCTCCTCTCTGCTCGCTGAACAGGGCAGATAGAGATGCGTGTGCGCGCGCTGCCTGTGGGGGGGGGGAGAGAGAGAGAGAGAGAGAGAGAGAGAGAGAGAGAGAGAGAGAGAGAGCGCGAGCGCTTGTGCTCGTTCGGCAGTACTGGAGAGTCTCAGAGAATAAATAAGGTCTGTCAAAAAAAAGTCGCTAGATTTGTCGCTAGTCGCTTTTTTGGAAAAAAGTCGCTATGGGGGTTTGAAAAGTCGCTAAATCTAGCGACAAATCCGCTAAGTTGGCAACACTGTTTCCGGGTCTTCATGGAGAGGGCACGTCATGGAGAGAGCACGTCATGGTTGCTTAGCAAAGGCAGACGCCTCAGGGGCGCTTCTGCCCGAGCGCTTTGGAAAGAAGGAGAAAGCGGCGCGACTAGCGTTTTCCACGCGTTTTTAGGTGCGATATGTGAACGGCCCCTAAGAATTTTATTTGTGCAGATTCTCCAGTACAAGGTTGTTTGCAAATGTTTAGTCGTAAAAGCTGATAACATTGCTTTTTAACAGTTAACATTTAAAGCTTTACAAACATGTTATGTGATCAGTTTGTCGTTTACCAGTTCATAATTCAGACTTGCAGCCTAATTATGAATGAAAGATACGTAAATGTTTGAGTATATTTAAAATGCACTTCTTTTCTAAGTATTCACTGCTCTTTTTCACACAGCAGGTTTTTTGTGTGTGTCCCAATTTTTTTTTTCTGGACAACCTTCTGATGGATTTTACTTTAAATTGTGAGTTCCATTCAGGTTTCATGCCATTGGCACTTTTTTTTCTCGAAGGATTGTTTACAATTTCACAGCATAAGCTATAAAGCTTTTTCCCAGTAAATAATAAAATACAATGCACTGCAATTTTATTTTGTTTTATCCTTATACTTCGTGAAAATATGTTCTCAAAGATTCCTTAAGCTTTGTTTGGGATGTTAAACTACTTTAGGAGCTCTAAGGACTGCCATGGTGAAAACAATATTTGAAATCTCCTTGTGAATTTTGCTAGAGTATGGGTCAGTGTTTTGATTGCAGAAGAGTTCGACAAAGGATTACTAACATAATAAAACAACTCCAGGTATATTTTTGATGAGGATATGACAATGCAAAATGGTTAAAATCTCTTAAAAATCTATGCTGAATGATAAAGACCCTTTATTAATAATTTACTTGGGGAAAAAATGGAAAAAACTAAAATATAAGTACATAAACCGATTAATCGATTAATCGTAAAAATAATCGACAGATTAATCGATTATCAAAATAATCGTTAGTTGCAGCCCTAGTGGTGACTGACAGCTATTAAGGGAGTGGCCTTGAAAAAATAGTGCACATTTCATTCATCTGTTATTACATTTATGTAGTTTTGTTCGCTTGGCTGTTTCCAGAAATGTATCAAGTTTTTTTCGTCAGGTGTCTTTTTGAATTATATGATGTCATTACGTTGCTGTCTTGCTGAAAGCCAATCGCTGCATTGCTGATCGTGGTCTCGAGTATTGATACATCTGCCGTTTACAGTTACAGTTACAGATACATTTGCCCTTTACAGGGAACACTAGAATGCGCACTAACCTTAGACAATTTAAACAGATATTTTAATTGAATCCCTAAATTCATTTAAAGAACCAAATTAGCCAGAGATCAGTTATCACAATTACTAGAATCTATCAAATCATCCCAGATGTATTAAGTGAGGTACGAAGAATGGCCCCCTGATCTTTAAACCCCCATGGTGTTTGAATCCATTGTTCAGTGCTCGGTTTAACTGTTAGCATGACAGAGGAAAACAGAGAACTCTGAGACACAAAGACCTGGTCCCCTGGGCCGTAAGCCTCAACCGTCAATCCTCTCTCATTACAAGCAATTCTCATTAAACACCAAGCTACTGCTGATCCGTCTCTCTATTGCAAATAAACAATTTAAAAAGTGAAGTATATCAGTTCCACTCCCATACTCTATCCCTTGCAACAGAAGTGTGTGTTTTTTATAAACTGACATACTAAACAAAACAAAAGAGCCTAAAGCAACTGTACCACCATAAATGTTATGTAAGCTTATTGCTGTATCATTTAATTCTTATCTAAGACTGTGAAGAGAAATGAAAACTTTCTTCCCTGAAAAATCAGTTTGCCAGATTTAAATATAGAGTATCTCTAATCTCTGTTAGTTCCATTTTGAGTTCTCTCTCTGAAAATTGTTTCCATTGTATTCATGACACTTAGATGTGAAACAATGACAGTTACTGTATGTCAGCTAGTCCACTTTCCGAATAAGTGTTCCTGAGAAGCTTCTGAGAAAACCTTACTGATGATGCTCTGGAGCTTAATATATAAGCTTGTGTAGAGCCAAGTAATTGTCTGTTTTCAGTGAGCTCACCCCCATCCAGGACTTCATGTTCTGTTTAATCTAGGTCCAAAATCAACCATAATTATAGGAGAGGGATATCACACCTTGACACACTGTAAAAGCTTTATCTGATGTTTATATTTAGTCTCTTCCCACAGAGGACTGCTAGTCTTAAATCTGTAGCTCACACATAATATGCTCATAATTCGGTTATATTAACATGACATGATCAAGTGTGTGAGACTAAATCCTGTCATATTTACTCTCCCTCATGTCATTCCATTGAATTTTTCTACTTCTGCCGAACACACGATCAGATATTTTGAAAAATGAGGATGACTAAACAGTTTTGGTGCATGTTGACTTCCATTGTAGGGCGGAAAACATCTCAGAATAACTTCATGTATGTTCCACAGAAGACAACTGTCACTTTAATAATATATGAGTATCATATTAAAGATAGACAAACAGCCGCATGATTGTTTAGTATTGTATATTGAAATATGAAAATACATTTTTAATGTCCTTCTATCGTATTTCCAAACCGCATCCAACAACTGCATTTTTCCTTGCATTGAGGCAGAGGCTGGCAGAAAGCCAAACCAGGATGCTGCTATTCAGTCACCAATGACAGTCTCTCTCTCTCTCTCTCTCTCTCTCTCTCTCTCTTTCTCTCTCTCTCTGTGTGTGTGTCCCCACCCCCATGTTTTAATTCTCATATAAACAAATACTGTCTTCCCCTTTCCCTCATTCCCATTGGATGATAGACCTATGGGAATGTATCCATGCTGCTGGCGATGGGTAAGGATCTCTTATCTCTTACCTTTCATTATCCCACTGGTGAAAACAGAAAGATGAAACAGGAAAGATAAGGCCAACAGCGTTGGATAACAGAAAACCACTGCAGAGGCAGACAATGAGAAAACACCAGATGACAACCGTGATCAGCATGTGAGATCATATCATAGGTGATAAATCATTCCATATACTGGACCGCACCACGCAGAATCCATTACAGTTTCAGAGATTTTAAAGGAATGAAAAGTGCCTAGCATGTGTTGCTTTGAAATACAAACCTGTGAAAATGTTTTGACTAAGCATAAGGTCACAGTCTACTGACTTTCCATAATGCTTACAGGAGAAAGAGCAGTGCAGTGTCTTATCAGTGCACAAGCCCTCCCTTCACAATCACTGTATTTTAAGCAATAGTTCACTTAAAAATAAACATGCTGTCATTCTTTACACACGATCATGCTTTCAAAACTCATGTGACTTTCTTTCTTCCATGCAAAACAGAAAATGCTCAAGCTATTCTTTTCTATAATAAAAGTGAATGGTCACCATTCATGCACAGTAAAAATACTCCTGGTAACAACAACAACAATAAGAGTCGTAAATTCACCCAAAAATTTTTGGTATTGCAGGCTGGCATATTGGTGCCTTTAAATTCTACAACTTATAACTATATATTTAATCAAGTAATATAATGTAAAAAAAAAATCTAAAGAGCACAGCATCAGACTAATACACAACAGTAAAATAATGCCATAAACATTAACTAAATAACATTAAATGCATCACATAACTCCCTATTGTATAACTGAATTATATGATTCACACTGAGACCTCTGTTAATGTCCTTTTACTGTTTTCACCATTAATTATATGCTAACTCCATCAATTTGATTACATATGTAAAGCTAAACCATGTAAACATGTAAAGCTAAACCATTTACAGTTTTTAAAAGATAAGATTTTCAGTGAATAACAATTACATTGCTTTTTTTCCTTCCCTCAAGCTATTGCATGGCTTTTGTGCATGAGTTTATCTTTTCCTTTTTCATAGTCAGAACATTCCTCAAAATATAATTTTTTTGGGTGTACTGTCTCTTTAACTTCTGTATCTGACTTATGTTGTCTCTTAATATACCTCTTTTCCATGCTCTCTGCTGTTCTCCTGTTCCCATTGGAGTGAGTGCGTGAGTTCACCCAGCAGGGCCATGACAGAGCAGATGTCAGGCAGCAGAGACTCACACTGAATTAAACAGGTTTAGCCAACAAAGCAACCCCCCCCCCCAACCAAATATGCACAAAAAAACTCTCACACACACATGCACCACCTATGCTCTGTCAGTCTTTATCAGGAAATATATACAATGTAAACAATGGTTCTTTCAAAGTCAAGGCTGCTTCATGCTCATTAGTATTTTGTGTTTTTTTCTTCTTCTATTTTTATACACTAGCTTGCACATGTGTATACAAATCCAAACCACTATTGTGCCTGGCGTATTGTTGTTTAGGGAGTTACGGCATGCTTGAATTACACGTGTCTCAGAATGTGAGTACTTGAGAGTGTATTAAAACCCACTGCCTCTTGACAGGATCGTTCATGGGAACGGTATCACATTTTGTGTAGAAGTGTGGGGATGTGTGTGGAAGTAGAAAGAGGAAGAGTGGCATGTTAAAGGTTCATGTTTTGTTGGCGTTGCTGACCAAGTCACATGGAAGGTCAAAGATAACATCTGTTCATACAGAATAAACACTGAGTGTGAATATGCAAATGTGTGGTGTTAAAAACAAAAAAAAGAAGAAACATGGATGATGATTATGATGATGATGATGATGACAGGTCTTCACACACGTACACAAAAAAAAACTTAAACCCTGAACCTTAAACCTGTCTAAATAAATAGTTAATTAACTATTTTTTGCAGGACTGTGTTATATACAGTCCACATGCCATTTGTGCCTTTTCATGTTTCCTTCCTTTCATCTTTTCCCAAATAACACATCCCACCAAATCCAAATCCAAATCCTCTTTTTCTTCATCTAGACAAGCAGCTGCTATCCTTCTGGCTCTGAATGGAAAGCCCCAGGAGAGATGGAGGATGAGTGTGACTAGACGCTACAGGTCAAAGGTCGAGACTGCATGTGCCAGATTTCTATATGGCACATCAGTTAGGCAAGTGCACACACCTACTAATCATCATATATATATATATATATATATATATATATATATATATATATATATATATATATATATATATATATATATATATATATACACACGCTGCACTTAAAAAAGTGTGTTAAAAAGTGTAATTCTGTCCTTTTATAGTCATCAGTTTGTAAAGACACATAATGTTTAATGTGTTTAGCAACTTAAATTGCATTGTGCTATATCAATAAAAATTAATAAATTCTATTATATATTTGGATTAAATTGTGCTTTAAGAAAGACAAAAAAAATTAAGAGATCAAAATGATGAGACTAACTTTTCTTGAACACTTCACTGTTTAAACTTTATTATTATAGTTTTATATATTAAATATGCATGTATATTTTTGTGTGTGTATATATAGTAATTTATATATATATATATATATACACACACACACACACACACATGAGAACACAATAGGTTTCATAGAATCGATTATACGATATATTAACTAATATCAAAAAAATATAAAGAAGGAAAAAAGACATTGCTAACTTATATTTCCATGTTTTTCATCAAAATACACTAATATAGCAAGGAGAAGATGGAAATGGATGCAGCAGTGTTATTTTAGTATTATGCTTTTATTGATATTTTGAAGCTTTCATTTTTTAATATTTTATTTTTTGTAATTCTGATATGCTTTTTACATTTTTATAAGCTTTCGATTTATTTATTTATTTAAATATATATAAATATATATAAGTGTTTAACAGATTTTTTTTTAAGTGAGAAGCCAGGGACATTTTAAGTTTAAGATTTTCATCTAGTATTTATGTTATTTTAGATTTATTTCAATTAATGAAAACTTTAATAGTTTTAGTTGACTGGTTTGTCAGTGTGTTTAGAAAAATGTTAAAGCTGTTACGAATTATTCATTTCAAAAGTTATTTGCACACACACACATACACACACACTATATATATATATGTGTGTGTGTGTGTGTGTGTGTGTGTGTGTGAGATAAAATTCACTGCTTTCTTATGTCAATGCTGTAAGGCAAATTGACTGTGAAATTGACCATAAAACCTTCAGACACACTGTTGTTCATATTAAGAAGCAGCACATTACAAAAAAAGACACACAAAATCAGCTTTTTCAGTCCCTTAAAATGCACAGCCACACTTACACACACACACACAGGCTCATTACTCGCTTATTGCGGTGTCAAAGATCAAAGCCCAGGGGAGCTGACCTCAGAGCCCCTGAGGAGGAGGCGTTACTCCTGCCATCTTCCCTCACTCTCTTCTCACTCTTTCCACCTTCTAAACTCCACCGATCCTGCTGCTATTAAGCCACAAAATGACACGAGGCACATGTTCCTGCTCAGTGACTGCATCCCAAGCTAAATTATGAATATGAATATCATAATGAATAATGAATGCAGGATAATGTTTTTGTCCTGAAGCTGTGCAAAAAGGGATGAGACTCAGAGACTTGCAGATGTAGGACAAGGTTTTTGATTCTACACTGCATTTTGTTTAAAGCTGGCTTGTTCCTTTCTTTAAGATACTCTTTAAGATGATTTACAGTTATTCTGCACCATATTTTTATATGCTTTCTAATTTATGTGTTTGTTTTTTTGTGAGTATCGATGTACAGTTGTTCATATGTAAATAATTGAGATGCTGTCAATATTTTATGTTTACTGTCTATGTGGTAAAACAACATTTTACATAGAATTACTAAATAATCATGAGATCACATTTTTAATACAGCTAATGTAATCATTACCCTAAAAGTTATCACCATATATTGTTGCTAAAATTGGTAACACTTTACAGTAAATCAGCTTGGTAACACTTAACAAAGCAGGGTGAGATCCGGTTAAGTAGGACATTTCTTCCAAGTCTTCTCAATACTGAACAGTGTCACAATTTCCCTGAAGTTTCCCTATATATTTATAAATTAAAATCTATTCTTTCATACTCTGTTTGGTGGGAAACCACAGTCATCACCCCAACCGCCTTTAGGCCAATTCAATGTTTTTTTTTTTTATATCTGCACATAAGCATGTTTTTCTGACAACATGTTTGGAAAAGCCCATGTACTCCCGTGAGCTGTGTACGTGTGTGTGAGCATTTGCACAAGTGGTTCACAGATTTGTGTTGAACATGTACATTTGGGACAGTGGGGCTTGTTATATGGTTTCCCCACATACACACAAATCCTTTTGGTTTCCTTCTTGTGTAGAGCTTTACATGTACATACACTTCTGATGAAAAGGAAGTTCTCACTTCTCAACCCAAAAACAACAGCAAGAAAGCCCCTGCACAAGCAATAATTGCTCCACTTGCTTCAGATATCCATTCCAGTAAGTTCCTCATAAAACTAAACAGTAAATAACAATAAATAAAAATGCTGACTTACCAATGTCTATTCCTTCCCTAGAACTCGGATAGCAACATTTAATTCAACATTGCACAAATAACACATTATAACTTACCATATATCTTATTTCCAGCAGCTCAAATAGTAGCACAGTGTGCTAGCAACATCCAAATCAATCACTGCTTTTGCTAAATTCATAGATGTAGGCTCATTAATCACATTATCTAGATTTTTATCATGTTGGACCATGATTCATGGTGGCTGTTGGCTTTTCCATTGTGGGGTCAGTGCAAGCCAGTGCT